>NC_092874.1:410711485-411311485 GCF_028372415.1 Notamacropus eugenii
TATATGTATATTTTCCCTCATTTGATTGGTAGCTTCTATCTTTCTTTTTCATATATGATCCCTTAGTTCTTACTGATGGTCTTAAACTTAGCATTTAACCTTTAGCGCAGTACCAAGCACACGATAGGTACATGAGAGATACTGGATGGCTTAATCTGTATGGATTCAATTTGTTAAATGACCTTAAGAAAAGAATGGCAGAGAGAAAGAATTCACACACATGACAGTCATGGACACCAGATCTGGCGTCAGAGGAACTTGGTTTAAACTCATTCTGCTACCAATGCTACCATGACATTGAATAAGTCATTTAATCCATCTGGGCCTGATTTTCCTCATATGGAAAATTAGAAATTGCAATATATCTAGAGTGAGTAGAGAGCAAGGTCCAACGATCCTATACCAAACATTGTAAAAAATCTTCAAGAAAAATGAAAGACTATGGTACTCTTTAACCTAGTCATGAAGCCAAGAATATTTGTGAAAGAATGACTTTATTTGTCCTGTTACAAAATGTTCAATCTTGACTCAGATGGGTACTTGAAGTGCCTGATCCCAGGACACCCCATTTTTATACTTTGAAGAGAAAAAAGAAAGGAAGTGAATGGAAGTTGGAAGTGAGAAATAATTCTATAATTGAGTTCTATTTGGAGAAATTGGATTAATATTACTTTGCTTCATGTCAGTGAGCCAATAATTCGGTAATGATTTTTCCCATACCAAAATGAAATATTCACTTTTACAGGCATTTATTAAGTATCTATTATGCATAATAGTGCTGTGGGAGCAACCATGTCATCATCTTGATGTCATGGTCCTCTTTGAGAATGAAGGACAAATACATCAACAACAACTATGCATAGTATCTATGCTATGCTTGGGGACGCAAAGAGAAAATGAAAATCCCTGCCCTGAAGAATCTTATTTTATTGAGAGTTGAGGGAGAGAACCTAGTCAACAAATATTTAATAAGCATTTCCTATGTGCCAGCCTATTATATGCTGGGGATACAAAGAAAGTCAAAAAGTATTCCCTACTCTCAAGGAGCTCATGGTCTAATGGAGGGGGAAATATTCAAATAATTGTGTACAATAAAGTTATGTAGGGGATAAACTGGAGGGAGGCCCTAGCATTACATGGGATCAGGAAAGGTTTCTTTAGAAGATGAGATTTAAAAGAAAATTTTTTTATTGTCTGGGATCATTGTATTTCTTCTTCTTTTTTTAAATATTTATTTATTTTTAGTTTTCAACATTCATTTCCACAAGATTTTGAGCTCCAAAATTTCTCCTCATCTCTCCCTTTCTCCACCCCAAGACACTGTGCATTCTGATGACCCCTTCCCCCAATCTGTTCTCCTTTCTATTACACCCCTCTCTTCCCTTATTTCCCATCTCCTCTATTTTCTTGTAGGGCAAGATAGATTTTAGCTCATTACCTATATTTCTTATTTCCTAGTTGCCCATAAAAACAATTTTTAACATTTGTTTTTTAAAACTTTGAGTTCCAACTTCTTTCCCTTCCTCCCTTCCCACCTATCCCCAATGAGAAGGCAAGCAATTTAATATAGATTATACATGTGTGGTTATGCAAAAGACTTCCATAAAAGTCATGTTGTAAAAGACTAACTATGTTTCCCTCTGTCCTATCCTGACCCCCATTTATTCTATTCTCTCTTTTGAACTTTTCCCTTCCCAAAAGTGTTTACTTCTAATTATACTCTCCTCCCTTTTGCCCTCCCTTCTATCATCCTCCCCACACTTATCTCCTTTTCTCCTACTTTCCTGTAGTGTAAGATAGATTTTCATACCAAATTGAGTGTGCATGTTATTCCTTCCTTAAGCCAAATTTGATGAGAGTAAGTTTCACTTTTTCCTTCTCACCTTGCCCCTTTTCCCTGTCACTGAAAAATCTTTTTCTTGCCTCTTTTATGAGAGATAATTTGCCCCATTCCATTTTTCCATTTCTCCTCCCAATATATTCCTCTCTCACCCCTTAATTTTATTTTTTTAGATATTGTCCCTTCCTATTCAACTCACCCTGTGCCCTCTGTTTATATGTATATAATTCCTCTGACTACCCCAGTACTGAGAAAAGTCTCAAGAGTTACACATATTATCTTTCCATGTAGGAATATAAACAGTTCAACTTTAGTAAGTCCCTTATGATTTCCTGCTTACCTTTTCATTCTTCTCTTGATTCTTGTGTTTGAAAATCAAATTTTCTTTTCAGCTCTTGTCTTTTCATCACAAATGCTTGAGAGTCCTCTATTTCATTGAATTATCACTTTTTCCCTGAAGTATTATACTCAGTTTTACTTGGGTAGGTGATTCTTGGTTTTAATCCTAGCTCCTTTGACTTATGGAATATCATATTTCAAGCCCTTTGATCCCTTAATGTAGAAGCTGTTAGATCCTGTGTTAAGCTGATTATATTTCCATAGTACTAGAATTGTTTCTTTTTTTTTTTTTATTATTATTAAATTTATTTATTTAACTTTTAACATTCATTTTCACAAAATTTTGGGTTACAAATTTTCTCCCCTTTTATCCCCTCCCCCCCCAAACACCAAGCATTCTAATTGCCCCTATGACCAATCTGCTCTCTCTTCTATCATCCCTCTCTGCCCTTGTCTCCATCTTCTCTTTTGTCCTGTAGGGGCAGATAGCTTTCTATACCCCTTTACCTGTTTTTCTTATTTCCTAGTGGCAAGAACATTACTCGACAGTTGATCCTAACACTTTGAGTTCCAACTTCTCTTCCTCCCTCCCTCCCCACCCCTTCCCTTTGGAAGGCAAGCAATTCAATATAGGCCATATCTGTGTAGTTTTGCAAATGACTTCCATAATAGTTGTGTTGTATAGGACTAACTATATTTCCCTCCATCCTATCCTGTCCCCCATTACTTCTATTCTCTTTTGATCCTATCCCTCCCCATGAGTGTCAACCTCGAATTGCACTCTCCTCCTCATGCCCTCTCTTCTATCATCCCCCCCACCCTGCTTGTCCCCTTATCCCCCACTTTCCTGTATTGTGAGATAGGTTTTCCTACCAAAATGAGTGTGCACTTTATTCTTTTCTTTAGTGGAATGTGATGAGAGTAGACTTCATGTTTTTCTCTCACCTCCCCTCTTTATCCCTCCACTAATGAGTCTTTTGATTGCCTCTTTTATGAGAGATAATTTGCCCCATTCAATTTCTCCCTTTCTCTTCCCAATATATTTCTCTCTCACTGCTTGATTTCATTTTGTTTTAAAGATATGATCCCATCCTATTCAATTCACTCTGTGCACTCTGTCTCTATGTATGTGAGCGTGTGTGCATGTGTAATCCCACCCAGTACCCAGATACTGAAATGTTTCAAGAGTTACAAATATTGTCTTTCCATGTAGGAATGTAAACAGTTCAGCTTTAGTAAGTCCCTTATGACTTCACTTTGCTGTTCACCTTTTCATGGTTCTCTTCATTCTTGTGTTTGAAAGTCAAATTTTCTTTTCAGCTCTGGTCTTTTCATCAAGAATACTTGAAAATCCTCTATTTCATTGAAAGACCATTTTTTCCCCTGAAGTATTATAGTCAGTTTTGCTGGGTAGGTGATTCTTGGTTTTAGTCCTAGTTCCTTTGACTTCTGGAATATACTGTTCCATGCCCTTCGATCCCTTAATGTAGAGGCTGCTAGATCTTGTGTTATCCTGATTGTATTTCCACAATACTTGAATTGTTTCTTTCTAGCTGCCTGCAGTATTTTCTCCTTGACCTGGGAACTCTGGAATTTGGCCACAACGTTCCTAGGAGTTTCTCTTTTTGGATCTCTTTCAGGAGGTGTTCTGTGGATTCCTTGAATATTTATTTTGCCCTCTGGTTCTAGAATCTCAGGGCAGTTTTCCTTGATAATTTCATGAAAGATGATGTCTAGGCTCTTCTTTTGATCATGGCTTTCAGGTAGTCCCATAATTTTTAAATTGTCTCTCCTGGATCTATTTTCCAGGTCTGTTGTTTTTCCAATGAGATATTTCACATTATCTTCCATTTTTCCATTCTTCTCTCTTTGTTCTGTGATTTCTTGGTTTTGCATAAAGTCATTAGCCTCCATCTGTGCCATTCTAATTTTGAAAGAACTATTTTCTTCAGTGAGCTTTTGAATCTCCTTTTCCATTTGGCTAATTCTGCTTTTGAAAGCATTCTTCTCCTCATTGGCTTTTTGAACCTCTTTTGCCAATTGAGTTAGGCTAGTTTTCAAGGTGTTAATTTCTTCAACATTTTTTTGGGTCTCCCTTAGCAGGGAGCTGATCTGCTGTTCATGCTTTGACTTCATGTCTCTCATTTCTCTTCCCAGCTTTTCCTCCACCTCTCTAACTTGATTTTCAAAATTCTTTTTGAGCTCTTCCATGGCCTGAGCCCATTGGGTGGGCTGGGACACAGAAGCCTTGATTTCTGTGTCTTTGCCTGATGGTAAGCAGTGTTCTTCCTCATCAGAAAGGAAGGGAAGAAATGCCTGTTCGCCAAGAAAGTAACCTTCTATAGTCTTATTTCTTTTCCCTTTTCTGGGCATTTTCCCAGCCAGTGACTTGACCTCTGAATATTTTCCTCACACCCACCTCACCTTCTGATCCTCCCAGCCAGCACTTGGGGTCTGAGATTCAAATGCTGCTTCCAGCCTCAGGGCTTTTGGCGGGGGCAGGGCTGCTATTCAGTATGAGATTATGTTCTGGTGCTGAGGTCGGGGCAGGGCCACCTCTCAGGCTCAGTTCCCTCAGGGGGTTTATGCACAGACCTTCCACAATGGATTCAGGCTCCCGCTGGCTTGGGGAGCCCCTGTCTGCAGCCGCCTCTCAGCTTCTACCTCCCGGGGGGGGGGGCCTGAATTATGGGGGCACCCCACTCCCCTCTCGACCCGCCAAAGAGACTCTCTCACCCACCCCTCTCACCTGTGGGTGGAGGGACTTGTGTGGCTGCTGGAGATCCCGTCCCTGAAGCCTGCTCGGATCTGTTTCTCTCGGTGCCGCAGCCATGGCCGCGGCAGGTCTGGGCTGGGCTTTGTGTCTGCAGCGCGACGGACCTTTTGCGAGAGGTTTGCAGATCCCTCTGTGGGTGGAGGGACCCGCGTGGCCCCTGGAGATCCTGTCTGTGGAGCCTGCTCGGATCTTTTCCTCTCGGTGCCGCGGCCGCAGCAGGGCTGCACTCAGCTCCCAGTCCCGGCGCCCAGTCCGCAGTGCAAAGGACCCCCCCGCGAGAGGTTTGCAGGTCTCTCTGGAACAGAAATCTCCCTCGCTCCAATGTTCCGTGGCCTCTGGGTGCAGAATTCGCCGTGAGTTACTTCCCTGTAGCCATTCTATGGGTTGTGGGTTCAGAGCTATGTGTATGTGCGTCTTTCTACTCCGCCATCTTGGCTCCGCCCCCCAGAATTGTTTCTTTCTGGCTGCTTGCAATATTTTCTCCTTGACCTGGGAGTTATGGAATTTGGCTACAATGTTCCTAGAAGTTTTCCTTTTGGGATCTCTTTCGGGAGGTGATCAGTGGATTATTTCAATATTTATTTTACCCTCTGGTTCTAGAGTATCAGGGCAGTTTCGCTTGATAATTTCTTGAACAATGATGTCTAGACTCCTTTTTTGATCATGGCTGTCAGGTAGTTCTGTAATTTTTAAATTTTCTCTCCTGGATCTATTTTCCAGGTCAGTTGTTTTTCCAATGAGATATTTCACATTGTCTTCTATTTTTTAATTCCTTTGGTTTTGTCTTATAATTTCTTGATTTCTCATAAAGTCATTAAGTTCCAACTGCTCCATTCTAATCTTTAAAGAATTATTTCTTCAGTGAACTCTTGGATCTCATTTTCAATGTGATTCTGGCCAATTATGCTTTTTAGGGCATTCTTCTCCTCATTGGCTTTTTGGATCTCTTTTGCCATTTCGGTTAGTCTATATTTTAAGGTGTTATTTTCTTTAGCATTTTTTGGGTCTCCTTTAGCAAGCAATTGACTCATTTTTCATGATTTTCTTGCATCACTCTCATTTCTTTTCCCAATTTTTGCTCGACTTTTCTTAACTTGATTTTCAAAATCCTTTTTGAACTCTTCCAAGGCCTGACACCAATTCATATTTTTCTTGGGGGCTTTGGGTGGAGGAGCTTTCCCTTTGTTTTTCTTCTGTTTGCATGTTTTGATCTTCTTTGGCACCAAAGTAAGATTCTATAGTATGATTATTTTTCCAGTTTTTGCACATTTCCCTAGCCATTTACTTGACTTCTGAGCTCTTTGTCAAGGTAGTTCTCTGTTTCCAGTGGGGACAGGGGGGTGTACTGTCAACTGCTCGATTCCCCCCCATCTGTGGGCCTAGAGCTCCAGAAACAGTCACTGTCTCTGCCCCTGCTTCTGCTATGGCTGCTGTGGGTTCCTCTGCCCCCTTTCCCCTCTGCTGCCCTGGGTCTGGAGCCAGACCCCTCCACTCTCCCACACTGGTCCCACAGGCTTTTTCCACTGACTTTCCAATTTGTCCTCAGCATTTTGGGGTCATGAAGTCTGGAAACCACCACAGGTGTGAGAGATCAGTCCCCCCCAAGGCCTGCTCATGTCCTTTCTATGTGACCCTGCCCCCTGCATGCTACTATAGATACTTCCTGGCAACTTTCCAGGCTGTCTTGGGCTGGAGATCTGCTTCACTCTGTTATTCTGTGGGTTCTGTCACTCTAGAATTTTTTTAGATCCATTTTTTACAGATATTTGGCAGTACTCTAGAAAGTTCTTGCTGCTACTCCATCATCTTGGCTGTGCCCCTCCTTCCCCTAAAGATGAAATTTTAGTTGAGTCTAGAAGGTAGAAGGTAGTTAGAGGAGAAAGAGAGAGAGAGAGAGAGAGAGAGAGAGAGAGAGAGAGAGAGAGAGAGAGAGAGAGATACAGACAGACAGATACAGACAGACAGATACAGACAGAGACAGAAAAGGAGGCACAGAGACAGAGAGAGAGACACACACACACAGAATGAGAGAATTCTAGGGTTGAGGGACAGAATTAGGAAATGGAGGAAAAGCAAGTAAGCCAGTGTCACTGGATCATAGAGTACATAGAGAGTAGTAAGGAGCATGATTGGAAAGGTATGAAAAAGCCAGATTATCAAGGTCTTTAAAAGCCAGAGGATTATATATTTGATCCTGTAGGTATTAGGAAGTCACTGGAGTTTATTTTCATTCTCCTTGGAGTAGCAGCTTTATTTTTGTAGCTATTCATATTTACCACTTGGTTCTTTTATTTCTATCTCATATTCTGTTGGTGGGAATAAAAGACAAATGAAAAATATCTCTACATAAGTTAGAACTAAAGATCATTGGAAAATTGAATTTTTTTTATGAT
Organism: Notamacropus eugenii; assembly: GCF_028372415.1. Lineage (NCBI taxonomy): Eukaryota > Metazoa > Chordata > Mammalia > Diprotodontia > Macropodidae > Notamacropus > Notamacropus eugenii. The sequence goes on from NC_092874.1 coordinate 410,718,834, forward strand.
TCACAAAGAAGGAATTGTGAACTCATATCTGTTTTAAGTGTCTGTTGAGAGAAGAATAAACAGAAATGATTGTAAAACAAACCTAGGAGAATAATTTTTTAATTTTTAGGTGAAAATTATGATGTTATACAGTTAGATTTAAAAGTAGAACAGTTTAAGGGAATGATCAAAGGCTAGCAACCTAAATAACTTTGGTTGAGCTTTTCTTGTTTAGGGGAAAATGGACAATATTGCTAACTGAGGTCATTTACCACTCATTTTAGAAATGAATTTTGTATGCTTGTTCAGAAGGTTGACCTTTGAACAGAAAGGAAAACAGTATTGCCTGGTATGATATCATGTCTATAATAAAAGCTGAGTCAGATTTGCAGATAATAATTATTTCCTCGTTTACTGGAATCTGATTTCTGTGAGAATATATAATGTGACAGGATCAATAGTCATCACTTCTACTCACACTTTATAAAATGTAGGGAACTGAATAACAAATAGACAAAATTTTCCAACCTCAAAAATAGACTAAGGATTAATTGTTTTAATTATATGGGCCATTTAAGTTTTATTACTATTGCGCATTGTGTTATTTTCAGAAGAACATATGGTATTTATTAGTATGGCACAACTGGATATTATTTATGACATTTTCTGCATATATTTATTTACCTGCTCTAAAAACTCTGTGAAAAATGAGATGTTGATTAAAATACAAAAAATTCATAAAATGGTCTAATCTAAAAAAACTCATTTCCTTAAAATAAATCACCTTAGATATTACCTAAGTAGTAATAGTAAAAATAATTACAGCAATTATGATATTCACTGTTATTTATGCTTGTATTCTTTATAGTTTTTGAAATCAAAAATAAAAATGCCTAATAATTCTAAAAATTTTTACGTTTAAGTGGCCTTTTCCTCTTCTAAGTTTTTATGTATATCATCCTTTTATTCTTTAGCTACTTACAGTCCCAGAAAATAAAAATAAATTAATCCAATTTACATAAATAAGATAGAATTTTATAATTCGAGTGCAAGGGACCTTAAGACATCATAAGTTTTAACCCTATAACATCTATAATAATGAAACAATAGGATGCATTGAACATTGTATTCAGGAAAATGGGTTCAACTTTTTACTCCAGGATTTATTGGCTGTATGATCTTGGACAAGATAGCCACCCTTTTTTGACCTCTTTTGCAAACTGAGGGATTTGGGTTACATGACCTCTTAAGTCCTTTCCAAATCTAAACAAGCCCAGTCCCTTCCTCCTTTCCTGTCACAAATGAAAGGGTAGAACTCCATCCAGAATGATGTTTTCTCCCAAGAAATAAAGAATTCAAGAAAATTTAAAATAAAGGATTTAAATTTAAAATATGGATTTAAAATTTAAGTTTAAAATATAGATTTTTTCAACTGATTGTTTTCTGTGCTCAGAAGTTCTTTGATTATTGTGTTCAATGTGTTCTTGACGTCGTGTTTTTCTGGGAGACATACAATCCTTAAACTGTCTCTATGCAACTTGCCTATCAGATAAACATGTTTTGCTTGTATGGAGAATGTATTTTCTATTAATGTCACTATTTTTGCTTCTCTTCTTCCAGATTGTCCTTTACTTCTGTGTATTTGTATTCATAATATGTTGTTTTCTCTTTTTCCTTTGGTGAGGCTTGACTCCATAGATTCAAGTTTTTCTACTCTGCCAATTATTTCTTTAATATTTCTCATTCCTATTTTAAATCATGCAGGAAGAGTATGTTGTGGTTTTATGCTGTCCTCAAAATCTGTAGGGTTTTTTGCCTCATCTATTGTTAAATCTTTTTTAAAAAATATTTTTTGATAGAAGCCTGAACTGGTTTATTAGATCTGGAGACTATATTTCCTTTTATTGTTAATGTCTTCCCTGTTGGTTTATCTGGTTATACTCAGATATCTCTGAGTTTTCTTCTTCCTGATATCTATGGAAATTTCAGTATTCCTCTACTCCGCCCCTTGGATTCAGGTTCTCCTCTCCTCCATATTTTGCCCTGTTGCTTACTTTCTGACTCCCTCCCTAGAAATGGTAATTTTCCTGGGTGCTGAATATCAAAGCATCTCAGTCTCCTTTCCTGCTGGACAAATTATGGTTCACTAGCTTAGGTATTAGCCTAAGTAATGTCTGGAGGGACAGAATTAGATCTGGCTGAATGCTGGGCTCTTTCCTTCAGGCATACCAAAGGACCATAAAGTCCTCTCCCCCCTCATCCTCCACTGTGTCCTGCCCTTTTTCCTCTGTCCCCCAGTCCTCTTCCCCAGTAATACACAGTGCTGCCATGTTGTCACTCTTGAAGCCTGGGAAAATTTCTGATGTTTGGAGTTTGGATGTTTATGGTTCTGGAAAAAGGGGGCAGGGAGTCAGTGTTCAGGATTGCATTCTGCTTCAAGCCCATGTGTTCTGTTGGCTTATTCAACACTGTTGAATAAAGGAGGGTGTACTGAGTAAGCATGAATTAGATATCACTTCATAGAGTTGTTACCTTCTTTGGGTTCTTAGTATCTTAGACCATTGAGATAGCTGAAATTATTTTATCTTTGATAGATAATTTCTATTTTGGGAACATGTTAGAGGTAAGGAAGATCAGAGAAAATATCAAGTCTTCCACTTTGTTGAGCATGTGACCTGGAAGCCCCTTTTTCCTTTTCTTTATATTTCAAGTACTTTGAAGTGTACATGGCACATAGTAAGTGCTTAATGTCTCTTGATTTTACTGACTCTGGCTGTCAGGGGAAGCCCTTGGAACCATTCTCATATTGTTTTTAAATGTGAAAAACAAAATGCATGGGATTACAATGCAAAGCAAAATACAGTTATCAATTTTTTGGACATGAACATGAACATGTACACCAGGGGTGGAGAACCTGTGTCCTTGAAGTCTCATGTGGCCTTGAGGGATTTGTTCTGTGAAGTCTGGATTCAAAGGACTGATGACCCTAGAGGCCACATGTGCACCTTTACTAAAGGGTTATTGTCATTCAACTCTGACTGTTAATACTTGTAGACTTTTCTTTTGATTACAGATTCTTGAACAACGTTGGCTTCTTCTTTCCATTGATAATGATGTTGACTTGGATGGTATCTGTAGCCAGTATGGTCCGAAAGCTGGTTTATGAAAGAGAGATTCGTCTTGAAGAGGTAATATTATTTAATCATGAGTATATGAATACATAACTGGTTAGGACAAAGAGGGAAATGAAAAAAAAAATTAGTACTGTAAGAGAGCACTGGTTTTGGGGTTGAAGAATCTGGATTTGAGTCCCAGTGTTGATAATTTCTACATGGCTATGAGGAAGTATTTTTTAATCACTATGTGCCTTAGCTTCCTCATCTGTGAAAATGAAAGTTTTGAGGTTGATTATCTCTAAGATCTTTTGAAGTCCTAAATACTATCATCCTATTATTATACTGTGGCATATGAGTTCTATGGGGGCTAATGTGATATAGCAGAAGAACAAAAGTGGACCTTGGTTTGAGGTTTAATTGTGACACCAGCTGAGTCACAATTTTAAGCATTGATTTTCTCATCTGTAAAATGGGAATAAAAATACTTGCTCTTCCCTCTTCATAAGAATATTGTGAAGAAAAAGGCTTTGTAAACCTAAAAGCAGAGTAGAAATGGGTATTGTTGATTCAAATGTACCTGTTTTATATTCACTCTAGTCCCTGGGTTTCTGAATTAGAGTCCAACTATCAAGTCAGATTCTCAGGAAAACTGCTTGAAGTTAGAGCTTCAACCCCTGTTGCCACAAAAGGCTCCTTTCTTTTGAGATTAAGGAGTACTGACAAAAGATGGAGGCAAAAGAATCAAAATCTAGCTGTCTTTACTTGAGAATGTTGCTCCCTCAGTAAATTCTCAAAAATTTCTCGAAAGAATGGAGGGACAGAATTAGAAAGAAAAGAGTCTGTCAGATACCTAGTCTTTTGGCATTGATAGTATGAAGGGATATTTTGGTTTTCCTCAGTTGGTCATGTTGCACTTCATGAACTAAAATAATATTAAAGCTAGTTTTAAGAATAATGTTCACGTCCTAAAATACTTTCCTAGAAAAAAGCTACATTACAGCCTAAACATCCACCATTATGATCTCACTGAGGCAGAAGCAAGACAGCATTCATTCATTTTACAGATGGGGAAATAAAAGTTGTGATTTGTCAACTTGATCAGGTCATAAAATACATACAAAGTGTGCTACATACATGACCTCATTTTACAATAGTCATGTGAACTATTGAGATGGGAATTTCTCCCATTTTATGGATGAAGAAACTGAGTCGTGGAGAGGAAAAATGACTTGCCCGTGGTAGTATAGTTAGTATGCATCCGATATAGGATTTGAACTCAACATTCTTCAGACTTCTTTCCTCTATGCCACATTGCCTCTCAACTCATTTGCTTTCTACACAACTATAGACACAAAGTTTGTGTTGTTTAACTCTTGAATATGTGTTTACATTTTTTAAGATGATTTTAAGAATCACCACTCAAACTGCATGTAACACAATGCTTTGTATATAATAGACACTATAACATTTATCAGTTTGCTCTTTTTTCATTTCATGTACAGTAAACTAACAATTCAAAGAAAACTAAGTAAATTATATTTGAAGGAATTTTGATTAATTGAGTTCATTTTTTTCATAAGTTTTCCTAATGACATAATAATCAGACATAGGACTGATTCTATTTTTTTACTTCAGGATTAGAGGACATTGTTTCTGAAGGGCTTCTGAGGGATGTCTGTGTTTGATATACACTATTTGGCCCTCCACCACACTCTTTTTTCCCCCATATTAAAAAAAAAATCCTCCATCTAAGTCAACAGAAACAATAAATGGAATTCATTGAAATAAATGCAATGATTCATTTGTCTTTCCACCAAATTCTGATTTTCCTCCCAGTTTATCTAGTAAAGAAGTCTAGTGTTTTTGCCAGAACTGAAGTGTCAGCAGAAATCATCTAGTTCAGTATCTTTATTTAAAAAATGAGGAAATTGAGGACCATAGAGGTTAAATGTTTTACCTTTAAATCACCTAGCTACTTGGAAGCTGAGCTGGGGCTAAAAAGCGACCTAGAGTAGTTCAGATTTTGTTCTCTTTCTGTTCAATAATTATCCTATTTTTTCCCATTTTTCATTGTCAATGGTAATTTAGAATTCTTTCTCTTTACAGTATATGAGGATGATGGGTGTTCACCCCACTGTTCATTTCCTTGCCTGGTTTCTGGAGAATATCATCATGCTTATTTTAAGCAGCTGTGCTCTGGCCATCATCTTGAAAACAAGTGGCATCTTTGTGCATAGCAATGCTTTCATCATTTTCCTCTTCCTTCTGGACTTCGGAGTTTCGGTTGTCATGCTAAGTTTCTTACTCAGTGCATTTTTCAGCAGTGCCAATACTGCAGCTCTGTGCACCAGTTTGGTGTATATGATCAGCTTTTTGCCTTACATAGTTCTCTTGGTCCTACACAACCAATTAAGTTTTGCTGTTCAGACAGTTCTGGTAAGTCAAGGCTCTATGCCCTACTCCTCCCCTCTCTCAACAAAAGAGAATAACAAGTGACTTGTTAGTTTAATCATTTTCAGAGCTGCTTCAGGAGAGATAATAAAGTATAGTAGTTAGAAGACTGGCTAGGAATTAGAAAGATCTGAGCTTAAGACCTGCCTCTGACTCCTCACATTAGCTAGTTACCCATGGGATAGGTCCCTTAAGGTCTCAGGCTCCAGACAGCTCTCTTAAGACGACAAATTGGAGAACGGTTGCTGATCTGAATGGGTGGAGGAATTCTCTACACTGGGAGTTCCCTACTCTGATGGATTTATAGGTAGTGCCAAAAAATCAATGACAACAATAAAACCCTTTTAAAGGTCTCCTTTTCATTATTCTGCTCAGAGATCCAAGCCTGGCAGCCATGACTCCGTGAGATTACAATGATTTTGCAGGGTGACAGTTTGTTGAATGTTGCCATTATTAATGTAATAGAGGATGCTGCATGAAGACACTCTGGGAACTGAGCAGCATTCAAAAGAGAACTCTAAGCTGAAGCACGTTAGCTTTTTTTCCCTGTTGAAACAAAAAGAGACATTTCTAAAGACATTTGATAAGTGCAGACCTACGCATTCTATTGAAGTACTTTTGAATCATATTATGTTAATGGGAGTGATCACGGCTTTAGCAATGTCAAAATCACTCATTTAAAATGTACCTACCAAAAAAAGTATTTCCCTTCAGATATTAAAATAACTTTTATTTCTAAAATCATTTCACTAAAAAAAAAAAAAGGAAAGGAAGAGAATACAAAGAAAAAGAAGGTAGGAATAAAGGAGAGAAAGAAAGAGGGAAAGAAAATAAATCTATATTAGACTATCAGTCATATGAAAAAGCACTGTAGCCAAGCATATGAAAAGTTGTGTTTAAATGAAGGAACATGAACTTAGGGATAGAGTGCTGGTCTTGGAATCAGAAAGAAATGATGCAAATACCATTTTTGACAATTACTAGCCACATGACCCCCATTAAGTCACAATCTCTGTAACTCAGGCAACTACTATGCCTTCTCTGCTTTAGCGTTTCACTAAGATGATTGATTTTGTGTAATTAATTAAAATCATGGTTCCCAATATGTTCATTACATCACGTTGGAATTTATTCCAGTTGCTGTTAAAATAATGGCAGTACCTTTCTCATTTTTGTTGTGTTGTTAAGCAGGTATAATTCAATGGTATCCAGGAGAAATAGAAGAATGATAAAATATTTGGCAAAGAAAATACAGGCAACATCTATTATTATTTAAAATTCAATCTGTCTGACTTCTTTTCCTCTATTGATGCCAAGATTTTAAGGCTTTTATCCAGTAATTTTTTTGTCTGATTTCACCTGTAATTAAAATACTCGACGAACCCTCTACTTCTGATAACATTGTATTCTTCAGCTTGAAATGCTTTTTGTCTTTTCTATTGTAATAAAGTATATTTGCCCTTTCCCGTGGATAAAATAATATTTCTCCACAATAGAATTCCTTTCCAGTGGATAGAACTCGATTCATTCCATTATTCTGCCTCTAGTGAGCTCTAGGGCATTCACTTATTTAAAAAAGAGACACTTTATTTCTTTTCTGCTGATATATTTTATGTATTTTCAACATGTAGTACATTGGATTTATGACACTTCAAGAACTACAGAAAAGTGAAATAATTCCTTTTAACATTAATAACTAACTTGTTATCACTCTTTAAGAAGTGGGTTGGCATTCTGTTAAATTTTTCAGGTTCAGAAATTTAAATAGTAGCCCAGAGCAACTGTTTGGTACATCTGAATGTTAATGGTTCACTGTTTTTCAAGCTGAATTTATTCTTGGACCTGCCCTTTTTTATTCAATGAAAAACCCTAATGTGTCTCTTCTTATCTTTTTTCTATCCATTGGTACAGTGTTTTCTATCTACAACTGCCTTTGGGCAAGGTGTATTTTTCATTACATTCTTAGAAGGACAAGAGGCAGGTAAGAGCATGGATTTTTCCTGAATTTTCTTTTAATGATTAAAGCTTAAAAAATGTCAATTTTGGGAAATTTATGTTTTAATATATTCCATAGGATTTGGTAAAAAAGAAAGACTTCATTTAATAATGGATGGATTTAAAATAATGACTTTTTTTCTGACTGTATTTCACTGTTTCCTATGTCTTTTGCTTTTGGTAAAAGTGCAAGTAGAAGTTACCTCTACGTTCTCTCATATTTTGCATTATTCTGTCTTTAATCACATATTTCCCTGTTCCTTACCCTCCCATTTTGTAGACATCTTCCCTGTTTCTTCTCACCTTAATTTTTCTTTTGCTTTGAGATTTTAACTATGGTTGCCAACAGGGACTCCTTAGGGATTTTTAGATAATCTATGGGAATAATATGCTTTTTCTGAATCAAAGCAAATAGAAGATTATATTAATAATGCTGTAAGTGACCTGGTTGGATGAGGAGAACATGAAGAATGAGCTAGCATTTCCTTTTCTCCTTTACCCACCAGTTTTTTTCTTCATTTCTCCTTGTTTTTCTCCTGCTTTCTCTGGGCTGGGACCATTTATTGCTTGGGGCTGAGCATGGCTGACAGTGAATTGTGGTAAGACTAATGTAATGTGTGTGTGTGTGGTGGGGAGTTGGTCCAATACACCTCCAACTCTTGCAGGGAGGGAGATGCAGAAATAGCAAATTGGAGCTAAAGCAACCACCTAATTATTCTTTCCTTCTGGACTCAAGGTATTTAAGCCTCTAAGGTAACACTTGAAACTTAAGGTGCAAGCAGACCTATAGGTTTATATAGCACACTTTATTCTTTAAGGTTGCACTGGATTAAGGAGCATGAATACCAAAAAAGACAGGTATCTATCTGTAAAGCATCTCTCTCTCTCTCTCTCTCTCTCTCTCTCTCTCTCTCTCTCTCATATCTATTCATTAATTTATTTTTCATCTCTCTCTCTCTCACACACACACACACACACACACACACACTGTCTCATACTGACTGAAAGACTGGCATTATATTATTTTAGTCACAGAAATTTATGTTCTAAGGTACAGAGGAGTTGTGAAATGCATTGAAGTTAGGCATACCTACAGTGATTAAATCACACGTTTTTGCAATATTAAAACAAATATAAACATTTATCATATATTTATACAAATGTGCTTTTTTCATAAAATTTTATGTATATCAATTACTGATACAATATTTGATTAGTTTCTGGACAATGTTTTAAAAATAATAAATATTTTAAAATATTCCACAAAATGATAAAAATATGATAACTAGTTTCTAGTCTTCTTGGTTCTTTCTGTGACCTAGAGGTCAAGGGAGGAAGGAATATAGGGAACAAGAGTTTATTAAGTGCCTACTATGTGCTGGACACTATGCCTCTTTCTCCCTTTCATTATCCACCTTTGCTGTAGTAAACTGTTTCCTTTCTCTTTATCTCCCTATTATACCCATACACTGCAATTATGACAGATAACTTTATGGAAAAATAAATAAACTAATTAACCCAAATTAACTCCTAAACCATTCCTTGTGTTTCTCAAAACTCATTATCATGACTTACATTCTCTTTCTCTTTTCCCCTGGTTCATAGAACTGGTAGCCCTATTTTAATTGCTCTACTTGAGTCCTTGATCCTATTCCCTTCCACCACCTCTAGGACCTTACTCCAGCCATAATTTTCTCTTTCTCCTTCTCTTCTCCCTTTCTTTTTCTTTCTCTAATTTCACAATCTTCAACAACACCTTCAATCTGCCTTCAGGAATGATCAGGTAATTCACATTTGAAAGAAGCCTTCCTTTGACTGTTATGGTCTATCTACTGATCCATCACACCAATTCTCTCATTCTCTTTATTGTTGAACTTCTGGAAAATGTTGTCTATGCTCTATGCCTTCCCTTCCTCATTATCTACTATTTCCTCAATACCTTCTAAACTTTTCACCCCCCTGCCCCCCACTAATCTACTATTCTCAGTTAAGCAGTGACAGCCAAATCAAAAATCCCTCTTTCCATGTCAGATCCTTCTTGATCTGTCTGTACAATATGACACTGGATAGTCTTTTTCCCCTTCACTTCAGAGACATGATGATCTGGTTCTCCTATCTTTCTCAGAGCATTTTATCTCCTTTACTGGTTCCTTATCTTCTTCCTGACTCCTTTAGGTCACTATTCCCAAAGTTCTGCCCTCTGTGTTCTTCACTTTGTTGCCCCATCTTGGGTACCATATTAACTCCTGATGTTTTGAGACTATCAGGTTGTCTCCAGATTACCTTTGTTGCCCCATTCCTCACTTCTGAGTTTATATCCTGTTCCTTTACTTGACTGTAGGACAGCTCTATCTGAATGTCTCTAACACAGAACCTCAAAACCAGCATATCCCATACAAATCTAATTTTCCAGCCCCCTGAAATTAGCTGTTGTTTCTGATTTCACTAAATTTAAAAGCGCAGCTATCAATTACCCAGTCTCCAATGATGGAAACCTTTGTATCATCTTTGAATCCTCCCTCACCTTCATAATATCTCTTGAATCTTTCCCTTCTTCTTTATTCCTATTATTGGCACACAAATCAAACATCATTTGAATCAAACATTAACATCTGCCTGGAATTTTGCCATAGTCTCCTAACTATTCTTCCTTCTTCTCCTCTCTCATTCTTCACATCTGTTTCTTCATACTCCTTCCAAATTAATTTTCCTTATGCTTATATCTGATTATTTCATGCTCAGACATCATCAGTGGCTCCCTATTGCCCAGGGAAAGTTCAGACTCCATTGTCTACAATTCCAGGCTCTCCACCATCTAAAGCCATTCCAGCTTTCCTCTACATAATGTTCACTCCAATAAAATTGAACTTCTTTCTGTCTCCCAAATATATCCCATATATTTTTTGAATCATGTTGTTTATCCTTTATTAAATAGTCTTCAAATGGTTTTACGTTGATCCAACTTTTCATTTGAGCAGCTCATGTTAATATTCCTTTTGTTTAGCTCTGTTCAGAGCCCAAGTATTGATGTGCTTATACATCAATACAAGACATTATACAAGACATACAGTGAAAGGAGATGTACAGATGTGTCTCTGACCTTTTTCTTTATTGCTAGGGATTCAGTGGAATAATATGTACCAATCTCTGGAACAAGAAGGAGACATGACATTTGGCTGGGTGTGCTGGATGATTCTCTTTGACTCAGTGGTGTATTTTATATGTGGATGGTACTTCAGTAATTTGATTCCTGGTAAGAATTCTGAGAGCTAAAACAAAACAAAATTAAGCTTTATAGATATGACAGTGAAATAAAAAAATGGATTCTTTTTTATTAATTTAAAGGATAGATTACTGAAAGCAAATTTTAGAAATGAAGGAAATAATAAAATATTCTAAGGATGATTTAAAAAGTGACAATAGCTGAATTTATATAGAACCATTAATAAAAATATGTCAGCTAAGATAGTTGGGGGAACTATATACGTAGTAATAAGAGAGATATTTTTAGGAGCAAACCAACATTTTTTTCAGGGGTGTACTATCCTTTGTGTTAGCATTTGTTTTTTGGCTCACGTAATGATAACCTACCTAATCATGATATATTTGTAATTGTTAAATCAGACATGTTTTTTGGAGTGATGAGGGGGCATCAAAATACTAAGTGGTCAATGTTGTTTGAAAACTTAATTTTAGTGAGAAACTGTTCTTTATGCCAACTGAAAAGATACTGTAGTAACATACCATATAACCATGGAAGTGATTTGTAAGTACAGTCTCCTTTAATTATTCATCTGCAGGTTTGCATATTGTGGAGGTCACAGAGATATTTAGTGTCCCAAAACTTCACTCAGACTTTTAGGATGCCATGTATAGCTATGTCAAGGAAATTTCAGTAGCACTCTGACCAACCCTGGGCTCATTAGGGTTCTACTTAATTTCAGTTTATGAATAATCTCAAGTGCCTAAGAACACAAAATCAACCAGTATCATTAAATCTGCACGCACATGATGTCACTCATTTTTCATCCTTAAATGTCCCAGGGATATGATCCTTCTATATAGCATCAATGGTGGTATAAGGTAGAACAACTGGAATAAGCAGTTGGTATATTGTGTAAGGTGTCTGGCTCTTTTAGCCCTGGTGTTTACACTTTTCTACTAACAGAGTTAATAGTGTTCAACTTTCTTGGACACTTCCCAACTCTGTCAAAGTGATAGAGACACAGAGGGAGAGGGAGAGACGGAGAGACAGAAAGAGACACAGAAAGAGATGTTGATTACTTTCATGAACCTGAGAGAGCTGAATTACACCATGAAAAGTATGGACCATTTGGTCACTTGTACATTGAATAATTGCCATCATCTTTATACATGGTTGGTGTTTGATAGCCACCCTCCATTGTATTGGCTGTTCTACAAATCTAAAAGCCTATATAACACATGGTAGTGCTTTCAAGTCAGGAAGTTTCTTTCCATGATCTTTATAGGTTTAGAAAGAGACTTACCTTAGAGATCATTAGTCCACCCTCTCATTTTACACATGAGGAACCTGTGACCTGGAGAAATGAAGAAGCTTGGCTAGAGTTGTATAGATAGTTAAGAAGAGGTAGAATTTGAACTCAGTCCTTTTGTGCCATGCCCCATTAAATGATTTTTTTCTTTGCTATTTTCTTAAAAGTTAACGCTCATTGCTACTTTTTATTTTTCCCTTTGTACCTTTTAGTTCCTTCAGGGTCAGGCATCTGACTCCTGTGCCTTTCCTTCTGTCCTAGGTGAAAGTTTAGCACTTATAAGTCCTATGAACATGTGTTTTTCCTTACACAAAGGAACAAAGTACACTGGACAGCTATTAGCCCTTTACCCTAGATTGTTTTGGATCATGGCATCAGATGTTATCTAGAAAGGGTTGGAGATTCCAGAAAAAATGCATATATCTGACTCACCAGATCCCCAGAATCTCAGGTTTAGAAGTATCTAAGAGGTCTTGATGACTGAAAAATAATCCTTTCTACAATATCTCAGAATAGTGGTTGCTGATGCACTTGAACACTCAGTAATAAAAAGAAAGGTCCTTTCCGGTTTATCTGCCCTCCAGGCAGCAGAGGAAGGATGGGAGACTTTTTAAACTGTTACATCTAGATGCTCAAATATATATGTGTTGTTTATCAGGATATAAGCTATATATCAGAAATATAATCAAGACTGTCTCTAAAAGATGTGTTCATCATAGACTTGAGTATTTCAGGAAAATATGACATTTTCACAAGTATAATGTACTAGAGGACACCAGACAAGCAGGGAAGGAAAATAGAGACATGTTCCGCATTGTCTGCCTCCTGATCAATTAATACATCATGGTAGAGACTCAGGGATATGCCCATCCTGGGGATATGTGGGTGTGTATTTTATATATTTTTTTCAGGAAAGCAAACCAATGTGGTGATCTCCTTCCTAAATTCTGTAGGCTCACCTGGGACCTACACTCAGTAGACAATCCCAAATGCCCAATGATTAAAATTGTCCAGCCCAGGTATATCTGATGGCCCCAGAATCAGAACCTTCTTCCTCCTTAAATAAACCAGGCTACTTCCTGCCACCTGCTGCCTTAATGGCTGCACAGTGTAGCAGCAGCTGGGCTGGCCTGACTCCTTCTCCCCACCTCAATGCTGACTGAGTTAGTAAGTATCCTCCCTGGCCCTGGTGCTGACTGTCTTTTTTCAGAAACAGTGGTAACATTATTCATCCTGCCTGAATCTGGGGGAATTGATTGTAATTAAAATGCAGATGTGTTGGAAGTGGAGTTCCTTTAACGTGCTGATCCTATACCTGGGGACTTGATTTATTTGTAGGCTAGGAAAGAACTGATGCCCTCTGGGATGAAGGAAATAGAGATGGTGTCTCTGAGCTGTTGACTTTGCTAGACAGGAGTTTGAAGAACTTAGTGAAACTGTGGATTCATAAAATAGCTGAGCAGTCCTTGGGATGAGCATATCTAGAGCAGAGGGGCTAAAACTGGGGTAACAACTGAGTTATGTAAAAAAATTAAGAGAGATGATAGGAGAAAGAAAGGAGGGAACTCAGGATATGTTTATAGAGATGGTCATTTTATCTCAAGAAAACTTTATAGCAATCCTCCCAGAAAAATGTGAATATGTCCGTGAACATGGTTCTGGTGCCACAGATGGATGTAAAAATGTGGGTGGATGTAGGGGTATGAATGAGTGGGTGAATGGAGGTACATAGTTGGGTGTAAAAACCCAGCAAAGATATTTTTGACTCCTTTGATTTATCTGAGAACTATACAGACATGGGTTAAAACAGAATCATAGTGAAAGAATGTCTGAAATGAAAGAAATCCTAGGGATCATCTAATTCAGCCTCTTTATTTAAAAGGATGGAAATATCTTGCAGGATTGTAATTGCCAGTGGGTCTCTGTGCAGTTAGCTTGAATGTAGTCAAGGGTCATCAAAGGATCCTAGTTTAATAAATATTGGATGATTTGTGTCTGTCATGACTGCATATGGTTCTTCCTTTATGAATGCTACCAGTTTGGAGGGTCAAGAATAAATTTTTTAAAGCTATTTTTTGCTTTGGTACTTACTAGCATCAGTTTCTTTATTTGTGTAACTGAAAGAATGATTTTTGTACTATGTTCCTCCTAGGTTTGAGAGAAAAGCAACATACAAATCATAAAGCAGTTTATAAAATGCATAATAATTACTATTCATAGAATAATAATAATGCATATAATTTAATTCAAAAGCCATTAATGCTTGTTATATTCAAGTTTTTGTGCTGGGTAAAAAAAATAATGCTAGCTAAAATGAAACATTCCCTGCCTCAAATAATTTAAATTCTTAGTACTACTACCACGACTAGTAATTTATAGAAATGCTTTTTGAACAAACCAACGTCACTTGTCGGTATAATAGTAAAGACTGACAGCATGAGAAAGCCTCTGGATTTATTGGCTATTACTGAAAGTTGCTTACCATTGGATAGACTACTTGAGGAGAATAAAAAAATATAACAGAGTGAAATCCACATACACTCAACCAATAGTATGTCAATAGAGGAACACCAAACAAATGGTTGGGTCATTTTAATTTGTGGACATTATGATAGTGTAAAAGAAATTACAGAAGGTTTAAAAAGTTGGACTTTAAAGCACCCAGACTAAGTGATCAATGAAGATTATGTATGCCAAGAGACAAGTTGTGACAGACGAAGGGAAGAGAAGAGCAGGGTGTTTAAGTGACTTAATTAAGGTCGTCTGGCTACTTAGTGTCAGTGTCAGGACCAAAACACAGATTACTTTAGCATGAGCCTACAAATAATTTAATAACTGCTACAATACCGATGCTCTTCCTTCACCTTCTAAAATTGAGAAGAACTTTTATTTCTTTGCTCCTTGACATTTTCACCATCTCCTTGAATCTGGTAATTAGGGAGCCATGATTTCTTTTTAAAGATCTCTGTCCAGTACTTAAATTTTATAATATGAACCTTCCCTGATTTATTGACTTATGAAATTCAGACCTTTAATTTTCCAAGAATGTGAATTTGTTTTATGGAATTGCTTAGGAAAATAAAAAGAACCATGAATGAACATATTTTATTTGATTCATATGCACAAAATAGGTAAGAAAACTATTTAATAGATTAAAATGAATTTAGATAGCTGTTTATGATGAGCATTATTAATATAGAACTAGTACTGTTATGAATGGGTTCTTTTTATTTAATATTTAATAGTCATTTCTTCATTCATCATGATCCTTATGACATAGCAGAATAGATATATTAGAACTTTTAAGAGCCTGTGACAAATTTGGGGATGCATTATGTATGCTAAATACAAAATAAAAGTGGAATGAGTCTTCTTGTGTTTCCTTGAAATGTTAAATTATTTGTTTAAAATGTTAAATTAAATATTAAATTATTAAGATTTTCAGTTTTAAAATTGAAGATTATGACAAAAATAATTATAACTCTTAAACTAAACTTTCTGAGTAGAGAAAATATAGTAAAGGGACAAAATCTCAAGGCAGACTGCAAAATTCTCCTAGGGACTATCCTCATCTTACAAAAAGAGTCTGTTCCAAAAACTCATTTTAGGCTGTTTGTTTGAAATGCAGAACATGTGAATTGTCATTGACCCAATGTGATAGATTGGGGCTAAGTTCCTGGGACATATGTAAAAACCCATTTAATCCTTTGATTACATGAACAAGAATCTCAAAGACTGAGAATGTTTGCAGGGGTGGGGGAAAGGAGTAGTTTGTGCTCTGAATCAGTGTCGGAGAAACTCACATAGATAAAAATCATAAATAATATTGTATTTCTAGGGAATAGCTGTTTTGAAAGCATGTCTTGGAGAATCTCTAAGACCCTTCCATAGGGTCCACAAGGTCAAAAAAATTTTTGTATTACTACTAAGATGTTTAAATTTCTAATATGGTAAATATCAAAAGGTATCAGCCATGTAAAAACCCTCTTTGAAGGGTTCCCAGTAATTTTTAAGAGTGTAAAAAGAGTCCTAAGATTAAAAGAAAAATCCATTGTTAATACAGTGTTAAAATGTACAAAGTGGCTCGGAGCAACTCTGTGCAAGTTTTCGTTTTTTCAGATTAGGAATCTGAGGATTAGGCGCGTTAAATGAGTTTGCTAAAGGCACAGAATTTGTAGTGTTTGGTCCAGTGCAGGGATGATGAACTCGCGGCCTGAAGGCCATATGTAGCCTTTTTCAGGGCTGTACTTGAGGGCCACATATGACCTCCAGGCTGTAGCTTCCCCATCCCTGGTCTAGCATTTCAGAACAGGTCTGTCATTTGTTCCAAGTTCAGTGCTCTCTCCAATATATCAAGCTGCTTCTCATCACTCCTCTAAAGTAAATGCTTGGGTCACAGAATGGTAGGGC
Source organism: Notamacropus eugenii (assembly GCF_028372415.1). Classification (NCBI taxonomy): domain Eukaryota; kingdom Metazoa; phylum Chordata; class Mammalia; order Diprotodontia; family Macropodidae; genus Notamacropus; species Notamacropus eugenii. Next base: position 410,735,299 of record NC_092874.1, read on the forward strand.
TAGAAAGGAACATGAAATAGTAATGTTATATTTCTGGAACACTTCATGGTTTACAAAATGTTTAATGAGTGACTAGAGGCAGTTAGAAAGCAGAGTAGCTAAAGTGCTGGGCCTAGAAACAGGAAGTGAGTTTAAATCTCACCTTAGACTAGGGGTGGGGAAACTGCAGCCTCAAGGCCATGTGTGGCCCTCTAGGTCCTCAAGTGCAGCCTTTTGACTGAATCCAAACTTATTTGTTCTGTGAAGTTTGGATTCATTCAAAGGGCTGCACTTGAGGACCTAGAGGGCCACATGTGGTCTTGAGGCCACAGATTCTCCCCAGCCCTGCCTTAGATCCTTACTGGGCAAGTCATTTAATTTGCTCTTACTTCAGTTTCCACATTTCCAAAATGCAGATAGTAGTAACACTTACCTCCCCAGGATTGTTGGAAGGACAAAATTAATGACTATTTGTAAATTGTTTTTGCAAACCTTAAAGAACCATGTAAATGTTAGTTTTTATTGTTATTATGGTAAATCCCATCAGGTAGGTAGTGCAATTATTATTATTATAATTTAAAAGAGAAAGAAAATGAGGTTCCAAGAAGTGATGCTCCCCCCAAACCCTAATAGGTACTTAGTGACGTAAGCTAGTAGACTAAAATTTAGGTCTTCTCACCCTATTTAGTGCTTTTTCCATTAACTTCCTTTTCAGTTTCCAGGTTTAGAAATGAATTAATTGTATTATTTCAATTCAATCAATCAACACGTATTTAATCAGTTCTGTATTCCAGGGGTACCATTAACCTCTGGGGATTCAAATACAAAGAGTGAAATAATCCTTACTTTCAAAATTCTCATATTCTAATTGGACCAACTAGGATTTAAAAAATTCTTTCTATGAGAAAATGTAGCCAAACTACTAACTTTGGACTTGAGAAATGCATCATCTCCCACTACCCTCTCTGAACCATGAATACTTTATCAGCAGCATTGGTTGCAATTGAGGGTGGAATTGTGGAGGAATTGGGTAGGTTGGGCTGATGTTTAGTAGCAGGGTTTTATGAAGAAAGGATACAGAGGTAGAAGGATATAAACTGTATTTAGTATCCTGTGAACTTCCTACCTATAGAAAAAAGAAGGTTCCTTTCTACATTTAAATGAAAGGTGACACCTTGATGGGTTTATCATATTCCCAGGTTATCTGAGTTAGGGGCCCAGGGCAGCTGCTTCTGTGGGAAATAGGGACGTGTCTCTACATTGAGAATACAGCATTCATAATTTTTGTATATGGGCCATGTGTAAAGCAGAGAAAATCAATATTATTTTAAACATGTATATACATATTTAAACATATATATGCATATGTTTATATATATATAAATAGATATTTGGGTTTTATAGAATCTTCTTATAAATATGAGATAATAGCTTCACTTGTTTTAATTATAACCTTTACTTTCAGGAAATTTTGGCTTAAAGAAACCATGGTATTTTCCCTTTACTCTATCATACTGGCAGAACTTGTGTGGTTTCACAATGAGGAAGCAAAAATATATCAACTCCAACCTCTGGTTCTTCAATGAGAACTTCCTGAATAAAGGTCTGTAAAAAGACGATAGATTTTGATGACTTTTTTTATACTAAATTTTTGGAGAGTGGTGATTTCCAGGTAAGTCCTAGAGTGGCTTTATAGGTAAATGTAGAGAGAACCTTTTGCCTTCCTCTGGATTGCCACTCAGGGAACTTTTTGGATTTCTGTGGCATCATGGCAGCAACCATTCTTGAAGATCATGGCTTCTCTAGTTTTTAATTGTATTCTTTTAAAATTCAGTGTAGACTAAAATTTGCTCAAGAATATATCAAAATCTCAACTGTTACACCAATTTCTTTATGTTGTTGGTTTTGTCTCTGTAATCCATATGTGTGTAAGCAAAAATTCAGCAGTTCTAGAAAGATCACGACAGTTACAAAAAAAGAAAGAGTGTGTGTATAGAATTTTGTTACTAGAAAGGATCTTAAAGATGACTTAGTCTGATCAGCTTATTTTACTGATGAGAAAACTTAATTGCAGGAGTAGGAAGTAGCTTGCTCACTGTCACTCAGTTAATTGGTGATAAGAATAAAGATTAGAACAGAATCCTTTTGACATCCAGCTCAGCATTCTTTTCATGGAGCCTAGGGTTTAGATAGATTTTAAGTATGTGGATAAATAGAGTGATCAACTATATAGTATCATGAGTAGAGTTAGAAGATAGGAACTGGAACTGAGATTTCATTGGTATAGAATGAATTCCCTTCATGAGAAAACCCCCTCCATGCAGGTTGTTGGCATCTATCTATGCAATAGAGAGTCTTAAAGGATTGCCTACAGCAGGACTTCTTAAACTTTTTCTATTCACAACCCCTTTTCACATTTTGGCAGTGTTTGTTGGTGTTGTGTGGCCCGAGGGCATGCACAGTGCAAAGTGCACATGCTTTGTGTTCAGAATCAAGGCTTCAGTGAAGTTGCCAGATGCAACATGTATGCCAGAAACACCTCAGATTCATTACTTGTTTGATTTTTAATTAATTTTTGGTCATTGTGCAGTCAGAAAACTTGTACTATCACCAAATTTTGGGGGGTTACAATGCACAGTTTAAGAAGTGCTGGCCCACAGCAATGGTGTCAGACTCAAATAGGAGCAATAAAAATGGGGTCCATTAAATTGCATATAAGGATCAATATGGCTGTTTATTGACTTGAAAAACCACAAGTTACTATTATCTATTTTCTCATATTTTTGTTTATTTTGTTTCATATTTCCCAATTACATTGTAATTTGTTTTGGGTTACACTTAACAGTGCACTATTGTAGGGCTGTGTAACGAACACCATTTGGCTTGAGCACTGAGTAGTTTGATAACTTGCTCAGGGTCACAGCCAGTGTGTTTCAGAGGCCAAAATTAAACCCAAGTCTTGCTGACAAGCAAGGACAAGTCTTTACTACACCATGCCACCTCTCTGTGGCACACTATGAGTGTGTACATACAAAGAATTATGTCTTGAGGGAACCCACATTTAAAAAAGTTAAATCAAATATTCTATTTTATGAATGCCCATTAAATTTTAACTTTTATTATTAAGCAAGCTCTTTTTGGTTAGCCAATATTTAATCATAGTTTTAGTATGCAAATAATATGTCATTACTTACCTTGAGGAATTCATTCCATCAATGCAGGTTGTGAACTTTTGATTACTTAGTAGTGAAGTCCTAAGGAGTTTACAGAGTCACAGAAAGGTTAAACATCTAGCTCAGACCATGCAGATGGTAAGTTTCATAGGAAACATTTTAAGCCAGGTCTTATAGGATCACAGAGTTGGAGCTTAAAGGGACCACAGAGATCAATTAGTCAAGCCTTCTTATTTTATAGAGTAAGAGAGCTGAGACCAAGAGATGTTAAAGAGCTTATCCACTTTCACACAAATAGTAAGTAGCATAGTTGGAATTTGAACTATATCCTTTGTCTCTGCCTCCTGATCCAGCACACTTTCCTGGCTACCATGCTAACTCCAAGCCCAGCCCTCTATTCACCATAATGTGCTGACTATGGTGACTGTGCATCTGTTTTATATTTCTTTAAAGGATGACCCCAAACCAATTAAACTGAACACTGTAGATGTCATTATGAAAATCCCCATGTATTTTAAATAAATGTCTTTCTTCTTTTCCAAGCCCTTACTGGGTCCTGATATTATTTTGTTCATCCCTACAGGATCCCTGCCACCAAATAGGCAGAAAGCAATTGAGGACAGAGTCCACGCAGGAGTGACACTGGTATCAGTTACCAAGGAGTATGGAAGTGACAGAAAAGCTGCAGTTAAAGAGCTTACGCTCACATTTTATAAAGGCCAAATCACTGCTCTGCTGGGACCCAATGGTGCTGGAAAGACCACAATTATGTATGTTCGCTTTAAAAATGGTATACCATTAGGTGATTTGGTTTCTTTAAAAGTTGATTTATAAACCAAAAAGGTTATTATCTAATTTTTACTTGCTACAGCAAAAATTCTAAGATATATGGCACCAGTTCACTCGATGGTGCTCCACTAAATGGCCAATTTTAATCTGTCTTCTTCCTTAACTACCCAATTTAGTTTTTAGACCCTTATAAGAATAGAGCTTTCTGTATTCTTGAGGCTTTGGTAGGAGGTGGGTGGGTTGCAGAGAGGGTAGAGTGGTTTGTGAACCTTGAGAAGCAATAAACATCTTTCTCTTCACCATGAAAAACCAATCCATTCTCATTTCTTGCAAATCGAACTTGTAAGAAATTGACCATGTTTTATTTAGTTCTTACAAACTTCAATGGCTCATATAATTTCTTTTCCTCCCACTAAGTTCAATTTTCCTTGAACCCAAATAAGGGGATGAAGCTCAGAGAGGAAATAACATGACATTTATACTGAGATTTTTTTTGGTAGCTCTGATTGGCTCTTATGAAGGTTATCTTAGTGACCAAATGACATAAAATTTCGGTATAAAAGCAAGATTTAGTTAAAGAAGTAAGTGACAGATATTAGAATAATCCTTGATACATCAAGGTCTAGAAGTCAGACTGTGTCTACACAATATCCCTGAAATGAATCAAAAGTGGGGGAAAATATTGGATTTTGTAATTTTGCTAAAATTAGAACGCATTTTCCTATATTCCAATTTGTCTCACTAAAAATGGGAGATCAATCTTTATTAAATTGGACTAGTTTAACAGTCTCCCTGTCTCCTAACCAACTTTTGCTTGGCTTTGTATCTAAAGACAGAAAGAAATTCATAAAACTCCAACAGTCCATAGGAAATGACAAATCATTTGTAAAAGAAGCCAAAAGAAATTACATAAAGTTCATGCTATTTTTCAGGTGCTAAAATAGTATGGCAGAACAGAAAAATGGAGCTATTTGTTAGCACTGGAACACTCTAAGAAGATGGCTAGACAGAGCAAACATGCATTCAGAAAGCTGTTGCTGTGTTTTGTCTTCTCAACTTTTTAATTAACAAAAAAGTGAGATTCTATTTTATGGGAATCACTATATTAGGATTCTGAATTTTCTCTTCCTTTCAAAGTTCATTCATTTTGATGTGGAAAGCATCTCAGAGATCAATAAGTCAAAACTCTTCATCTTACAAATGACAAAACTGAATCCCAGAAGTCATTCAGTAGGGTCAGAATTTGTACCCAGATGCTCCGACTGGAGGAGGGTTGGGATTGCTCTTAGGCTTTCATTTATACTTGTCTCTCAGTCAGTCAACAAACATTTATTAGGCACCAGTGTGCCAGGCATTGTTCTATGTGCTGTTCTAAGTCTACAAAGAAAAGCAAAAGATAGTTCCTGTTCTCAAGTAGCTCACAGTCTAATGCGGGAGATGACATGCAGACAAAAATGATTGAATAAGATAAATTAGAAATAATCAGTAGATGGGAGGTACTACTATTCAAGGGGATTGGGAAAGGCCTCTTATAAAATGTCATATTTTAGCTGGAATGGGAAGGGGGAAGGGAAAAATTAACCAGGTGCTGGAGACAGTCAATAAAAATGTTCAGCATCTAGAGAGAGACTGTCACATTTGAAGAATAGAAAGGAGTCCAGTTTCACCGAAATTCAGATTACATGGATGGGCAATATAGGGAAAAAAAATAAGAAGTAAAAACACTGGAAAAGTAGGAAGGCTGAGGTGATGAAAGGCTATGAATGCCAAACAAATTTCTTATCTGATTCTGGAGTTGATAGGGAGCCACTGGAGTTTATTGAATGGAAGGGTGAGGATGGAGCATGATAGGGTCAGATCCACACTTTAGGAAGATCAATTTGACTCCTGAGTAGAGGATGGACTGAAGTAGGGAGAGACTTGAGGTATGGAAATAAATACAAAGATTATTATTATAGAAATAGCCAAGGTACAATAATGAATTCATGAAGACTTGTACCAGAATGGTGGCAGTGTCAAAGGAAAGAAGGGTACAATGCATCACACATGTTACAAAGGCCAAATCAACAGGGTTGGCAACAGATTTGTATATGGAGTGATAGAGAGAGAGTGAGGAATTGATGACATCTAGGTTGTGAACTTGAGTGACTGGTGTATAAGAGGCTCTTATGTGATGTGATGATTGATTGATTGGGTAAAGATCAGTGTCTCTGGATCATAGCATTCATGGAGGGGAGTAAAGTGTAAAGAAGACTGGAAAGGTAGGAAAAGACTAAAACGTAAAGCGCTTTCAAAGTCAAACAAAGGATTTTATGTTTGATCTTTGAGTTAAAGGTGCCTCTAGGGTTTATCACGTAGTGAAATCTATACTTTAATATCACTTAAGTAGCTTCTCTTAGGTAAGATGATCACTCTGCGTCCATCCTTCATTTTTGAAGAGGACCATGACATCAGAAAAATGATGACATGGCTTGCACTTGACTTAGGATGATCACTTTGGTGGCTAAGAGGGGGATGCACTGGAGTCAGAGGGATCAACCAAAATGTTATTGTAATGATCCTGGCATGAGATGATGAGGGTGGTGGCTCTGTAAATGGAGGAAAGATGAAACCTGAAAGAAACTAGGCAACATCAAAGCTACCAAGGATAAAGGTGAATCTTTTATACTTCAACTTCCATGTTTCCATGATTTTTTTCACATGGACACTTCCTCTATCAATGAAGATTGCAACTCCTCTGTGAGTTACATCGTTTACAGTTGATTGTAGCCAAAAATTTCAATATATAGCAGTGAACTTTTTTGGAAATGTCTCTCTGAACTCAGCTAGGCATATCCACAGGTGGCAGATGGTACCCTTGGCCTTTCCTTGAAGCCTTTTCATGTTAGTAAGATTTGTCAGACTTTGCCCTTTGCCAGAGCCTTGAAATATCCAGAATGAATGGCATATCATAAAGAAGCACCAGAGGATTGTGTTAGAAAAGGATATATCTGAAGAAAGGATAAAGGATGAAGTCATGACTTCAGTGTTAATTATCATTCAAAGGATTGCCATTGTTAGGATTGCCTAACAAAAATGGAAAGATCTGAAAAAAAGCACTATTTTAGATAGCTAACCAAACAAACCAGTGTATAGCTATGGCTTTGAATCTCCCTATATTATGGCCACATCACTTTGCGAATTGTTGACTTGTTGCCATTGAGGTTATTTCTTTTTTCTTCCAGATCTCTGTTGACGGGACTGTACCCTCCTACTTCTGGTACCATCATTATTAATGGCAAGGATATGCAGACACAGCTGGCTGCCATCCGGATGGAAATGGGTGTATGTCCCCAATATGATGTCCTATTTGACAATTTATCTGTATGGGAACATTTATTGCTATTTGCTTCAATAAAGGCACCACTGTGGACAAAGAAGCAGTTATATCAAGAAGTCAACAAGTCAGTATTATTCCTCTTTTATTTCCTTTTCCCTTAAGGACAGCAAAAACAATATTGGAGAGTATGGTTGGAAGTCTGGGCTAGATTTCTGAAAAAGACAATAAACACTGAATTTGGTTCAGTCAAAAGACTTTAATAAATACCTACCATGTACGCTGCATTAAGTAAGAGCTTTGATTATAGCTCCTATAGATTACAGACCTAGCTGATAAAAAAAACCCCACTTTTATCCATGAGATAATTAGGTGTTAAACTGCATTATTCTGTATTATAAGGAGTTAAAAGAAGGGTGAGATTAGTGTAGGCTGAAATAGTCTTATTGGTTTTCATTGAGAAGGTGAAACTTGAACTGGACCTTGAAAGATGGGAAAATGAATAAACAAACGAATGAGTGAATGAATGAATTGCATGAAAAGTATTAAATACTGTGGGAAAAGAATTGTGTTAAGTTCTGGAGATATAAACACATAGGTGAAAGTCTCTAGCCTCAAAGAGTTTTCAGTATAACAGAGGGTAACTCCTGGAGTGATGACTCAGAAAAGGTGTTTGTTTTCTGAGAAGTCACAAGGATGTTGAATAGAGCTAGAGGACAGTCCACTGATTACTGTCTAGGAGCAATAATAGTGATGATTTGATTATAATTCTTAGAGTAACAGGTGGTGGTATAGAGGGCACATACCTACCTCAGGAAGAAATAGCCAGGGGAAAGAGAAGAAAACCAAATCCCTAGGAGGTCAGAGCTGAGTGGATCACGCCCTTCAGGTTATGACTGGATTTTATGTTAGTGAAGAAAGAGGGAGGGTATGTCACAGGGTAAAAGAAGGCTGCTAATTTGTACTCCTGAAAAGTATCCAAAGCAGTTAAAGGTGAATTTTTTTATACTTCATGCTTCTATGATTTTATCCACACGGACACTCCCTCAATCAGCCAAAATTTAAAATTCTTCAGGCCAACTTGCTGCGAAAGGAGGAACATGATTACTCTGTGTGATCATTTTCACCATTTCAAAAATGTAAGTGCAGAAGCAATTCCATTAACAATGGAGCCACAAGGGGTTGGTATATTTTGTCATGTGTAAAATCATTTTTGCATTTCTGGCCCTTATTTTGGTTTGGAAAAGACTTTAACATAACATTTGTCTACATTGAACTGTTGTCATCCAGACTGTCCATGTTAACTCACAGTTTGCCTTTTCCCATAAAGAATTTGAGCTTAAGCAGTAGGATAAGGGATTTTGGTCAGATAGAAGAAAGACATTCTAACTCCTCTGACTGTTTGGAATAAGAGCAAACAATTGGGGCAGGTCAGGAAATCTTTTCTGGAAGAATAACCAATATGAAAGTTTCCAATATGAACTTTCTGATATGAAAGTTTAAGTGCCCTTCTTTCTCAATACAGCACTAATTCCAACCCCATAATCCTTTGATGTATGTGTATGTGTTTTTTAATAATTCAAAATTCATTCTGGGTTAATGAACTTTACAAGTTTGATTCAGATTTCAGAGTAATAAAGCCAAAGAGAATGAAGTGAAGCAAAATTTGGTTTAAGAATTAATCTATGTGTATTTCAACAATGACATTTCTAAGGTGACAAAATCCATATCCAGGGCGGAGGCAAATGTGGCTAGCAAGCAGTTCATGTGAGAAAAAAAACCCCACCATCACCACCAAACATTGCAAGGTCTTAATGGGCTCCAAGCTAAGAAAAGGTCATTTAGTCAATTAGTAACCATATATTTAGCATTTACTGTTTTCAGGGCACTGTGCTAAGTATTGGTGATACAAATATTAACTTCATATCAAGAAGGGGACTCTAAGTAGTATGATGTGGAAGTCAAAGGGGCTAATGCAATTTTAAGCTTCATGAATAATGTCCAGACATTACAGCCCACTATCCTCCTTGTTTAGATCATGTCTGGGGTACTTTGTCTACTTTTTTGTAAACATTTTGGAAGGGACACTGGAAATCCTGAAGCAGGAGAGGATGACCAGCATAGTGAGGGAACTGGAAACTATACAATATGAGTATTGAATGAAAAAAAGTAGCCATTTTTTGAGTGTGGGGAAGGGAAGACTTAAATTGAGAGTTGATGGATATCTTCAGATATTTGAAGGACTGTTATACTGCAGAGGGTTTAGATTTGTTCTGCTTGGTCCCAGAGGGCAAGACCAAGACTAATATTTCTTTTTTTTTTTTTTAAATTTCTTTTTAGTTTACAACATTCAGTTCCACAAGTTTTTGACTTCCAAATTTTCTCCCTCTCTCTCCCTCCCTACCACGTTCTCCCCATCTTCCTCCCCTCTCCTTCCTCTCCCCCTCTCCTTTCCTCCCCAAGATGGCATGCAGTCTGATATAGGCTCTACATATACATTCACATTAAACATATTTTCACATTAAGACTAATATTTCAAAGTTGTTGAGATGTAGTTTTGGATTCATTCAGAAAAAACAAATATCAATAATTAAAACTGTTCAAAATTGGAATGAGTTATTTGAGGTGTATTAGAGACCTCCATCTCATGGTAGGTTCTGTGACCTTGTCAGAGATGTTGATAGGATTTCTAGTTTGAATAATAACCACTTATATAGTACCTCCTGTGTGCCAGGGACTGTGCTGAGTGTTTTAAAAATATTATCTTATTTGATCCTCACAATTACCCTTTGTATTAGATGCTGTTATTATCCCCAGTTTACAACTGAGGAAACAGAAGTTTAAACTTGCTCAGGATCATCCAGTAAATTAGTGTCAAAAGGCAGATTTGAAATGACAACTTCCTGACTCCAGGCTACCTAGCTGCCTCTATTTTAGTTCAAGTTTAGACTAGATGACTTCTCAAGCCCCATGATGACAGAATCATAAAGTCTGGATCAGAGGGGACTTTAGGGGGTAAGGGAAATTAATATTGTGACTATTTCTATGTGATCATCCTTTCCCTCATTGTAACAAGATCCCACTTCTGAAACGCATGCAGCATCTGAAGGCTGCGACTGAATAAGATGACTGCTCCTAGTCCCCAGTGCATCTGCTCCTAGACCTTTTGCTTCCATTTACCACATAAATAGAAGCCAGCTTGAGCCAGGCTCTCCCTAGAGGATGACTCTTGTGTCCTTGCTGCCCAGACAAAGTTTGGGGTGATCTTGTCTCTGATGAGGAAGCCCAAACCAGTTAATGATTTTGATGTCTTTTGTTTTTCTAGCCAACATTGGCTAGAGGCAACTGGACCTCAAGGAGCTACTAGCATACCTTCAATGTTAGAGAGTCACAGTCAGGCATGTCTCCAGACCAGCCTATTTTCCCCAGCTGCTGATTAATCTGGCCTGCCCCCCCACCCCTCCACCAAGTCAACATAATGGGGAGGAACTGAGAACTCAGCCAACCTTCTCATTAAAATGTCCACCAATCAGGATTGCTTTATGTTTCCTAAGGGAAGTCCAAATGATGTACTATCAGGCCACTCAGAAGAAAGACACACCCAGGTTTAATTAAAGGGTACAAATGGAGGCAGATTAAAAGACCCAGTTACTAATAAATGATATCTCACTTGGAAAGTTGCCTTAGTTTGCCCTTTGTTAAAATCTTCTCTCAAGAGGGTCATTTAAATCAAGCCTTTCATTTTATAGATCATGAACTTGGACATCTGAGAGAGTAAATGACTTTCAGGAGATCACATGAGTAATACAGCCGAAATGAATTTTTAAATCATGTATTCCGACTCCAATTTAATGCTCTTTTCATTGAATCATGTAGCATTGATTCTTATTTATCAAGCTAACAGCAGTATAAAGCACATGAGTAGACTACTGTCATGATGAGATTATATTTCTTCACAGTTGGTCAGTCTGAAGAAATTTAGTGAAAGTCCTCATGGGGCTCTAAATTTGCTTAATGCTGCATGGAGAGCTGAACTACCCAGTCTTGAAGATCATGATTTGTGTGCCACGTTTATATTGCCTGGCTTCCTTTATTTTGGTGAAAGTCTGTGCTGCCTTCATTTTTGAGGGGAGAGGGAGTCTTCTTTATTTCTGAAATTTCATCCAGTGACTAGTGCTTCATCTAAATATTAGCCAAAACCACTCCTTTTTTTAATTACTATTTTATTGGGGGGCATTTAAAATAGTGACTTTCCTTTCAGGCACCCATGAAATGTCAAATTTGGAAGGTAAATTAGAGTCCATCTAATCCAGTTGGCAGCTGGACAAGAGTCCCCTCAACAATATACCCAAGAAGTGTTCATCCATCCTTTGTGTCTAGAACTCCAGTGAGGATGGAGTTTACTAGTCTAGAAGCATCCCGAGGCAGTATGTTCCATTTAATTAAAAAATATATGCTATGCAACCAACAATGGATTTTTGCCAACAATAGTAGATATGTAAGTTTATTTTCCCAATCTTATTTGCTATAGAACATAGTTTAGTGGAAAGAATGCTGGGTTTTGAGGTGAATTCTGTCAATTTGGAAGTTCCATTAAAATTTGTGTTATTTTTATATTATGATCCATCATCTTCCCAGTGTACCTATGTATCCCTGCTGGATATATGTGAAATTGCCATTGTGATTTCCTCAGCCTGGGAAACTCCCAGAAAAGAAATTGTTCCCCACGAATGTTGCTGTTCAATCATTTCAGCTGTATCTGTCTCTTCATGACCCTATTTGGGGTTTCTTGATAAAGATACTGGAGTGGTTTGTATTTTCTTCTCCGGCTCATTTTACAGATGAGGAACTGAGGCAGACAGGGTTAATTGACTTGCCCAGGGTCACACAGCTGGTAAGTGTTTGAGGCTGGATTTGAACTCATGAAAAAGAATCTTCCTGCATCCAGGCCAGTTGCTCTTTTCACTGGGACACCTAGTTGCCTTTTCCCCCAAGCTCCTCTCCCCTCTTCCCCTTGCAAATAAGCAGTTCTGTAATGTAAAGTCTTAGAGAGTTGCCTGTGGGCACTGACAGGTTCAGTGACTCACACATAGTCACATAGCCAATAAATGTAAGAGGTAGCAGATTTCCTAACTCTAAACCCAGCATGCAATTCATTACATCCCATTATCTTTCTTTAAGTAAATAAAAGGCAGTAATGAACAAAGAAGAATTTTAATAGTTCACAGTGAATTTTAATATAAAATAAGAATAAGAGATATTCCTCAACTGATAAATGATCTAAGCATATGAACCTGTAGTTCTCAAGGGAAGAAGCCTAGAATATCGATAGTACTATACTATACATACTATTTATCTATAGTATGAAAAAGTGCTAGAGAACTGAAAATTAAAGCAATTCTGAGATTTTCCATCCTAACCATCAAGTTGGTGAAGATGGCCCTGAAAATGATACAATTTTGAGGTGCCATGGGAAAACAGCACTACTAGTAAATCTGCAAATAGTTATGGGCATTCTAGAAAGCATTTTGGAATTAAAAAAAAGTTAATAAAAAGTGAATGCCCTTTGACCCTGGTGTGCTACTGCTAGGCCTATATGCAAAAGAGATCAAAGAGTAGAAAGTGTACTATACATACAAAAGTATTTGTAGCAGCTCTTTTTCCTTTTTTGTAATGGCAAAAAACTTTAAAGAGATAGTTATCGAATTAGGAATGGGAGAATAAATTGTGGCATATGAATATAATGAATGCTGTTGTGTTGTAAGAAATGAATAAATGGATGGTTTCAATGAGACATGGAAAGACCTGTACAAATTGATGCCAAGTAAGGTGAGTAGTTGCAGAAGAACAATTTGTACTAAAATATTAAAAAATTAAAAAAAGAACAATTTTGAAGACTTTTATAAACTGATAAAGAATGAAATGAGCAGAACCAGACAAATTTGTACAATAAAAACAAGACTATTAAGAGAAAAAAGACTGAAGGCTGGCAGAATGATTAATACGATGACCATTCTTGATTCCACAGGGTTGATAATGAAACATATTATTCATCTCTTAGTAGAGAAGTGATATATTCAGTGTGGAATGAGACACATGTTTTTGTAGACAGTCATTGCGGGACTTTGTTTTGCTTCATGATGCGTATTTGGTACAAGGAATTTGTTTTTCTTTTATTTTCAATAAGGTAGGAATGAAAGAGAGAAAAAAGTAGATTTCTGTTCATTTTTTAAAAAAAAGCAAAATTGAGAGGAGGGAGAGTGCTGCAGATGGAGAGTGATGCATGCACTTTCAGATGAAATTATTGCATTAATGTTGCTTAATTATTTTACTTTGTTACAAGAGCCTTAGAGGGAGGGGTAATTTGGAAATGTTTTTAATGTAAAAATAAAACATTTTTTATAAAATGAAAGAAACATTGGGTAGACAGAATATCTGGTTATAGCTCACAAGTATTCTTTCCTCCTTTCTCCTAGGTCTAAGTACCTCAATTCTGTTGCTATAGGTGAATTCAAGAAATCAAAAGAAAAAAAAGAAGCATTAAGTATAGAGAATATGTAGATTAGACTGTATTTCAAAGCAAATAAATTGTGGGAAATTTGCAGGAGTATATGGTGCCATCTCCTCTCTCTCTAATAGTAGGTGCTCAGAATGCTAGCCAATTAAATTTCTATTAATGTCTTCCTGGCCTTGCTGCCCAGTGAACTAGAATATGTGAAGATGTGCCTGTCTTGAAAGAACAAATTTTAATCTCAAGTTTCTTCTTGAGATCTCCATTTGACCATATTGAATGTTGCACTTCAATATCCTGGAGTAGAATTTCGCTTTAGAACATAGATAATGCATTAGCAAATTAGACTCACTAGAAGGCACTAATGGAATCAAAATAACTGTTATGAGAGGCAGTGAAATAGCATAATGGATTAGCTGTACCTGTAATGAAAGTTAAGCATTGCTTAGAAAAAAAATAGAGATAACTGAGGAATGAACATTTTAGTATGCCAGGGCAAAAGATCTAAATGCATATGTACTTATAAGACCTGGGGAAAACTACTTAAACTAGTAGAGTTAGTGGTCATATCATCAATACCCACTCGCCCATTCATTTTTTCAGATATTTTTGAACATCTTCTATGTGTAAGACACCTTGCAATGGTATATGAGCAAGAGTCACCCAGGATGAGAAGGGCTGGATGGGTTGTTCTGTAACCTGGGAGACTGAAAGGAGTATCCATCTCAGTGGATCATGGATCTACTGAAGCTTAATGATTATTATTTAAAGAATGACATCTTGATGTTATATGAAAGGTTTACAGGCACCAAGGGTGCTTACTATTGTAAGCACTGAGTCTACACAGGTGGTAGTAAGCAAACTATTTGCAATCTACTGTGTTTAATTTGCTGAAAATTGTTGGACTTTTTGATGAGCAGTTAATGTATTCATGTTTATTAATAAAAACTATTTCCATAGAGAAATGAATATTCACCAACATCAAAAATATTCATTAACTGCTTGCATGTAGAACTGCGTTAAGCACTGTGTAGAGGCAATTTGTAAGTGAACACAACATAGATAATGTACTATTTACTGATGAGGTATATTGTACCATTGCTGATTTAAATACAATAATGTCTTTGAGTATTTGTTTATTCATTTTTTTCATTTAAGAAGCATTAAAGGCTACTTTGTGCTAGGTGCTGAGGAGATACAAACATAATACTGTACAGATTTGATATGTATAACTATAGTTCAGAATGGAAAGGAATGATTGACATAACAAATATGCAGATAGATAAAGATGTGTAGAATTGTGGTAGTACAAGACAGTTGTAGAGGACAGAGAAAGAAAATGTTATTTGTGACTGAGGAGGTCTAGGAAGAGTTCTTAGAGGATGTGGTATCTGAATTGAGTCTTAAAAGTTGGGTGGAACTTCAAAAGGTAGAGTTGTTGGAGACAGGGCAGTCAAGGCATAGCAAAAAGTGTTGGATGTATACAGTAGATAATAAAGTGTGACTGGTGCATAATAAATAGAGTACTGTAATTTGAAAGAAAGGCTGGGAAGTTTATAAGTTACCAGGCTATACATGACTGTGGATGCTAGGTTAAAAAGTTTGGATTTTATTCTGCATTTGATAGGGAAATATTGAATACTTTGGAGAAGGGGATTAGCATGATCATATTTGTACAGAACATTGCCTAATCTGACAATAGTGTAAAGTCAGTCAATAGTCAACAAGCATTTATAAAGTGCTTACTATGTGCCAGATACTGTTCTAAGTACTGAAGGATTATTGATTCAAAACAGGAAGGGATCTAGGAGGTTACCTGGACTTATCCTGAAGGAGAGAAATCACTCTACTAATTCAGGTTAGCACCTTCTCTGAGATTTCTTGCTAGAGAGTATTGTCTAAAACACTGAGAGGATAAGTGACTAGCTCAGGGTCACACAGTCAGTATGTGTCAAAGGAGCTTGAACTTAGATCTTCTTAGCTCTGAGGTTACCATATATAAAAGGCAGCCAGGTCAGGAAAATCTGAGTTCAAATCTTGTCTCCTTTACTGTCTGCGTGATCCTGGAGAAGTCACTTAGCCTCCATGTGCCTTAGTTTCCTCAACTGTAAAATGGGGATAATAATACTACTTACCTCCCTTGGTTGTGGTGATCAAATGAGAAAATTTTGTGAAGTGCTTAATGGAGTGGCTGGAACACAGTAGGTGCTTGATAAGTGTTGGTTTCCTTCCTTCTTTTTTATCTGCTATGCTATATCACCTCTCATGTAAGTCTGGTATTACAGATTCTGTTAACTGATTTAAGAAATAAAGAAACTGAAATTCAGAAATTAAGTAATTTGTTTACGTTTACATAGTAACTAAGTTTCGGAGGCAGGATTGAAGCTTAGGTTCTTCCTGATTCCAGGTACAGTGCTCATTCTATCGTACAGTGCTGTCAACTGCAGCCTCCTGAATTCTAAGGAAACATTTTGATTGGAATGAGATTTATAAGAACAATATCAGTAGTTTGTGGACCATCATGATGGGCTTTTTCATGTTCTAGAACCCTTCAAGATGTGGAGTTAACCCATCACCAACACAAGCACATCAAAGCTCTTTCTGGGGGAATGAAAAGAAAACTTTCAATTGGCATTGCCTTTATTGGAAACTCAAATGTTGTTGTTCTGGATGAGCCTACCAGTGGTGTGGATCCTTGTGCCCGCCGGGGTATTTGGGATATTCTACTGAAGTATCGAGCAGGTAGGAAATGAATACCATTTTCTTTTTTATTCTGATAAGATAGTAGTTGTTTATAATAGTTGTTTAAGATAGTCATTCATAAAATCAAGTCTTGCATCCAGAGAGATCAGGACAATTTTATTTCAGAAATTATTTCCTGGGAATATGGTAAAAAAAATCTCATATGAAAAAGTTTTAGATTTATTCACATTATTCCTTTCATGCTCTTTGAGGCTTTTACATGAGAGTCATACTTACACTTAAAAAATCTGCCTTTACCAATACAATCATGGTATGTATACTTTCTCTGTCTATTAGTGTATGTAATAAACCCTCCATATAATCTAATACTTTGAGATTCTTGTCTATTTTTTTTTTATAAATCACCTGTATCTGATTCATCCCATACACAAGAAGGCTTTCTTTAATTCTTGAAATATCTTATGGGCACCAATGTAGTACTTGGGGCTACCTCAGTCTTCATCCTTGAAACATGATAGACCCATGTTCTTTTATTGTGATAAATGTCTTTGAATGTCTTTCATACTACTGACATTTGCTTTGATGGTTATGCCAATCTATAACAATTCTCCAAGAAGGAAACACGTGCTTATGGAATAACTAAATGAACTTCCCACCCAACAGTATATCATTATCTTGATACCTGCTTCTTCCATTTAATTCATTGAGAATAAATACATTAATTCATTAATTAATACATTAATTCAATAATAATTAATTCATTAAGGAATCAAAGCAATGTACTTGATTCTTCCATTTATCTCATATTTAAGAAATAAAAGCAATTTCAGCTATCTTCACACTCTATGACACTAGAATTCAAAGTAGCGATTCAATGAACTAAGAACAGAGAAAGCTAATGGTCCTTAACGCTTAACACATTCATTCACCTCCCTTCTCCACCATCATCCCTTTCTGCGGGCTATGCTTCGATAGCAAGGTCACACAAACTGAAATCCAAAAGGCAGAAGCTTATTGAGGCCGAGAAAGTATTATGTCAGTGCTCTGTGACACAACAGAACTCCACCAGAGAACTGAAGGGAGTATGTGACTGTGTGGCACTCCTTCATGTGAGAGAAAGAGCTGAGCATCCAACTGTGACCAGTTCTGTTTTTCCAGAAGTCACTTGGGACAGAACCTGAGACTTGCCCACTGGAATGGATGAGGTAGTTTTGAGGTCCAGCTCCCAGAGAAACTACAGTTAAATAGAGTATAAGAAAGGGAGCAATACAGAGAAATAGGGGGAGAAAGTCGTATTATCAGATACCAGGAAGAGGAGGGTTCATTTAAAGAGTTTAAGTGGAAACAGATAAACCATAAACAATGACTGAAGGGAAACAGATAAAAGAGGCCATGTTTGTTGAGTTGTTTTAGCTGTGCCTGACCCTTCATGACGCCATTTGGGGTTTTGTTGGCAGAAATACTGGAGTGGTTTGCTATTTCCTTCTCTAGCTCATTTTACAGATGAGGAAAAGAAGCAAACAGGATTAAGTGACTTGCTCAGGGTCACACAAATACCAAGTGTCTGGGGTTAGATTTGACCTCAGGTCCTCTTGACTCCAGGCCCAGCTCTCTATCCACTGTGCCACTTAGCTGCTCAAAAGAGTCCATACATCTATGAAAAAAAATATTTCATGACAAAAATGAATTAACATCTGAAGGGGCAAAAGATCCTGTAGATTTCCAAGACAAAATGGAACCACAGTTAAGTGTTTCTTAGTAATATATGAGAAATAAGAAATTCTGAAAACACAATTCATGGTCTGCACAGCAGTAAGAACTGACAAAATAGGAAAAAAATCCCTTCAATCCATAGTGGCAAGTCTTACTAAAGAAAAAAAAGAGAATAACTGATTCTGATTGCAATTACATGGCAAAGAAAGACAATTTGGAAAAAGAGGACAAAAAAAGTACTAATATTCCAAGAAAACGTTCTTTACTTAAGGAAAACATTGATTTTGAAGACAGGAAGCATAGAGATAACTTAACCATTATGGGTATCCTAAAAGCCAACCTGCCTTGAAATCACAATGTAATCCAACTTACGGTTCTCTTCCTATTTAATATTGATCCCAGCCCATTCTAACCCAGGGAGTTGGGAATAAGGATTTCATTAATGTAGGGAACTCTCAGGTAATGAAACTTTCTTTACAAGGGCAAGACAACACCTTTCCTGCAACTTACCATCGTATAGAGTTGTTTAGAAAAACAAAAAGTTAAGTGGTTTGCCCATGATCACACACAGCCATATAGAAGCAGTTTTTGAACCTATGTCTTCCTAGCTTCCTCTCCATAAAATTTCTAAATTATCAACCATATGTAGTATTGGTATGTTCTACCATTCTATTCTCCCTTCTACCACTTTAGATCAGGAACTGGAGAGAAGGATCATCTGTTTTAAAAATAAAGGATCCTTTTTTAAGGACTTTGATCCTAAGAATTTTGAGATTGAAAAAACTGTGATGGGTTAATTTCTATAAGTGGACCTGAAGTTGGGAACATTATACTTCTTATATTATATTATACTGTGACTTCTTCATCCTTTCAAACTGGGAGATATTTCCTCACTTTCTTATGCTGGCAGTAGTAGATATCAACATACCCCTTTGTCCCCTTTACATGGAATCTGACAGGTGTGGGAAGTTGACATGACAGGATGTCTGATGCTTCATCAGAATGACAGCCAGCAACTGAAATCAATAGAAGGCAAATCAAGAGAGAAAGAAAATTCTCTCCCAAGGTGCTTCCTCTCTCCCGAATTAGTGTCTCTTGTTGCCTACTAATTATTAATATTATTATTTTTTTATGAGAGGAGTCATTCTGAGTGAATAATAATTGAATTGTTATAAGATAGACAAAACCTCAATGGTTTTGATTTTGGGTTTTGAGATTTTCTAAGTTCTTTATGTGTTTTATGCTTTTTTCCCTCTCCCCTGCCCCCATTCTACTGAATTCTTTGAGGCTATGAACTTTTTTGTCTGCACTGATCTCCATGTTGGTGGCTAAGCCTCCTTGCAATTTAGAGGTTCAGGGCTTCATATCTTCATGGCCTTTTCTGTTATCTCAAAGACAGAGTGTTAGGTCCCTGAGGACCCTGCCTGGTTGATGCTGGCTGTTTCCCTCTAACACTCCCTGAGGCTTTTAAGGTCCTCACAATGTTTTACTCAGCCCTCCTGAGGATTTTTTTATGGGAGCCCTTTGTTATTGCTTTCTCCACACAGAGAGACTCCATATTTCCCATCTCTGATCATACTTGGGAGGCTCCCCCGTACTTGTGCTGAATTTTCTGGGGAAGGGGAGAGAGGAAACTTTTTCTATTGCCCCTGGGCTTCTGGCTAATGTTTTATGCAGTCCTGGGTGAAATAAGTCACTGTAGAATGTGATTGGATTTCTTAATCATTATAGGGTCTGATGGGAATTTCACGGTTGGAGTGAATATTTGGGAGCTGGGGAATCTGTATTGCATTCAGATCAGAAGCCTTCCTTCCTCTCTTTCCAATCTTATAGTTTTCTCTCTTCCATAAACTCTCTGTTCTAACTATACTGGCCTATTTATCAGTCCTCACAAATGATTCTGCATCTCTTAATTTCCATGCCTTTATACTGCCTGTCCCCTGTGCCCGGGATGCTCTCTTTACTCAATTCTGCCTGGTAGAAGTTGATTTTCTTCAGGACTCAGATCCTATGATATTTCTTCAGGACTCAGATTCTCTGTTACTTTTTTCAGGAAGGCTTTTCCTGCAGACCTCTCCTTTCCATCCTCATCTCACTCTCCAACCTGGATACTAATACTGTCTCTTCTAAGGTTACTTTGTTTCTGTTTTGTATGTATCTTCTGAATTCTCTATATTTTTACATGTCTTCCTCGTTTGACTGTAACTTCCTTGAGGGTGGGTGTTGTTCTTATTTTTATTTTTTCGTTATCTGATGCTTAGCATATTGTCCAGCAGATCCTAAGTGCTTAATACAGGCTTGTTATTTGATCATCCAGACTGGGGATTTCTTGGTACAGGAACTCCCAGTGAGGAAACTGCTTCTACCATCACACATCTGACTAAACTTTCCAACTTAGAAGTTTTGAGAGTGACCTTTATCACTGAGAGGTTAAATGCCTTCCATTAGTCACATGGCCAGGATGTGTCTGCTATGCTACTGGAACCCAACTTTTTCTGACTGATCCTGGTTTCCTGGGCCATTTCCCAATTAGGTACACAATTTCACGTAGCCCAATAGTCTATTTCTGAAAATTAAATGATTTATGAGCCACAATGGTAGCTGACTTAAAAAATTAGGAGCCTTAAGCATGAAATACATCATAAAATCTGTAAAACGTAGCATGAAAACATTGCATGGAATTCTTAATATCTCCTTAATAATCCATTATGGACATATCTTTTGTTCCTTTATCTAAATTCTATTTTCAACTCTTTAAAATGCTATAGATTGTTTTATTTTTAGACATAGAAATAGGTTAGAAAATTTTCATTTGAAATTAACTGCAAATAACAGAGTACTAATTAAATGTATCACTGCTCCTATCACTTGAACTCAGGGGCTTAGTTCACTCCTTTTAGCTCAAATCAATATTGTCTTTGGAATGTTATAATGAGTAAATACCCAGGGAAGCACCTGCTGCTTCATTTCTTTGTGGCCTATAATTCACAGTTCCCTTCCACACATATCTACTCTCATAAATTAGTTTGGCCTTCATCTGGACCTGCTTGTTCTCTGTAAAAATATTGCAATTGGATTAAGAACTACTGTGACCCTTTTTTCCTGCCTCATTTTATTTTCAAGATCAAAGAATAAATATGTTTATTTCACCTCAGTTGTTAGCGATGAACTTAATATAAGCAATTTATATATCCTAAAGTAACAGTTTCATAGGCTTCAGAATCTGAAGACCAACCAATTCCTTCTTCTAATCATCAAATCTTATTTTCAACCTTGCAATATCTCTTGTGTATGTCCCCTTTTTCTTCTTGTAAAGCCATACCACAGGGTCTTCTGACTTAATGCCTGGACTATTCCAGTAGCTTTCTATTTGGTCTCCCTGCATCAAATTTCTCCCTACAATCTATTCTCCTCTAGTTGACCGGTGATTTTCCTAAAGTATGTCTCTGACTTTGACACCTGTTTTCTCAATTAACACCAGTAAATCCCTATCACTTTCTTGATTGAATGTAAACCCTCTGTTTGACATTTAAAGCCCTTTAAAACCTGGTGGATTCTGGCCCCCCCCCATAGTATTCTTATCCACACATCCTATGATCCTGCTTCCTTTGCCTATTTCCTATTCTTTGTCTATTCTGTCTCCTCTCTTGGTATTTTTGCACTGGCTGTCCCCTATGTCTGGAATGCTCCCCTCCACCCCCAGACCCAACTCTACTTTCTTCCACTTTTTAATTCATTTGATTTCCTTTGAGGCTTAGATCAGATCCCACCTTCTGTAGAAAACCCTCTCAAGTCCCAATCTCCTTGCTCACCCAATTCATTGAGTGCTTTCTTTCTGAGATTATATTCCATCTTCTATGTATGTAGCTTTTTGTTTACCTCTAGTCTTCCCATTAATCAGTGATTTTGCCTTTCTTTGTATCCCCAACACTTACTACAGTGCCTACTACACCGTAAGCATTTAATAGCTTGTTCATTGAGATACAGGACTATAAATGGTAAGTGACTTTTCCAAGGTCACAATGTACTGTCATAGATTTGAATTTTGAATCCAGATGCAAATTTCATTATTTCTTATA
Organism: Notamacropus eugenii; assembly: GCF_028372415.1. Lineage (NCBI taxonomy): Eukaryota > Metazoa > Chordata > Mammalia > Diprotodontia > Macropodidae > Notamacropus > Notamacropus eugenii. The sequence goes on from NC_092874.1 coordinate 410,757,562, forward strand.
TACCAAGTGACACAATTCTTCCAATAAAGCAAATGTCATGAATGCAAAGTTGTTTAAATATTGTAACTAGATATAAACCTGACAACAGGTTTTGGGTCATGTTAAGAGCTCATGAAAAAGTCATATGCCTTCAAAGCTTAAAACACCTGTGATTCATTAGGCTAGGTGTTCTTATACTATATTACATCCCTTCTATGACATCACCTTTTACATCTATTATATCATCTTCTATAACTTAGAAAATGATTTTCAAGAATTTCTCCAACTTAAAAAAATTATTAGAGTCCATGATACCCTACTATAACCTTTAAGAATACATAGCTACTTCCATGCTATGATGTGCATTAAATTACAGGATCTTATTAGAGGGAATTTATTTCTCCCTCCCCCATCTGCCCTGGACAGAAAGTGGTTGAAGTCACAAGTTTAAGGGCAGACATTTGTGGGGAAAAGAGCTGTCACCCACACATAGTTCTGTTTAGTCCTAGGCATATTCACACATGTCCTCTATGTTCAATGCACACAGTTTGCAGTGACTAGCATCGTTCTCAAATAGAAATTAGCGCAATTTTCTTCCCTTTCCATTAAATAAAATATTTATAGAAGTATTTCTTTGCTTATTGTGCTTACCTTTCTGATGCTCAATACTGATAAAAATTTGCATTTTTATTCTTTTATACCATCATTACTTCTATAAAAAGGAAGGTATGTGAATAGCCAAAAGAGAGTGACTTTAGAAGAAAATGATTGGAGATTATTTTTTATTCCAATTTGAAATCTTAATAGCAATTTTCCAAATCTCTCTACATGCCATTAGATGTTCTTTAAGATTAATTAACAACAGGATAACATCAATTAATTGACAATCTGGACCTTTATAAAGTGACTTATTTATCTTTCTTTTATGTTATCTAGAGAAATGCTTAAATATGAAAAACCAACAGGGGTTTGTCATTCTGTCATATTATGAAAAGAAGAGATAAAATTAATATAGGCCTTTTCTTCATGGTAAATGTTTTTGTCTCCTGACTTAAAGTATATGGCTATTGAAAAGGGAACTGAATTTATAAAACATATACATTAGGGAATGATTATTTCTTTTGAGAAAAGAGCTACTGCGATATTCCTTTAAATAGTCAGGTTTTCCAATATATTTAAAATGTATTTTAGCCTACAAAAAATAAATGCACTTTTCAGAAAAGCTTGAGATGATAGAAAGCACTATACCATGTAGTGATACTCCTGGAATCAGAGAATTTCAGAGATGGAGGGCACCTTAGAGGTCATCTAGTTCAATCCATATCTGAAAAAGAACTAGCTGTATTTTAAGTATTTTTATATGCATTGGCTTTTTGATCCTTTTGCCACATATACGTGGCAGTGAGACCTCTGAATCAAAGGATTTAGACCCTTTAGTCCTTTCTTAGCATAGTTACAGATTGTATTCCCAAATAATTGGGCTTCCAGCAGATTATTAGAAGTTACTCAGTTTTTAAAGACTGCAGTTTCCCTATCAATCAATCACTAAACATTTATTAAGCACCTACTATGTGCCAAGCACTATACTGTGCTCTGGGGAAACAAGAAGAGGCGTGAAGACAGTTCCTGAGTAGATAATCCTAGAAATTCCTTTGAAAATTCCAGTCTTCTGCTGAAACTTCATTAGCTTTCTTGAGGGTATTACAACATAAACTCTGATATTCTTTTCATCTTGAAATGCAGGCCGTACTTTAATCTTTACCACACACCATCTTGATGAGGCAGAAGTGCTTAGTGATCACATTGCCATACTCCAGCATGGACAACTTAGATGTTCTGGTTCTCCCTCCAGCCTGAAGGAAACCTATGGCCATGGGCTCAGTCTGACGCTGACAAAACAAGTAAGACAAGAAACTATAACTTCAATTCTACTTTTACAAATCATATTTGTGAAGTTTAGTGTGTATGAGAGTATTGTGGAATGCTCTGAAGACCCAAAGGCAAAAAAATCCGAACCATCCTTACTCTTTCAAGGAGTCTTAAATTCTACTTGGGGAAAAGTAATAAATGTTTATCTCAGGACATAGGGTTGGAGAGTAGAAAGAACTTTGAATCTGGTATTAGATAACAGGGGTTTATCTTCAAAGTCCAGTGCCATTGCCACTGTGATAAGTCACTTAAAATTGCCTGAGTCTCATTGTCAAGGCTATTGAAGTTGGAAGGCTGTGGGATTCAACTTGTTTCTCTATGGTAATCTCTTCTACAATACCCCCAGCAAGTGGTCATCTAATCTTCACATAAAGGCCTCTTCTGATAGAGGTATCCTACTATCCAGAGGTAGTGTAATTTTCCTTCAGATTGCTCTGTTTTCAAGAGATTTTTTTCCCCCATCAAGCCCAAGTCTGCTGCTGTTAAACTTTTTAAAATCAACAAATCGACGTTTCCTAAGTATCTGTAATATACCAGGCATTGTACTTAGCACTGAGAATACAAAAAGAGACAAAAAATAATCCCTGCTTTCAAGGAACTTGCAATCTAAGTTTCACTCATTGTTCCTTGTTCTGACTATGGCACCCAAGTAGAATGAACCAAATGCCTCTTCCACATGATAACCATTCCAGTACTTTCAAAGCTGTGAAATGACCCCATTTGCCTGGATAATATATAAGAATTCTTCTAGGTCTAAAGCCTGTGAGTTCTTATGTATGAGGTTATTTTCTGTTCTAATTGTATTTATCCTGTAAGTTAGTTATAGTAATTATAATTATATGTTGAGTTAAATTTAATATACTAGGTTCTTACAGGAGACTTCCTAATCCTGTCTAGAGTTCCAAGACGTAGAAGTAAGTATTGTGCTCGTTTCTTGTTTTTTAGAAACTTAGAATCTTTTTAGTGAGAAAAGATGCTGTTCATCCTTTATTTTTGAAGAGGACCATTGACATTGAGGGCTGTTCAGGCCTTTGGCAGAGGCTTGCAAGCTTCTTATGGGGGAGGGACAGGCACAATTTCCTCTCGAGATTAAAAATTCCTTATTTTGAATTTATTTAAAAAAATGGAAAATGGACTTTAAAAGACATTGGAAACTATGAATTGCTTGCTTCTTGGCACATCTCACTTGGGAAATAGAGGTGAAAGAAGTGAACTTGCCTTAGTCCATCTTTGTGGCAGACTGCCCTCTGCCCATGAACACCAGCCTTGGGGAGCCCAATAGATCTGAGTTCAGTGGGCTTTCCAAATCGAGTAGAATGTAGCTCAGCTGTGATGGGGGCTGGGAGGTAGAAAATGCTGTACAGCAGGATAAACACTTAAAATGGGCCCTTGGATGGCACTGTGCCTGCCTTATTCCTACTCCCAGAGAAAAGATATACATGTAATACTTAGAGAAAAATAGTGTTGTTTATCCTTCATTCTCAAAGAGGACCATGGTATGTGTTAGAAAGGTGACACCATGACTAGCAGGTGAATTGGATTTAAGTGAGGGAGGGCTGTGCAAAGTCACCAGCCTCACTTTCTCCTCCAGAGTCATCTGGGTCTGGTGGCAAGATATAGATCAAGATGACTGGAGATGAAAAATGTGTTCCAGTGTTGAATTAGAATAAGCAAGGTAAAAATGTTATAGTGCTGTTTATAACAGTTTTGCCTAATCAGCAAGGTAAGAGATCAGTGAATGAACAAGGAAGGCTTCCAGGAGGAAGAGTTTGAATGTTGAATAGGAGAAGGGAGGATTTAGGGGTCACATATTATGTATTTTCAAGTATTTGAAGACATGTCATGTGACAGAATGGTTAGACTTGTTCTTCTTGGCTCCATGGGGCAGAACCAGGAGCAGTAGGCTAAAAGGTGAAGGATGTCAGATTAAGGCTTGATGGGGAGAAAAACTTCCCACCCAAAACAGCAATACTAAAGAAGAATGAGGTACCTCTGGAAGTACTAGTATCTCCAGTGACTGGAGAGAGATCAAGCGAAGACTGTGTGACTTCCTATTGAGGTTATTGTAGAAAGGATTAATTAATTAATTAATTAAAAATCAAATTGAGATGGCCTTTGAGATGGCTTCCAACTCACATTCTGTGATTGAGGTGACCACTGTAGGTAGGGAGTACAGAATAGCAGAGATGAAAATGGCATGTATAGGGGACAGTGAAGACATGAGTTTGTATTGAGAAAAGACACTTTCATTCTCTCTCTTTCTTAGGCAGATAAAGAAAAATCAAGGCCAAACATTAGGACAAAGAATAAGGCCAACAACTCAGGTTTACGAAGTGCTTTCAATATATCTTATTTGATTTTCACAACAATTCCACAAGTTAAGTTCATGCCCATTTTACAGATGAGGAAATGGAGAGGTTATAAAGAACCTGCTCAGGAACACATAGCTAGTAAATTTCTAAGCTGAGATATGTATCCTGGTATGCATTATTCCAGATTCACCACTTTATCCTTTATGTGACGGGTCAGTAAAGTATGGTTCAAAGGCTAAATTCCACTGTTGTCTGTTTTTGTATGGCCCACAAATTAAGAAAGATTTTTATATTTTTAAGTGCAGTAAAATTTTATTCAAAAATGTAAAAAAACCAACCCCAACACATTCTTATCTTTTGAGCCATGCCCAAAACCAGAAGCTGGCTGGATATAATCCATGGGACATACTTTTTCTTCTTCTTGCTCTATCCCATTCTGCCTTGTGGATTCTCATCTGTCACTTAGTATAATATTTAAGGTTTACCATGACCTCATGAGGTAGTCAAAAAAGGCACTACATTTACCATTTTAAAGATGAGGATTACAAGGCCTCAGCATTCATAGATTCATAGACTTCAAGCTATAAGGGACAATAGAGATCATCTCTAATATAAGTCCATCATTTTACAAATAAGGAGACAAAGTCATATAACAGTAAATGGATGGGCTAAGATTCAAAACCATATCTTCTAGTTATAAATCCAGAGTATTTTTTACTACATCTTAGTTTATCATGAATAAAAAAATATTTTGGAAACATTAGTAGGGTAGAGATATGTTGTCTGCTTTGGCAGTAGATAAACACCAGTCAGAGAGATGTTTTAGGGAAGAAGTATAAAACACACAGGCCACATGCTCATAACACTCCCAAGAATGGCACAACAAGATTAAAATATAGTTCCTTTCTGGTTTTAATATATGTGTGTGTGTATACTTATATTTATATATCTTTATACATATATAAGCACATGTGATTTTCTAAGTCAATATGTGGCTTCCAGGGATCCTTATGTATGGTTTAGTGGATCTCATTTTTGACACCATTGTTTTAAGAGAATATTGAAACTGCTCAAATGTGTTGAAGGTTTGACCTATAGTAGTAGCTATGGTAGTATACGTAGATAAAATCAAAACATGTTTTGAAGGAAAAATTGAGAAGACAATTTAAATACTTGATATAGGTGATAAAAGAGAGGGAAACGTTCATGATAAATCCAAGATTTGAGAGTAGGTGATTGGGAGAAGGATGGTACCATTGACAGAAATTGGCTACCTGGAAAAATATTTAATTTAGGAAGGAAGATGACTTTAATATTTAATATTTTGAGTTTGAGATGATGGAAAGATATCTAATTGTAAATATCTTGAAGGCAGTTGAAATGATGAGAAGGGAAGTTAGATCAATATCAGGATTTTGGTTGCAGATTTTAGAGCCATTACTATAAAAGTGGTAGCGTAAGCCACAAAAGTATAACTCATTGATGGAGAAAGTGTAGGCAGAATAAATGACTCATGACTGAGTCTTGGAGAACTTCCAATTAAGTGGATGGGAAGATGACCTAATAAAGTAAATGCTCAATAAATGTTTCTTAATGATAACGAAAAATAGAAAAGGCACAAAGATAAGAGAATGAATAGAGTACAATGTCACAAAGTCCAAAAAAAGTTTTAAGGATGGGATAGTGTAGCACCAATGTGATATTCACAGCACCTATGGCGGTTATGAACATGCCAGCACAGTTCTGAATCGCAAAATCTGTCTCCACATGGAAGACAGAACCTAAATATTTATTCAAATACCAGAAAGCCAAATCCCAACATCAGAAAACCAAATCCATCATAGCAACAAAGAAATCAATGCACAACAACAATGCAGAGGGCACCACCATCCCCAAGTCTTCCGTCTGTTAGGCTTCCCACAAACAAGCTCCCTTAAACAAATCGCAGACAAGCTCTCCCACTCACACTGAGTTGCTGCCTGCTCTCTCTTTCCCAGCTCTGACTGTTCTGACTCACTTTCTGCTCTACATGTTCAGAAAACTCCTTCTACCACATGCTCCATGGACTCAGATTTACATGTGACCCGAGCAGATCACATGGGGCTATTAATGGATGGTAAAGATCTCCCCATTTAAATTACCATCATAGATAATCAGCAATGTCTAATACAAGAAAATGGTCAAAGACAATTATGATAAATAAGAAAGGATCATTGGATTTGGCAAGAAAGGGTAACAGTTTGGCTTTTAGTAATCATTTTTGTTATAGGGGTGGAGATAGAAACCACAATGTAGAGGGTTTCTGAAATAATAGGAACTGAAATGATGGACAACCATTGATAAAATCTGCAAGTCAATGAAAGGAAAGAAGATGAAGGTAACATTAATAACCTGCCATTAGTAGGCCAGGGGCTTTCAAATTGCTCCTTTCCCTTCACCCTCATAGGGATAAATTTGTTTCTGCATCCATTGTCTCCTTTGACTCTATATGTATACCTAGATAAAAGGCATAGAAAAGCAGGCCAATGTTTTGGCTTCCAACTAACTGAGATTTTCTTTTTATGAATAAGCAGAAACTCTGGTTTTATTTTCTCATGCTAAAGGCCAAACAGGTTCAGGTACTCAGAACTAAGTGGTAGTAGCAAGGCAGTAAACTAAAACATTGTGGTTATCTGTAGACACTTGTAGAATGTCTGTCCTTCACAAATCCTAGAGATGAATTTAGGTGACTCTCAAAGTAGGGAGAGATGAAATAAATAATGTATTTATGAAAGTGTCTTGTGCTTGAGTTGATTTCTATTCAAAACAAGTAAGTAGTCCATGTTGCTGTGTGTCTCAGTGGATGGCTATTTTGACTTGGTTTAATTTGAATTCTAGTTCTGATACAATGTATAATGAGTAATTCAAATCAACTGATGTGTTTTTGAGGTACTTGGGGATTTCATCTCTTTTCTCTTTTTTATTCTCCCATCTTCTTTGTAGCCTTTCATTCTGGAGGTTCAAGATGACAAGGACACAGATCAAATTACATCTCTGATACAGATCTATATACCACAAGCATTTCTTAAAGAAAATGGTGGGAATGAACTGACTTATGCAGTTCCAAAGGATACAGATAAAGCATGCTTTAAAGGTCTCTTTCAGGCTCTGGATCAAAATCTACATCATCTACATCTAACTGGCTATGGAATTTCAGATACCACCTTAGAAGAGGTATTTGGCATTTCTTGTTTTCATCAATCCTTGCAGCCCCCTTGGAATATTTCTAACTAGTCAAAATTTAAAACCTTTCTTTCCATCATCACTTTTCCGTCACATTTCTTCTACCTCGCACTTAACAAAACAAGTTTTGCATGGAGATAGAAATGGAAAAGAATATAAGGGAATAAAGGAAAATATTAATTACCTGTATTTATTTTATTTTTCTGGTCCACCTCATATTTTTGTGTCAAAGATAATTGTGAGTTTAAGACAGCAAAAGATAATCTTGTCTTCTTATTCAAAGGATTTTTTTCATCCAGTCTTATTGGATATTCTAAATGCTTCCTATATCATTCTATGATCTTTAACTGAAACAGTGGTATCAGTGATTTAATACTGATGAACCTGGTTACCTGTGGTAGCAATATCCCAGTCATATATCTGCACTGCTAATGGTTGCAGAAGGGAGGTTATGAAATCCTGCAGAATCAGATCTTTTTAAAAGAATTTTACATTGCATCCTTTGAAAACCCCAGGAATAATGCATGATCAGCCTTTGGATGAACATTTTAGAAACATTTCTTTGGAGCCTAAAGTCATGCTCTGAAACCTGTTTTTAAAAATAAACATAGTAATGACATACATTTAAATAGCACTTAGAGGTTAGAAATGTGCGTAGCCTTGTTTTAGTTTCATATAGCTCAGCCTCCTTATTTTGCAGATAAAGAAAGTGAGGCCAGGGAGATTGACTGATTTGATTAAGGTCATACAGGTAATAAGACAGTATGTGAACACATGGCTTCTAACTGAAAATCCAGTGCCTTATATATTAAAGGGAGGAAAGGCTATAATTTTGAGATCTATACATCTACTGGTTCTGAAAAATTCAGGCACTGTGGGGGAATGATGTTGAATTAATACCACAAGAAATGTTTTCCTTCAAAGTGGTAGTAATTCCAAGTTGATAGATCACTATTCTTAGTGACTAATATGAGTTTTTGACAAATGAATAGCAAAGCTGACTAGTTTCTGGATGTAATGTAATTCTTTTTCTTTTTTTAACTAAAAAGTTGACTTAAAAAAGTCTGATTTGAAACTACAGGATGAACTTTTCCCTAAGGCCATAGAATACCATGTGGATGAAAGTAAATCATCTAAGGTTAATTCAATATGGTTTAGTGGAAACAATTCTGTAATTGAAGTCAGAGTCTTAGTTTTGCGTACTGGTTTTGCCAGATACTACCTGTGTGGTTTTGGACAATTAAGCCTCACTTTCCTCATGTATAACATGAAGGGACTTGACTAAAACACAGATATCCTTTCAAACTTTCTTCTGACCATCATCTAACCACTTGTATTATATAAACATATGTTTCTGTCTTTGGTTATGGAAAGTATTTGTGTCTATTTGTCCTAGGTAGTACCTGGCCATATCCAGTTCTTACAGCAAACTCACGTTAAAGGTCTTTTGCAAACGTATAATTGCAATATGGTATGTTGCTTAACTTCTGGTATATATCAAATTCGCAACTTCCTTATATCTCATACACTTCCCATCTCACTTGATATTTCTAATCAAAGCATGATGAAACAAAATTATATTGTTATATCTTTTAAGTCCTCTTAACATATGCATATGGGAGATATCTTGATGGAGTATAGCCTTTGTGAGTGCAAGTTTGCTCCACCAAATTAAATACTATTTTTACGACCAAGTAAGAAAAATAATGATCTTTGTACCCTTCAGTTAGCTGCTTGACTTTAAAGATGTGTTTTGCGAAACATGTTATCAATGAAAGTTTTCTAGTTCTCTGATCATGCTTTCATCAAGGATGCCTTCAATATTTCTGTAGATCAGTGGTCTGAAACTCAAATAGAAACTGAGGTCATTAAAGTACACATAAGGATCCATGTGGGCTGCATTTTGACTTAAAAATGACATAGGAGCATTATTTATGTTATATTTTATTTTCATTTATTTGGTGAAATATTGCCCAATTACATTTTAAACTGGTTCAGGCTATAGTCTGGAGTGCTGCAGGAGGGCTGGTGTAGATTATTCTCAAAAATATTTTTGTAGAGATGGGAGCATATACATATGGATCAGAAGTTATTTATATTTAATCAAATGCTACTTTAAATTGTTAATAATGTTGATTTCTTTCTCTAAATATTTGCTATCTCTTGTCCTTACCAAGGCCAATACTCGGTAATCTCTAACAGATGACAACTTCAGTTATCTTTTCTCTCTCTCTCTAGTTTCCAACCTTTCTCTTTTTATTGTTTCTTTCCCTATTGCTTTTGCATAAGTCCAAGTATCATAGAATCTTTAAAAAAACCAAACATTTTCATTTGACTCATTTCCTCAAGCTATCATCCTATATATCTTCTTGCACTCTCAGCGAAATACCTTGAAAAGAATGTTTAGACTTGCTGCCTCCGTTTCTCCTCTCATTTTTCAACCCCTCTGCAGTCTGATTTCTAATATTATCATTAAACTTTCTTCAAAGTTGCAGATGAACTCTTAATTTGCAAGTCTCATGGTCTTTTCTCAGCTATCATTCTTCTCAGCCTATCTGCTTCATTTGACAATAGTGATCCCCATCTCCTCCTGGATAGTCTTTCCTTTGTGAACTTTCATGGAAGCCCATGGATGGAAGAGTGAATAGAAAACAGGATCTAGAGTCAGAAAGACCTGAATTCAAATCCAGTCTCAGGCATTTCTGTAACTTTGGCCAAGTCATTTAACCTCTGTCTCCCTAAATTTCCTCATTTGTAAAATGGGAATAGTACTAGCACCTACCTTTCAAGGTTGTGAGGATAAAATGAAATCATATTGATTTGCTAACCTTTAGTTCTAAATAATTATTAGCTATCATTGTTTCATGACATTATTCTTTTAGTTTTTCTTCTACTTTTCTGTATTACCCTTCTAAGTCTACCTTCGTGGTTCATACAGATCATACTTTTTAACTGAGGGTGTTCCTCAAGTTTCTGTTCTATGTTCTTCACTCTTCCCCCTCTACATTCTCCATCTTGTTGACATTTTTATCTCCCATGTATTTAATTATAGCCTCTATGTTGATAACTCCCATATCCATAATTCCTATATCTATAATCATAACCCTAAAATCTTCCCTTAGTTTTATTCCCAAACTACCAATTACCTTTTGGAAATTTCAAAATGGATGTCTTGAAGACATATCAAAATCAACATGTCTAAAACAGAACTCATTTTCTTCCCTTTCACCAAACCATCTCTCTACTACACATTTGGGCTGTGTGACCTTGGGCAGATTTTCTAACCTCTCAGTGGCCCAGGAAGATTTATAAGACTACAAATTGCAGATCAGAAATTCAAATGACATTAGTAGTCCCTTACTGGGAACTTCGCATAGAAATAAAGTTGCAGGTTTGTTATTAAAAAAATATTTAATCCATTTCCCTTTTATGATTTATTTAGTGTTCACTATATCCAATCACTCTATGTTTTAAATCTTCTTTAAGAAAATATTAATAATATATAGGCTTTACATTTTGGTGATATAAGCCTTTGGTTTCTTTTTTTACTCTTGACCCATATTTTCTAACTTATTTTTTTATATTCTCCTCTATGTCCACCTTTACATTGTAGTCAATGGATGATAAGAAAATTTCAATTGAATGAACCATGCACAAAAAGTTGTACCCTTCACAAAGATAAGATTAACTTGGAATAGAGGTAGTTCCTTTCTGCCATAGGACTTAGAGCAAGGATTCTTAACTTGGGTTATATGAACTTAGATGGAGAAATTTACATTTTTAATCTACCTCTAACTGAAATTATTTCCTTTAGTTATGATAAAAAGTTCCAAAGTTTATTCTGAGAAGTGGTGCATAGGGTTCTTTAGACTGTGAAAAGGGTCCATGACGTTAAATAAAAAAAGATAAAAATCCCCAGCCTAGAGTCCAGTAAGAGAGATGAATCATGTATAGAAATGATTATAACACAATGCAGAACACATAAAACACATCCATATCAAGGCAAAAGTTAGAATAGAACAATGTCTTAGCCAGTGTAAAATTCCCCAGTGGTGTTTTAGCAAATGTGCTTTGTTATTGCAGTCCAGAAGCAGTCTGCATACCAGCTTTAGGCCATTGACTGGTTGCACATGTGTTCAGATGGTTTTGTAATTCTCCATAAATCTGGATATACGAGGCCAGCTGCCAAGAGAAGCAAATCTGTCATTAAAATATCGGTCCCAAATAGAGATTTGTCAGACACCAGTTGTCATAGTTTCTGATGTGTGGATACCAAGTAGAGAGACTATGCCAAAATAGCTCTCAGTTTGTATATCTGATGTATCTCAGCTGGCATAAATCATTGGCTTTCTGAAGTCACTGGTGGGCATCATTTCCTAAACATGTTTCAACTTCCTGGGAGCCATTAGAAAGGCAGGGCAGAGTGAGTGGGCATTTTGCTTTTTGAGTTGTAATACAGAAGAGGCACTATTTATTCACAGATGCCCCCATGTGAAATTATTAGCATCAGAAATTTTTCAAAAGTGTGTACTAGCGGTTATGATATTTTTATTCATACTAAGTCTATATGCCGGTCACATAAGCTCCGGAAAGGATTCATAATTATGGATTTTAAACTATTTCTGTGTTATCAGATTTATATTAACTTTGAAATTGCAGAGGGGAAACGGTCCTTGAGAGATCATGTGTTCTAACATCTTGACTTCAGTCAAGTGAAAGCCTCCACTATGTAGATAAATATGTTCATTATCTTCCTGAAGATATTCAGAGATCGAATCCTTCTGGAGGTAGAAAATTTTCATTGAAAACAGTCGTTTTGCATGAGTATATATGTTTTAAAAATCAAAAATGTCTTTACTTTTCGATAAAAGTATTTTTAGAAAGGACTTCAAATATTTATATTTTATTTACTATAAATATAACTTATATAGCATGTCTACAAAGTTTTAGTGATGTTGTAAGCTTTAACAACTTCACAAGTACAAATGCTGCATATTTACAAAAAGTTATTTAAAAGTTTAATTATTTTGATTATGTTTCTTTTATGCTTGTTTTGTGAATTTTGAAAAATAAAATTTTTATTTTAATATTAGCAAGATGGGGCACCTTGTTATTATGAATTACATGTGTCACAGTTTCAGGCTGACACTTTTTCATACTGGTAGTTGGGTAGAGAAGGTTCTTTCTTTGGCAACCACAATCACCTGATCTATTTCCTTTAGAGAGGAGGTCATGTCAAAAGCATTGTACATGCATCAAAACCTTATTCTTTGATGTTCTTAAAGCTAGGATTACAAACTCAATCCTTTTAGTCACTGAGCAGAAGCTGATTAGTTGGTTTTTTAACTTTGTAAAAACTTTAGAGTGATATATAACACAAAGCAGTGATCATGCTGAATTTTAATAGGAAACATCCATATATATTTAAAATAAAAACTTGTCAAATGATTTTGTAAGTTTGTAGTATTTGTGCTTCTGAAACATCAGCAACTCCAGCTTTTATAGCTTAAATATATCCTAAGACTTTTTGGACGCCTTGTATGTAAAACACTTTCCTCATATCAAATCAGGGACATGGGTAATTCTGTTATTGTTATCTCTACCTTTAAGACAAGGAAACTGAGAGCCAAAGAGGTTTCCTTGATGTGTTCATGGTCACGAAGCTAATAAAATTTGGAAAAGACAGGAAGGATCTGAATGCAATATCCAGTGTGTTATCTAGGAGAGCTTAAAAAAATACTTCTGGAGTATACATTTACATTCTTTCATTTTCACACATTGGTTCACCTTCCCAACAAAAACTAATTTGCAAATGCCCATTTTCCTTCCTTATGCATTTTCTTTGCAAATGAAGTTTATTTCATCGTTTCCTCTTTTCTTCCTATATTTTCGATTTGCATGCATAACCCTCAGAATTAAATATTTGCTGACATTTATACTTTTTCACGAATTGTTATTCTTGACTTCTCATGTAGTTTTTATCCTAATTATAATTTTAGTATTCTGCCAAGTGCTACTTTGATACTTTGTGGCAGCATAGAGGTTATTATGGGTTGTCAGAGTTTATACAGTATACAGCATATACAGAGTATACAAAACTATACAGAGTTTAGTACAGTATAAAGTCTGATATTTTCTGCCATGCTACAAAAACTTCAGTTGTGGTCCCAGTCAGTCTAAGGTCTGCTTTTCAAGCACCAGCCTAGCTAAGTATGAAGAGGCATCGCTACAGCTGGGCTCTTAATGATTTCTTTGGTCATGGCAACCCATGAAACATAGAAAAATCCAAAATGGTCTTTAGTCCATTTGCCACCTTTTGGTTTCAGGGACATAGTACTGGAATATTTGTTATCATATACATCTTAACATCTTTGTAAATAAAAAGTCAGAAGGAAGAAGCAGCCAATTGGAAGGATGACCCACACGTTCTCCTTGGAGAGGCAAATGAAGGGACTGGCAAAGTTTATTTCGTGATGTGCCTAAAGCAATAATATATCATTACATGGGACACAGAGGCATCATCTATCTATCTATCTATCTATCTATCTATCTATCTATCTATCTATCTATCTATCTATCTATGTCGTCCATTCATTTTTCAGTTGTATCTGATTCTTTGTGACCCCTTTTGGGATTTTCTTGGCAAAGATACTGTAGTAGTTTGCCATTTCTTCCTCCAGTTCCTTTTACAGATGGGGAAACTGAGGCCAACAGAATCCAGGGTCACTCATATGTCTGAGGTTATATTTGAACTCTAGGGCCAGAACTTTATCCACTAGCTGCCCTGTATATATCTCTATCTCCATCTCCATCTCCATCTCCATCTCCATTCTGTAATCTCCAATCTCCAGTCTCCTCTCTCTCTCTCTCTCTCTCTCTCTCTCTCTCTCTCTCTCTCTCTCTCTCTCTCTGTCTCTCTCTCTCTGTTTCTGTCCAATTTCTATAGCTTTATCTACCCCTGTAGCATCTAGCAGCTTAGGGCAATACCACCTTAAAACATAGATTTGTTTGCAAAGTACAATAGAAGATGATTGAAGATTATGAACACTATTGCATCATAAAACAAAAAAGAATTAATAGGTGGTTAAAGTAGTTAAAAGAGAGCTTGATGTGGGATTTAGCTAGCTAAAGTTATCCCCAAAGGTATTTAAGGATTAAAATAGGACAACAAACAAAAGAAAAATGGAAAAGGCTCACAGAGAATTTTAAAATGAAAGATTGATTCTGATAAATGGAAATATCTGTGCAAAAAACTCCCTCCACTGGTGTGGATCTGCAAGTCATCTGTAAGTCAGTCTGTAATTTAGAGATTTGCCTGTACACTTCCCAATAGTCACAGAGCTAATAACAACTACAAAATGAGCCAATATCTCATTTATCCTCATAACAACCCTCAGAAAGTAAGTGATAATTTTCTACCTTTTACAGATGAGAAAACTGAGGCAGTCAGAGATTAAATAGCTTGCCAAAGGTCACATAGCTAGCAAATGTCAGAGGCTGGTTTTGATCTCGGGTCTTTCTGGCCCCAGAGCTAGTACTCCATCTAGTGCAGCACTGAACTGCCTAGTAGGTATCAGAGGCAGGACTTTCATCCAGGTCTTCATAACTCCAAGGCTAGTCCTTTGCCTATTACCACCTCTCGTTTCTATCATTGATATCAGTAATCTATTCAAGACACACTCTCCTTTTTCCCTATCTTTACTAGAAAACAAAGAGTAGTAGTATATATGCTAATGTAAATCTCTACCTTTTTTTCCTACATAAACTTCAATGTTTCAATCAATTTGTGTTCTCTTTGAAGTGGGTATTACATACAGGGCTGCAGGTTGCAACCCATTCATACATTTCAATTTTTGTTCATGTTCATGATTCTTATTCATGTCCTCTCATAAATTCAACCTTCCATCTATCTAATATGTCAGTTTTTCCTCTAGATAATTTTCCAGTGCAACATTTTTCTATTATCCCTCACTCACTGTATAATTGGTCCATCTTGTCCATTTACTGAATGGTGTTTTGCTATTTCCCACAAGAAGTCATTGGCAATTAATTATATTACACTTTTTAAACTGTCTTTATATATTTTAAATACTCACACTCTCCCCTGGCAGAGAACAGATTGTTGAATGAATTGCTAAAGTTAATTGGGAGAAAATCATCCAATTAGAAAAAGACTTTTTGATCCATGTAGCCACAAACCAAAAAACCACCATTCATTCACCAATTTCCTGGAAGCCCAATTCCACCAACCCACTGGGCCAATCTAAACTATTAAGTGATGCTAAATGAAATGGGCAACATGTTGCATAGAAATTCTTTCCTTACAATCACTGATAACTTTTATTTCTTTTCTAACTCACCTATTTAATAGAGAAATACTAGTGACATTTGTAGTGTCATCAGACATTTAACCAATTTGTCTGAAACTGTAATTTCATGTAGTATTGGATAGGAATTCACAGGAAAAGGTTTCTTCCCAGCCTAGGCTCACTGGAATATAACCTCCCAGATTCTACCTTTTGCTTGCTCAGTGGTTTCTTTTAATGTGACCAGACAGTCAGCAATTTTCTGCCCCTTTATGGTGTATTTTATGTCTCTTCTATCTGCCTACTTGGAAACAGAATTCCCACAAAGATCTTATAATCTCTATTGAGCAGGCTCAGCAGCCTTCTCTTTGTGCTATCTGCCTTTTTTCACTTTTATCATCATCAGTAACTCCTAGCCCATGATTTTTTTTTAAAAAGCTGTCTTAACTTTTCTGACTTCCACATAGAACTTTCGACTCATACTGAACTTTCTGTTCACAAAAACACTGAGGTAATTTCATAGAAATGGCTCTCTAACCCTCACCCCTATCCTATACCTATGCTACAGGTTTTCCAAAAAATATAAATGAAAGATTTTGCAGTGATCCATCTTAAGCTTTATTGTTTTAAAATCAAATTCATCCCATCATTTGAGCTTAGGGACATTTAATTTTTGATTCCAACATCTAGCACATTAATTATTTCCCCAGCATCTGGTGATAGATGACTTCCAAGGTCTTTTCCATATTTAAAATTCTCCAATGATATCTTTAGAAGACATCAAATGCAAGTTTCTTATTTTACAAACACAAAAAATTAGGCCTAGAGGAATGAAATAACTTGTCTAAGATTATATTACTCAGAGATTAAATATATGTGGCAGAGGGATTGGGTTCCAATCCTAAGGGGAAGAATGACTATTTGTTTAAGCTTGGGCAAACCATTTCCTCATCTGTAAAAGAAAGGGATTGGATGAGATGACCACCAATGGCCTTTTCAGGTTTAAATCTGTGTTGCTTCATTGATCTATGAGTCTTAGATCTAAGAGACTAGACAATTTTCAGAATAACTTCCTAACCTATATTGAACTGCTTGCCTTCTCCATGGGGGGATGGGAAGAGGAATGGGGAGGGAGGAAGGAAGAGAATTTGGAATTCAAAATTATAAAAATGAATGTTAAAAACTGATTTTACGTGTAACTGGGGAAAAAATAAAAAAATAAATAAGAATCATTTCCTAAGTCCTTGGACCTTGGTAAAAAAAAAAAGTGTTATTAACTTACATTCATATAGTACTGTAATGGAGTCATCATGATATAGTGAGGAGATACTGGGCATGGGGTCAAGAGAATCCTGGCCTTAACATTTTTTTTTTGCTGTGTGAGTCTAGAAAAGTCACTTAGACTCTTTTCCCTCCATAACATTTATATAATAAAAAAAGATGATTGTACGTGAAACTGCAAATCTGTTATGTAAATTTGCTATTCCTTTTAAATATATAATAAAATTATCTTGTAAATTTCTTTTTTTCCTTTTTCCCCTTCCCCTCTTCCTAGAGATGGCTACCATTAGACACAAATTTTATACACACACATGCACGCGCTCATTTTGCTTTTCATTATTTCTTGTACATTTATTCACATTTTTCTAAAATCAATGAACTAATAATTTCTTATAGACTATTAGTATTCCATCACAGTCATATACCACAACTTGTTCAGCCATTCTCCAATTGATGGGCATCTCCACAATTTCCAATTCTTGGCCACCACAAAGAGATCTGCTCTAAATATTTTAGAACATATAGGTTCTTATCCTTTTCCCATAATCATGTTGGAAAACAGACCTAGTAGTGGCATTGCTGAGTCAAAGGGTATAGGCAGTTTAATAACTCTTTGGGCATAATTCAAGATGGTTGGATCAGTTCACCATTCCACCAACAATGAATTAATGTCCCAATTTTTCCACATCCCCATATGTAAGGTGGGATTAACACTATTAATATCTACCTCATAGGGTTATTCTGAGAATCATTTGAGACAGTATGAGTAAAAGTACCATATCAATGTTATCTATCCTATTTTCTATAATCAGGCTTATCTGTATACCTACACTGTCATGTTTTCCACATCAAAATCCTTTGAAGTAAGTCAAGTAAATATTAGAAATATGAACTATGTATGTGATTTCATTGATATAGAGAACCCCTAGGTGAGGAAACTCCCTACAGCAATTCAGGTTATCATCTTCTCTGCAACTTATGGTCTTAGAGAGTTGAATAGAGAATAGAGAAACTAAGTGATTTGCTCCGTGTCACAAAGCTAGTATACATAAAAGGCAGAATTTTATTTCAGAACTTTCTTGCTTCAAAGCTAGCTCTTTACTCATCATGCTATACTACCCCTCTGTGTAAGTATTATATCATCATTTTTGAGGGAAAGAAAATTATACTTAGAGACATAAAATTGGTTACTCAGATACATACAACTAGGAAATGTTGAAACTTAGACTTGAACCTCAATATTATGATCCACTAATTCCAGGCTTCATTCTTGGCCCATACTTCTAGCTCTAACATTATATTATTACTCTGCAGCCACTTGCTGCTTGGATTTCCATTGATATTGTAAACTTTCATAAGTGAATGTAACATTAGATGTTATTTAGGGGAACCTCTGCCAGAAGCATGAGTCTCTCTCTAGTGTCCCTAATAACTGATTTTCCAGTCTCTATCTAAACACTTCCAGTGACAGAGAACTCACTGTATCATAGGGTAGTCTGTTATTTAGAACAGGATGTTGGAAGTCCAACACAGTTGAGGACAATCCATTATGTTAGCTGATCCACTGGAACCTTTCCAGCATGTGAGCAGTTCTAAGAGGATAACTCCTTTACCCTTTTTTTGTTTCTCAATTTTTTTCCTTCAGGGAAAGATATCTTTGCAATGTCTTCATTGCCTCTTCTTAAGGTATTTATATCCAAATGGAACAAAACTTAATCTTTAACAGTATGTGAATTACAGAACTGAAAAAAAATTCATGCCTTAAGTGGAAGAAATAAGGAAAACTTTTAATTTGAAAAATTTTCAAACATAATCTTCATTTGAAATATAGTGGCAGATAGAGCTAAACATTTCTGGTATTTTTTCAACTATTACATCAGTAATGGTTATCCTTAGTCATTTAATAATTTTCAAATATTTTGCAACATTATATATATATATATATATGTGCTTGTGTATACCACAATATGTTAATGTATATGTTTAAGCACATATACATATATGCAGGAATATATGAGTATATGTGTATACATGCATGTATCTGTATGTATGCATACATATGGTACATGCATATATATGTGCATATGCATATGTATGTGGAAAGTTGATATTTATTGTCATTCAGCAATTGCACGAACATTTATTTAGCACATGGTTTGTTGGATATGAGGTTACAGAAATAATTGTTTGTGCTTCATACTCTTCCCTCTGAACCTTTATTCTTGTCTTTTACCTCTTCCCTATATCCCACAGCTTTCAGTGGTTGACATAATTCTCTTTCTTCAAAGCCTTGAAGTGTTCCTTAAATTCAGAACTGAGATCTTGCTTATCTTAGATTCTCCCAAAGTCCACTTCCTTAATACTTAGCACATTATTGTGCTCAGCACACTGTAATGCGCACAGTAGTCATGTAAAAGGGATTATTTATGTGCTTTCTATCCTCAATACCTGCTAAAAGGAAAGTCTTAGTTTCTAAAGCATCAGCAGATGGTTTGTCTGAAGGCATCTTTAAATGAATCAGGAATAAGAGGTAGCCAACATCAAAACAATAACATAAATTCAGTTTGAATAAGTATTTCTAAGCACTAGAACATTAAGACTTTTCAAAAACTTTCCATTGTTTGTGAAGGCCTGTAAAATGTCTATCTCAACCAATTTTGTCTTTTAAAACAAGTATTGATTTTTCTTTCTTGAGTTTTTCTATCGATCTAAGGTTAACATGGTTGTTATTGTAGTACGTGCTTTCTTCTGTGTTCATCTGCATTATTCCTGATGACTTTACAGTTGGGTTTGGAGGCTTTGACAATTAACTTCACTGCTTCTGTAGCTGCAAATCATAGTTTAGGCATTTTTACTCATCTGAGTCTGGTCTAAATGGTACTTTCTAAACATAATAACAGACTACTATGGTACAATTGATATGCGACTGTTGGGAGAAAATTGTGGGCCACATGAAACTTGTCTGCTTCAAAGTTGCCATCTAAGAGAAAGGTACCTTCATGGAAAAAAGTTTGCTTTGTAGGGTAAGGGGAGTGAGGAGGGATAGACCTTATTGTGATGTGACTCAGACCACATTCTTGTGATAGGTTATGAATTCGGCAGGTTGCTTGCCTATAGAATACCAACTAGATGAAGATATTTATTGTCCAGATTTTGATTTTTAGTTGGATGAACTGTCTATAAAACTTACATATGAGTACTTTTGTCATAGATAGATGCTACAATTGGGAACAGAATTAAATATGAAGAGGAATGTGTGGTGGGTTGCAACTTGGGAAATTGTGCAGTTATTTTTCCAATGAATCCATACTTTTAAAAACTAAGACCCAAATTTTTAAAAATCACAATATTCTTCAGGGATATTTTATGCCTGAATCATGGGTCTCCAATACCATAGTCTCCAAAAAAATCCAAGTTTCAGGTTGCCCAAAGAACGAGGTAAAGTTAACGATGGACTTGAATAGGTAGCACAATCTTATCAGTGAAGTACGGGGAACATGACATGAAAGGTAATAGGACTGTAAGACCTGAAAAGGGGATAGACTAGTCACATAATAAAAGCAAGGAATTAGAATAATTATAATTTGATCTGTTCTTTAATAATTAAGAAATAGCTTTAAACTTTTAAAAACTCTAGAGCAAAAGCTCATAAGCTTCTTTTGTCATGGCTAGCAAAACCTATGAATTCCTTCCCAGAATAATGTTTTACATGAATAAAATATATATAGATTGCATAGGCAACCAATTATATTGACAATTGATTATGAAAATATTTTTTAAAAATCAAGTTCACTGCTCTCCAGGAAAAGAACCTTTGATCTAGAGGAAGGCCTCCAGTATGTTAGATGGATCCTATATCAAGAACACAGACAAAATCAGGACAGGGTAAGAAGCCTTAGATGGGTTTGAGATGCAGCATTACAGGGAGTACTCCCATAGATTAGATCCATCAGTCTTTTAAAGAAAATCTCACATAATATTAAAGCAAGTTGGAATTCAAGAATATCTAATTCAGCACTCTCATTTTACTGAAGGGATAAGTGAAATTTAAAGAGCAGTGATTTGCCAAGGTGAAGTGATAGCTAGTTAATAGCAAAACTGATATGAGAATCCAAGTGTCTATATCAACAATCTAGTTCTTTTCTCACTATATTGTGTTACCTATCTCTTTTCATCTTTTGATTTTCTATGACCATTTAGGCAAAGATAAAATTGACCATAGTAATGTAGGTTATATAATGTGAGCTGAATTTTTCTTGTCCTGTTGCCATCATCAAGGATGTGCTGCTCATTGGCTTGTGACCATAATCTTATACGAACACTGGTTACCTTTATATTTTTTCTCATTTCTAAATGGAAGAGCACCTTGCCCTGGAAATCACTAGGACACAGTTCATCAACCTGACATTTTAACTGTAGGCCAAATCAGAGTATGATACTTGACAAACTCTCTTTTAAAAAGGGAAATCAAAAGATAAGTTTGGTCCAAAAGCCTGAGCACTTAATGGCACAACCAATATTTAGATGACATCGAGTTCTCATAAATGTTTGGGATTAGAAGCTTTTTTAAATCTCCAAGCCCTTCAATAAAGACTTAAAGGCTATACGAGGCAAAATAATGCATCTTTTGTGAGGAAGCAGAACACTCATACAATAAAAAAAATAACAAAATGTAATGTTACATGAATGTCAAATCCTTAAAATATCACTTAGGGAAAAAAGTATTTGAGATTTCTGGATCTGTTATTTTATTTTTGTCCCTAATAGGATGATATTATTTAAGTTAAAAGAACTAACTTGTTTAAACATTTTCAAATTTTCCTTTTACTTAAAGAAGTTGCCTGTTCATTCCCTGCTAGGCTCAACATATTAAATCTGCCTGGTTAAAAAAGCCAAACCAAATCAAAACAAACCACAAAGCAACGGAACAACAACGAAAGCCTTTTAATTCCTTATCCTATAGGTTTCTAATCATTTTAAAGAAAAAGTTGACATATAATTATCGTTATTAATCAGAAGTGAATTAAATACACATTCAATAGGGAAGAATAACTAGTATTTATGTAGTGCCTTAAGCTTGCAGAGCACTTTATACATTTGCTTCTCACAATATCTCTTTTATTTGTTATTATTATTTCCCCTATTTTACAGATGTGAAAGGTTAAGAATAATGTATTAACTCTGTCCTAAATAGCCTGGCATCATGAAGAAATTGATCAAAAAATATTATAGTTAGCTTTCTTTTCACATCATAATAAGTGATTGCATATATTGTATTTGTTAAATATATTTTCTTATTTTAGTTGGTCACATTGGTTTTGCTATATTTGGAATTTTTTTTAAAGGAGAAACTTCATAAAGTCATTTGGTTATAGTGAGCTTCTGGAACACACTGAATTTCCTTCCTATCTCTGCCCTAATAAAACAGGGTTTAAATTTTCAGTCTCAGTTCAGTTATCTAACAGAAACATTTAAGGCGTGCCCTGAAAGCATGAATGCTGATTAAAGGAATGATAGTGAATTATTGTCTTCAAATTTTAAAGAATGTATGAGTAGGTATTAAGGGCATAATGTAAAACTTCCTCCTTTTAAAAATATTACTGATAGAATGTTATAGACTTTTATACAAAATACTTTTCAAGAAAGACATTAATATCATGTCTTGGATCTGATGTGTTCCTCTAAGCCAATGGACTGGGGCATCTTATATAATTGTTGTCCCCAAATATTACTTAAAATGGAAATAGGAGCATATACTATTAAGTATAATATTATTCAGTTGGAAGCCAAAGCATTTGCTAAAGTTACCATCATCCTATTGCTCTATTAAAAAGTATGACATTTGCTATCATTTTGTGCTCTCTGAGGTCTTTTCAATTTAATGTAAGTATTTCCTAAAAGTCTACTCTGTGTCAGATACTTTTCTAGGCACTGGGAACATAAAGGCAAAAATATACCGAAAGTTCTTACTATCAGGGAGCCCATATTTTAGTAGGAAGTAAACAATACATGTGGTGGTTCAGTATATACAAAAATAACTGCATTTCTTAGTATCAACCCCACGATCATCATGCTTCCAGGAAAAGTTCATCTCCAGGAAAGACCCATCATTCCAGAAATTGCATCAGCTTTGTTGCTTTCCCATCATGAGTACACTCAGTAGTTTTGGCTCCTTTGATTGGCAGGCTTGAGTGTAGAGCACAGAAATTCTCCAAAGCCTCCATTTAAAGAGTGCAAACAGGCCAGTCATTTCCCATCAGCAGAACCCCCCGGATTTACCTCCATTATCATCATGTCCCTCTGCTCCTCATCCCTTTAGATTGTGAACTCTTTTGGGGCAGAGAATTTTTTTTTATTACTTAATAAGTGTTTAATGAATTGAAATATAAAAAAATTTTGGCTAAGGGAGAGTACTAACAACTGAGGAGGTGTAGGAGGTGGCACTTAAGCTTTATTTTGGCCTATGGGACATTCAGGTGGAGAGTTGTAGCGGGCAGTTGATATTGCTGAAGATAAGGAGGAGACACCTACTTAGAAGTGATCGTTGAATCCATAAATGTTGATCAGATTACAAAGAGAGGGTCTGGATTCTGTGGTCTACAATCATAAACTGGGATTTTAGATGTCATCTGAATCAGTCTCTTCATTTCACTCATGAGGAGACTGAAATGTTGGTTCACATTTTCACTCAGCAACTTACTCTCAATGGTACAAGACAAGTCAACAAACCTTTTGAAGCCTCAGTTTGCTCATCTCTAAAATGAGAGGGATGGATTAGATGATCACTTATATTCTTTCCAATTATAAGTCTTTGACCCTATGATTCTATCATACAATTCTTTAGAATTTCTGCAGACCCCAAGGAAACGTGCCTGCATTGTACAGTCACCTTATGTTTGTTTTGACGGATTCACCTTTTTGTGAGAGGAGGCT
Source organism: Notamacropus eugenii (assembly GCF_028372415.1). NCBI lineage: Eukaryota > Metazoa > Chordata > Mammalia > Diprotodontia > Macropodidae > Notamacropus > Notamacropus eugenii. Next base: position 410,781,524 of record NC_092874.1, read on the forward strand.
TATTTACCACCAACCTATAATATGATTGTGTAGTAGCAGTCTATCAAGATAGACTAAAAATAACCATAATTTCAATTGTGCCTAGAAGGAAAATTCCTTTTGGATTATCAAAGGAGCAAAAGACTTCGTGCAAATGACACTTCTTACTTGATATGGTTTCAATTTTAATTCCGTTCCCTATAATTAAATCTGTAGAATAGCAGTACTTAGCTCCCTGTTTTCTTTGATATAGCCCTTGCTTGCTGCTGGTACTGTGGACAATGAATGCTAGAGCAGGAAAAGCCTTAGAAATCAACTGGTTCAACCCACCCATTTTACAAATAAGCAGGAGCTTTGTCTTGATGGCAGTTAATTCCTACAAAATAAATTTCAAATGCTGAGTTTATGTAGACATTTTTTACAGCTCTCCTCAGAACTCAAATCTAAATTAGCTAATCCCAAACTGAGAGAAGATACAGTTCATCCAGATCCACTCAATTTCATATTTTTTCTTTGTTTGCAATGAGTTTAAGCTGGAAATACAGATCAGATAAGTGAGGCCCAGAGAGGTTCATACTATCATAGAATTATAGTTCTAGAGCTGGGTGAGACCTCAGAGGACATCTAGTTCAATGCTTTCATTTTGAAAGATGAGGAAATTGAGACACAGTGAGGTTAGGTGACCTGCCCAAGGTCACACAGATAGTAAGCAGCAGAGCCAACATTTAAACCTATGTCCTCTGACTTCAAATTCCGTGTTCTTTCTGGTCTGTTCTAATTTGTCTTCAAGTAGAAGCCTTTTTTTTTTTTTTTTTTTAATCTACTGAATATTTCTTAGCAGTAAGTGTAGTGTTTCTGTTCACCAGAGCCTTTCTGTCCTCTCCCATTTTCTGGTCTAGAATATCTCTGACAGTCCAGATCAGTTTACCAAACAATCGAATCAGTCATTGCTTTGTTTTCTGCTAAAGCTATCAGGCAATTTGGCTGTCTGGGAAACCAACAGTATCAATTAAATTGACCTTGGGCCTTTTAAAGTCTGGAAAAGAAAACCCTTGTCGCATCACAGTCTAATTGGAAAATGGGCTAATGATCCTGCCCAACTTGTTTAATAGCAAAATTATGCCTACTCTATATCTCTCCCATTCCCCTGTCTTTGACATTTACCTCTGTCCTGCTTTCAACCCTCTTGGCATTCAAGGTTATCCGCAATCCATGCTCTGTTTTTGTCAGTCTCTAAAGCCCTGATCAAGGCATATTGTGCATTTTAGCTATCTATGTTGGTGTTTACCCATATGTCTTGGTCTGAGAATTCAGATCTTGGAGAAAAGTAGTTGCAGAGAAGCAGATTTAAGTTTTCTTTCTCCTCAACCCTGTCTTTTTTCTTGTTATCATGAGAGTTCTATCATCCTCCCAGTAACCCAAATGTGCAAGCTTAACATCACACTTGATCCTTCAATCTCCTTCCCACCACAGTTCCAGTCTTTTTGCTTCTTTCTCCCCAACATCTCTAGGACATATTGCCTCCCCTCCACTCAGACAGCTGCCACCCTTGTTCAGGCCCTTATCACTTTTTACTTGTACCGTTGCAATAGTCTCTTAATTGGACAAACGCAACAGCAGCCACAACAGCTTGCTCCAGTCCATCTTCTATTTAGCTGCCAAAGCAATTCCCCTAAAGTGGAAGTCTGGTCCTGTCACCCAACTGCTTAATATCAAAATATGATAAAACTGCTAATAATTCCAATTGTTTCATGAATCAGATATAACCTGCTCACCTATTCCTACCTTTTCACCCTTTTTATGCAATACTCTCCTCTATACACTCTGCAATCCAACCACACTGGTTGGTTTAGTATTCTGCACACATGATACTTGCCTCATGTGTCTTTGATTTTATATTTTTCCTATGCCCTCCTTACACCTGGCTCTTAGAAACCCTGTTTTCCTTCAAGATTCAGATCAAGTGCTACAAGAAAGGCTTTTTGCATGAAGATTTTCCTGTCTCTTAACATTGTCATGGTCCTAGAGACACTAAATTTGTGTTATCTTTGATTTTTATGGCTCTTCTAGCTACCAGTATTGCTCATCTCTTTTCATTCTCATTACTGCTACAAACATGTGATATTACATGTTTATTTTAGTTAATTGTATTTTCATTTGAGCTGTTAGGTGAAACAGTGGAGAGAGTGCTGGGTCTCAAGTCATCTTCGTGAGTTCAAATCTGACCTCTGACACTTACTGGCTATGTGACTCTAGGCAAGTCACTTAACTCCGTTTGACTCAGTTTCTCATTTGTGAAATGAACTGGAGAAAGAAATGACCAACCACTCCAGTGTCTTTGCCAAGAAAAACCCAAATGGGGTCACAAAGAGTCAAACACGACTGAAATGACTGAGCCCCAACAATTATTTTCATTCCTATTATTGCCACAAAAATGTGGTGGAACAAATGATAAGTATATCACTAAGCAAAGATAGTGACAGGAAACACAACATATTGGCCAAGTCCAACAACATATGTTTTATTCTAGACATATTGTTCACCACTTTTCATTACAATATTTTTTGGATGTCTTGTTCTAATATGTTCTCTCTCTATAGAACTTGGATAGAGACTGTAGTGGATAGCCTGCCTTGGAATCAGGAAGACCTTGTTGCAGAGAAAATGTCAATCTGTACTTATCAAGAGGATTTCCTTATTGGGAATCCCTGTTCTCTTCCCATCCTATTATCATTTCTGGGAAGATTTTTTTTCTTATCATTACCTTGCCTTCTTAAGTTAGTAGATTTTTTTTATTAAAAAGCTTTTAAGTTTATCATAATTTTGATTTTCTTTTATGAGTATCTGTCTCTGTTTGATTAATATTTTTATCTTTGACCTAGTTATTCAAGATAATTCTGATTCTTTTCAATTATTTTTTTCAAAAATGATAAAACCTTTTCCATTAGGTTACACATTTATTTGTAGTTTATTGTGGTATATGGTGTAAGTATAAGATGCTGATCAGAACCTAATTTCTGCCAAACTACTTTCCTATTTACCCAGTAGTTCTTGTTGGATAGGGAGACCTACTGGATTACTATGTTTAATTATTTTGGGGGTCTTGTTAAGTAAATCTGTTCCACTGAGTAGTTTCCTACATAGTCTCCTGAAAGTGTTTTTCACCTACTTCATTAGATTCTTACTTTCTCACCAAAAAATTCCAAACAGCCAAAGTCCAAACAGTCCAAGGCTCTTCTTAATTTGGTGATGCCCAAATATTCCCTGATTAATGCACTTGCTGATTGCTCTAGAGTCTACATTTTTTTTTTTATTTCAGTCACTTCATTTGGAATTGTTTCCATTCATGCCTATTGACATTTTACCCTCCTCCTTAATGCTTTGCTTTAATATCTCTTCTATGGCACCTTCTCTGGGCACTTCTGCTAGAAGGAATCTCTCCATCTTTTTTAAAAAAATACCTTTTCATGTGCTGTTCTTACAGTATTTATTATTTATTGTTTTGTTATTATATTTGTTTATGGTAGATAGTTGGTTCTTCCTCTCATTTATACAAAGATTATTGAAGGAAGAATTCAGGCTTTATCAATTGATGGATCTTCATCTGGTCCTAGAAAAGTACCTTGCAAGAAAAATGCCTAATAAGTATAATGAATGAATATGCTATGATGTATGTTTAGCAGGCATTCTAGGAATAATTCAGTCCTTAAATTCCAGGAATTGAAAACAAGTTGAAAGAAAAAATTCATAAAAATAGCATATTTACAATAATGCCATATAAATGCAAATTATTTTCAAATCCATAATAATCATAGCCTTATTTTTATCTCTAAAAAGGTATTTTTGAAGCTTTTGCAAGACTCCAAAAACAAACCACGTAGTTCTGATACAACAGACGTGGAGTCTCGATATGAGAGAGGTACAGAACAACTTTATGACAATAGTAAGTATGCAATTAGTTATTTGTATGGTTCTTTTGATAAAAATATACTTTCTGAAATCTATGATCTTTATTTTGGGAAATTCATTTTTACCCAAAGTTTCTAAACACATGTGAAATGGAGTCATTATTATCACCTTTATATATATAACTCTCAAGTCTGTCTTGAGTCTGACATCTCTCCTGAGCTCTTGGCATTTCTCTAAGTTTCATCCCCCATTTATATCCCCCCAAAACTTTCTTAATGAAAACAAATAAAAAAAGTGAGGGAATGTTGACTCATAAGAAGTATTGTTTTATTGGGGCAACCTGCAAGGCCCCTCGTAGATTCTTGTGTTGGGTAATTCTTGCTCATCTTTGTGAGTTTAGGTAAGAACTTTACAGATATTATTTTATTATTATTGTTGTTACAAATAAAGGCTTTTTTCCTCTTCCTTGTTTGTATCAATGCTTTGCTTATAAGCAGAATAATATATGTCAAATGTTCAATGGTTTCATGGAGATAGGTATTTTTCTTAATGACTAAGATCTCTTTTATTGTGAATTTGTGACTGATACTCCTATTTAGTATTCATTAAATATAGTAAAATCAATCTGACAGATTTCTTTTGTTGGAATCAACTTGGAAGAGTTGATTCTACTAATCAGATGATTCAGTAAATTTAATAAAATGATAGAATAAAAAAAGAAATCCCTCCAATAAAAGGTAATTTGATAGTTGTTTAAAGAATGCTAAGTTTTCACAGAATAAAGCATTGGGAAGAACATCAATGACCCACTTATCTGACCCATACCAAAAAAACAAAAACAAAACTCCATCAAAAACATTATCCTTTTTGTGAATAGCTCTAGTTGTTTGGACATTTTCTTTATAATCAATCCTAAATGTACTTCTTTGTAACTTCTATCCATTTCCTCCAGTTCTGATATCTGGGAGATAAGTTGAATGTCTAATCCCATTTCCCTTTTCCATTGGAGAACTCTTCAAATGCATGAAGACAGCTATCATGTCCTTCCTACTTCTCCCTTAGCCTAAATATCTCAAGTTCTCTCAATTGATTCTTATATTGGATGAACTCAAGGCGTTTAATCATCCTGGATGCTCTCCTCAGGACACTTTTGTCATTTCCATCAGTGAATATTTGAATATACAGTGATTAAAAATGACTTTAGTTTTCATATTTTGATGAAATAAAATAGTTAATTAATGAATATTTTTTTTATAAATCAGAATACACTGAATTTAAAACCTGTAATTAAAAAACCCTATTTTATCAGAAACTTAACTTGCCAAGCAAATGGATGAAAATTTTAAAAAATGTTATATGTCAAAATATGACATTGAGAAGGTTCTATTACCTGAAGTCTTTTTCACAATGAGAAGTTTAAATCAAGAGTGGGGAATGGGTGGCCTCAGGGTCATATATAGTCCTCTAGGTCCTCAAGTGTGGTACTTTGAATCCAAACTTCACAGAACAGATCCTTTTGTGAAGGGGATTTGTTAAAGTTATCATGGTGATATTTTTTCAGTTGTTATTTGCTGAGTTGAAATTGAATCAACAATACAGTTTCATATGCAATATGATCACCATTTTTCAGAAAAGACAGTGGGAAACACTGGGTCAATGAGATTCAAATATTGCTCATAGATGTCTCATTCTTTTAGGAATTTACAGGTCATGTTTCAGTTCTTTAATGTTTTTACCTTAACCTGACTTTGAAAATCCTTCCCCAAATATCCACATTAACACCCTTCCTAATATTCTGATCTTACAACTCCTTGATTTCCTCAACTCAATAATTTAATTCAATAAATATTCATCAAGAACGCACTCTGTGCCTGGTAATATACCAGACGATGAGTGTATAAAGATAAAAACATAAAAGTGTCTTCCATTACATTATACAGGGGAAATTATCTACCCCCATCTATTCTGAACTCCAGCCCTTCATTACCATTTGTTGACTGGTCATCTCTATATAGATAGTCCATAGGTATCTTGGATTCAATACATCTAAAAGAAAACTCATGTATCCCTCCAGCACTTGTGGTCCTATAAACGGAAACCGTCTTCAAAATACCTTTTATTCACAGCACCACTGTTCATCTAGTCATTCAGATTTGCCACCTTGGAGGCACTACTAACCTTTCCTTCTCCATCATTCTTCATAACCAATCTGTTGCCAAGGCTTGTCAATTGTACTTCTCCAACATGTCTCACTTCCATCTCCTTGTCTCCAATCACACAGTATCTGCTCTAGTTTAGGGTCACATCACCTCCTTCTTATTCTAATGCAATATCTTCCTTATTGGGATCCCTGCTTCTTACTTTTTCCAATGAAGTTTCCATACAGTTTCAATTTGATATTCCTAAAGCATAGAAATAATTGTCCTGTAATGATCAGGAACTTCTCCCAGCTTGTCCTCCTGCCCCAACTCTTTAAAAACATGTAATCATGTGCCCTTTTCAAGTACAGCCAACAAACATGTGCCAGTTCTGGTTTCTTGCTTAGTTAGAGTTATTTCCTCATCCTGTAACTACACCTGCACAAAGTCCTCATACCTACTATATTACCAAACCTTTTGACTACCAGTAGGTATGATTTCTAAATGGACCAGCTAGCTGTATTCATTTAGTGACTCCAAACTACTGCTTTAATAGATACCCTTGGATTCCAGGTGGGCACGATTTGTGCAAATTCTTTTCTTTAACTGAAAAAAAACCTCAGCTCAATCTGCATTCCCTACTGCTGATAGGTCAACCCAATTACTTTTCTATGTGAAAGATGAGAGGTTAATTGAAATAACCCCTAAGAAACCCCTTTACTAGAAGGATGAATTTGTGGAAGTTTACTTTTCCTTCTTCATATTTGATGGAGGCACCTGAAGTAGAAGAATCAAGCAGAGGAGTGAAGGACAATCAAGTAGAACTCCAAAGTTATAGTAATTACCCTTTCCTGACCTAGCTCTCAAAGTAGCACACGAAGCTACAATAATCCTGGTTAAACCTTGCAGAAGAGTAAAATGGCGACTTAACAGCATTTCCTAGGAAGAGGAGAATTTAGGCGTTCCTCCCACCTATTTTTTAATCTCTGTACTTAAAAGGATTGTTTTAGTAGTCTGAGTCTGATTCTAAAATATACTAGAAATCAATCTGGAATTTCAGCACTGTGCAATGTGGAGATCCCAGCTCTATTTCGTACTTATTAGGGCAGCTTTGTTAAAATATAAGAGCAATGAGAGGTAGCATAGATTCCCTCACAGAATGCCTTGATTTGAGAAATCACCCTCATTTTCAGGAGCTCTACTGGGTATGTCTTCCTGATGCGGGACACTAGACTAGGAATCAGAAGTCACAAGTAATAGCCCTGATTGTGCCTCTAATCAGCTGTGTGGCTTTGGATGAATTATTCAGCATCTCTGTCACAGGTCATTTTTCACATCTGTCAGAATGAAGGAGAGAACACTGGATGAGCTTGGTTATTTTTTCCAGGTCTCTGGTTCTACTACTTTCCACAATTAAAACCTGGATTTATTCACTTGGCAGAGAAGCATGGCATTATAGAATGAGAGTTAGAAGGGACTTAGAGGGCATGTAGTTAAGCCATCTCCTTTTACAAATGAGGAACTTGGGGAAGGGAAGTTACTTGCTCAAGGTTCCACAGTGGATAATCATCAGATGTGTGATGGAAACTCAACATCTCTGACTCCAAAGTCAGTGTGCTGTTTACTGTTCTAACCTGCCAGTCTTTTCAGATGCCGCTGGAATGTATGTGCATGGCATGAGAGAGCTTCCATATGCATATTGGTCAAATGGTGGCAAGGAAAGGATCTTAAGAAAAGAGGGTGGAAGAAAGGGCCTTGTATGTTCTACCATATTTTTTTTTTAGTTATTAATGTTAATTGGGATACATTTAAAGCTCAAACTGAATGAATATAAATCTCCCCTAACACCATTTTATGATAATTAAAACAAGTCTAATTCATAAAGTCATTCCAGAAACATGGTAATAATTTGAATCAGTAAGGATATTTTGCCTTAGTCAAAGAATTCTGTTCTGTTATTAGTTAATTATTAATAAAGTCTTTTATTCTATCATAGATTTGATTACACTACACATCCAGTCATATCTTCCATGTACATGTCCGTCCACTAGAGTGTATGCTTATGTACACTTATACATGTTATATACTCATATATGTACATATAACATATTACTTATATGCACACATATCTATGTTTATCATATATCTATCAATTTGTCTTTGTATCATCTATTGAGCTGACCTATTTATCTGTTTGTTTTTGGCTACAAAACTCATGAAGCTGTCTCTAAAGAGATTTAGGTGCTGTGATGAACACTGGAGGACTATGTATGTATGCATGCATGTGTATGTGCATGTACCTGCACACATTACATATATACATATGCATAATACAAGGTACATATTATGTGTACACATATGTAATATGATATACATTACATATAATTTATCATCTATATCTATTTATGGTCTATTTTTTTGTTTTTTGGCTATCAAACTCGTGAAGTTGTCATCAAAGGGATGTAGGTATTGTGATGGACATTAATAGAGAGAGCCATATATGTATATATATATATATAAATATATATATGTTTTTTTCTTTTGCATCAGAAACAGGAAAACAGGAATGTATAGGACTCAAATGAGATATGAGTGCTTTATAGGAAACCTGATTTTTGTGACTTGACTTAAAAATAAGAGTCTTAAAAATAAGACTCTTGTCTTATTTTTAATTTAGATTTCCATTTGAAATTATGTATTTTACTTTTTAAAGTAAACAATGCTTTCAGAGAGATGATTTGTACCATTTTTTGCCTTTACTTCTTTTTTTTACTTCAAGGTTTATCTTGATTATTTTTAGTGTCACTTAATAGAGGGATTTCATTTATGAGACTTTCAGGCAAAGGTAATTGGTAACTTCTAATGATCCTTTATCCGTCAGCATTTCTTATATCACCAGAGAACTGTTTAAATTTTTTATCATCAAAAATTTCTAAGATTGGGCTAAATTTAGCACACGTTTCCATGAGAAGTGGTAAATCAGCATGTTGCTTTAGTACCAAACAACCTGCAATGGCTTTATAAGGCTCATCTATCAGTTTAAAAAAATCACTACTCTAATCTAAATTTAGTTTACTTTATCAAAGGCAATAAAAATATTGTAAAGGTAAAAAAATAGTTGTAATAAAAGCTAATGTTATGTAAAATGGAGTGATGTTTGAATTCAGAAAGGTGGGGGAAACAGGGAGTTTATAGCATTTCAAATGACCATTGTAAAACATTGGTATGAAAGGCACAATGTTTATTTGTCATGTAAATCACAAATTAGTAACTGGAAAAAATGTCATTTAGAAAATCAATTGAAATATACCATTGTGAAATTGGGAAAGAGCACAGAATGCATTACAGCAAAGTTGGAGTGAAATTACCCTTATTTGTAAAACTGGTCACATACTACAGATAGTCTCATAAAAAATCAAAATGGGACCTTTGAAAGTTCCAGAGAGGTGGTAGAAGTTTCTCAAAGTGTTTTAGATAAAATATTCATCATGCCTGCCTATATTCCCTTATTCAAGTGCCTTCTTATGGCACAGTGGTGAGACTGGTTTCTCAGAGAACTAAAAGCTAAAAAGGATCATGCCGTGTTAGAAAGATGGAAAGATTCTACCTCACTGGAAAGTCATGAATTATGGGTCTGCCTTTCATCATCAGTCTAGCTCTGTTTGGAGAGATTTTTTGCTAGGTTGGCTATAGGGTGCTGAACTTTCCAACCTTAGAAATTCTCAAAGCCCCAAATTCTCAAAGCCTACCCTGATAAAATTACAGATCTTTACTGTATGTTATGTTGTCTTTGCCTTGCAACTTGTGGTATTCCATATTGTAAAGAAAAGTATCTGAATTTATTGGTTTTTTTCCTCTATATATTCTCTCACTTGGTGATCTCATCTGCTTCCATGGATTTAACTAACATCTTTTTACAGATGACTCCCAGATTCATGTATAGAGCAATAGACTTTCTCCTCTGAGCTCCTGTCACACATAACTATCACAATTTGAATTTAATGTCCTGTAGGCATGTCAAAGGCAATATACTCTCAAAGAAGACTTCTTATTTCTCTCTCCTTCCCTATACTCAAACACATCCCACTTCCAAGCTTCCCCATTACTATCAAAGGGTACCCTCCTTCTTCCAGGCTAAGTTAACGTCCATCTAAATTAGTAATGTGTTATTTTTGATTTCTCATTGTCCTTTAACCCCATGTATCTGATCATTTTGAAATCTTCTAATTCCACAACCACATTCAATGATGTATTAATTAACTGGGATAAAATAAAATTTATTAATTATAAGTGAACCTTATAATTGTTGCATGATGAAAGAACTTCCAATATGAAATAGATCCTTTTGTAATCACTTGTTTACCTAATCAGTTTGACATCAATTTCACAATGTTGGTTTTTTTTTTTTTTGGATTTAATTTTATGTTTTTTCATTAACAATTTTTTTTCTCTTTCCCACCTACCCATTTGGAAAAAAGAGAGACAAAACTTCTGTAACAAATATACATGTATAGCAGTAGAACAAATTCTCGCATTTGTCATATTCAGAAAAATGTCTCATTTTGTACTCTCAGTCCTTCACCACTATGTCAGAATGTGGATAGCATCCTTTACCATCAAGGAACCTATTTATATCCTTTGTCCACTTGCCAATTAAGGAGAGTTCACAAGATTCTTTATAATCATGGTCAATCATTGCATTAATCAAAGTGCTTGAGTCTTGCACAATTGTTCATCTTTTACTATTTGTTTTTACTATTTTATTACATTTGTTGCATTTATTGCATTCCTATGACACAATTTAGTCAGCCATTCCACAGCTGATGGGCATCCCTCCTTCATTTTTGGTTATTTGCCACCACAAAAAGAATAACTCTAAACACATTTTTTCCCCTCTTTTTTAATCTTTGGGAAATAGGCTTACTAGTGGTACTTCTGAGTCAAAGGGTATTCACAGGTTAGTAAACTGTTGAGAATAGTTCCAAATTGTTTTCCAGAATGGCTGAACCAATTCACAGTTCGACTAATATTGAATTATTGTTCACACAGCCACTTGAACATTTGTCATTTTCCTTTTCAGTCAACTTTGTAATCTGACAGGTGTGTAGTAGAATCTCAAAGCTGTTTTAACTTAGATTTCTTTATTAGTGATTTGGAACTTTTAAAAAAAGTGAGTATTGATCATTTGAATGTCTTCCTTAGCAAAGAACCTATTTATATCCTTTGTCCATTTGTCAAGTAGGGAGTGTTCACAAGACTCTTCTCCTGTTCATGATAAAACGGTGCTTACCATATTGAATATTAAATGTGTTTTTATGCAGTTCATCTTTCCAGTCTAGCCATTATTAAAACCAATAGGTTTTTGATAGTATTTAAGTTAAGCAAATTCTCAGACTATCTACTGAATAAATTTCTTATCCTTTTATGATGTGTGTCATGATGCATGGCTTTTTTTCTTTAACATTCCGTCCTTATTTAGGGATTTCTGTGATTCTGCTTCTTATATGTATAGATATGTATAACAACATATATATATATATATACATATACACACACATATAAAACAAAGTTCATAATTTTCTTAATAAGAACAAGTCCTCTAAGCCCAATAGAAGTTAAAAAAATTCTGGAACATTTTTTGGTTTTTTATTTACAGCCTGATGATGACTTCTAGATCTTATAGGTTTACCTGCACTCCTTATGACAAGTTTTTATGTTGTCTTGAATGAAAGTTAAGCTCCATCAAGAAAAATTTTCTTATTTTCATTTTGCAATACTCTAGTCTTTGTGGGGCAGCTAGGTGGTGCAGTGGATAGAGCACCAGTGCAGGAGTCAGGAGAACCTGAGTTCAAATCTCACCTCAGACGCTTGACACTCACTGGCTGTGTGACCTTGGGCAAGTCACTTAACCCTAATTGCTTCATCTTGGGTCATCTCCAGTCATCCTGATGAGTATCTGGTCACTGGATTCAGATGGCTCTGGAGGAGAAGTGAAGCTGGTAACCTGCACAGCCCTCCCTCACTCAAAACAAAGTCAAGTGCAAGTCATGTCATTATTTCTTTGATGGCATGGTCTTCTTTGACAACGAAGGACGAACACACTCTAGTCTTTATATTGGTTTGCATAAAAAAGGCATTTTTTCTTCATAGCAATGATAAGCAATTGTTTTTTCTCCTTTTTCTTTTAAACTGGTTTTCTCTATGTTGTTCCACTTAACAAAGCCTATACTCCTCTGTCAATAATGATAGCTAACAGTTATGTGGTACTTATTTATGTGCCAAGCATGGAGTTAAATACTTTATGATCATTATCTCATTTGAAATAATCCTCATAGTAGAAGGAAATTCAACTCTTGTGACTTCCAGCTCCCTCTGAGGGTCTTTCCTTATTTTCTAAGGGTTGGCTAGTTCTTGACATCATTTTACATATTTGTTTCTACTTTCCTTTGCACGTTGGTGCAAATCCCACTTCTTTGTGGGTTTGAATGATCCATCACATACTTAACTTCCCAAGAACAATAGTTGTATTAATATATCTAAAAATCATTGGAATGTGTTCTTTAAGAATTAAACAGTTTGCATGATTCTTTGGAGGAATATCCATTCTGAAAATCTGCTGAATTAAAAACACAATGAAAAAAGATCAGTGAAATATACTTATGTGACATGAAATCTAGTGTTCAACTGAGAGAAAACTAACTCAAGAAAGCTACAGAAACCAGCTCAATCTAGTTCTACCTGAGTAAGGTCAGATTTTCTAAGTCAGTGCACATGTAGGATCACCATCCAGTTGTTCAGGGTTAGGAGAGGTACACACATGCACACATATACACACATATACATGCACATGTGCACATGCACATGCGTGTGCGACTATTGTAGTCATGAAATGAAAGGCTATCAAAATGATTGCTTGTTCCAAGTAATTCATATACCACTGTAGTTGGTCTCCCTGCCTCGTCTCTCCACACTCTAATCTGCGGTTACTGAACCCACTTTCCTGAAGCATGGGTCTGACCTACTGAATGCACTCTGGTGGCTGCTACCTCTAGGATAAAATGTCAACTTTTCTGTTTGATGTTAAAATACTTGACAACCTGCCCTCATCTTTCTTTTGTAGTTTTGGTAGTGTTGTCGTTTGGTAGAATCAGTTGTGTCCTACTCTTCGAGATCCCATGAACCCTCCTACTTGATATTCTTGGCAAATATAATTTTGCTATTTCCTTCTCCAGTGGATTAAAGCAAACAGAGGTTAAGTCACTTGACCAGGGTCACACAACTAGTAAGAGTCTGAGGTAGAATTTTAACTCAGATCTTCCTGACTCCAGGCCTACTGTTCTATACTTACAGACACAGCTACACATGCATGTATGTATATATATGCATATATGTAATATATAAATACATATATAGGTATAGGCAGATAGCATGTGAGGTCCTGGGGAGCAGGGACTATTTCATATTGGTCTTTCTAGACCTATTCCCTTGCATATAAAATATCCTTAATGAATTTTAGTTGATCAGTTAATTCTACACTAAAATTTTGGCCAGCTTTGTTTCATTTAGGAAAAAACAATGAAATGATCAGCATTCAGAGCTTCTTCCTTCTTCAATGAAAATTCAGCCCATTTCCTATGAAAATGGATTGGTAGGGAGACACAGATCACAATGCTAAGAATTTCTGATGTCAGCTGATGCTAAAAGGAAGACAGGGTTTCTGCTGCTAGAAGGAGAAATGCTCAGATGATGGCAAGTTTTTCTGAATGTTGCGTGCTACCCCATGCCTCCAACTCCTAGGTGATTTACTTCACGTAGGACAAAATCAAATGAAAGAAACCTTCCTTCCCCCAGCCCCCTCATCACTACTTAGTACTCCAGCACTCCAAAGTAGCTGTGATCTCACTAAATTGGATAGCCTCTTTATTGGTGCAGAGCACAACTCATTCGTTCATGCCTGTTCTTTGACTCTCTCAGTTATGGTCTTCTACAAGGTCACCATAGACTGTCCATCCAATGTGCTGGGGTCATCCTTGACATTTCTTGGTATCATAAGAATAAGAATAAAGTACATGAGCTGTCCATTAGTCACCCCTTCTTCTCAGTTTACCAATGAATCCAAGGCCATAGAAAATTTTGTTACCAGGTATCACCTTCTATTTGTTTTCTCTTTTATGATTCCTACCTGAGTTCCTTCAGTCATGTGGAACCAAATTCAGTATATGTTTGGAAAACCGTATTTGCATGTCTCTACACATACAGAAAACATCATATCTTTCTTTTTGTAATTGTAACTATGTTCATTGGGAAACAAGGCCAATATATCAAGGCAGGTAAGGTAAAATTAAATTTAAAACTTTCAGATTTGATTGTGAATAGTTCAGCTTTTTTTGTAAGTGGAAAAATATCATCTTCTTTAACTTTTTAAAAATTAAGTTCACATCTAATTCTTTCTTATCTTGATAATATGGAACAATATCACCCATGATTAATTCAAAGGGTCATCATCACAACATTAGCATTTTTTGTGGAATGAGGGCAAGTATTACACAAATATCATAAATTTTATTACCATAATGCTTTCTTTCTTTAGATAGCATGACATAATAGATACAAAGCCATTGTTGAATCCAAAAAACATGGTTTGAAATTCTGCTTTTAGCATGTAGTGACTGTGGGACCGTGAGCAAATGTTAGCCTCTCAGTTGTTTGGACAACTAAGACTATACATTTCAGAGAAGGTCTGCATTGGTAAAGAGAGTTTCTTCAACTGGTTGTTTCCTATATCACTGAAACCATTGGCATAGTCCCCTATCCCCATATTTAGACAGCGCAGTTCCCATACTTTCTATATGCACACATACGATTTTATTATTGATGTCCATATATATGATTTATTATTTTAATAAAATCAATGTCAGGCCTCTTTATCTAACTTCCTTGCCCTTTCAAAAATTCCTTTACTTTTAAGGAAAGCTAACTTCTACCAATTCTACGTCAAGGAAGTTTGTTTTCCATATTAGATCAAATCAACAGAGAGCACACTACAGGGAGAATTGTTCAAATTCAATTTATTAAAGTATAATAGAACAAAAATAGGCTTGAACAGTACACTTGACCTTGACAACTTCGACCCAGCAACCACTTCTGGCAAGGATGCGAGAGCAGTAATGAAAGGGATGCTGGGAGACTGGTGACAAAAACTCATTCTCCTACAAAAAAGCAAATTGTAATAACCAGAAGAAGCTAATCAGAAGGAAATAAATATCAGGTCACATTCTTGATTGTTAAACTAGAATATTATCACATTTTAAAACATGTTAAGTAATGAAAAAGAGATAGCAAATAAGTAATCAAAAGCAGTTATTAAACCCCTCATGTCATCCCAACATATGCTATGTTGTACAAATTGAATTTAGCCAGTACAATTTCTGATTTTAAAGGATTTGCAAATCTCCCAAGTCTGGGAAGATAACATTCTCTACTATTGCCAGTAATATTGGAAGTGAATGAATTAGTATTTGATCTATCTAGAAATGGCAAGAAAATATTTATTTTTTTCCCAAATAAGAGTGGCAAATCAATGATAATTCAATCAAATATATTTCTAGTTAAGTTGATGGGTTCTGTCATCTTGATGTGTGATAATGACCAAGTAGTGTTAGAAATCTGAGTGGATTTCCTCAGTTGTTGGAGTCAGCAGAAGCAAAGTTAGACTCATAGGATTTCATAGAAATGGAAGGGACTTTGCAATCATCTGGTGAAACTTCCTCAGTTTACAGATGAAGAAACTGAGTCATAGAGGCGTAAAATGATTTGTAAGGTACCACATTGGTAAAGTCATAAAATTAAGATGTAAGTTTTAATTTCCCGAATATCAGTCCTGATACTACCAGACTTTGCCTCCCTGTCCATAGTCATAACCCTGTTTCTATGGTCTGTGGGTGGGTCTTGTTTGATTTAATCAGCTAACCACAAATTGTAATTTCTAAAGAAACAGGGAAACTGCATGTGTTGTAACATAAAACACAACGGATATTTCATGACCCAACCTTTTATTGCTTTTCCTCTGATCACTTTCCTGAAATATAGAAATTTTCCTTCAGTCTGTACATGTTTTTGATTTTCAAAAAGGAAGCAATAAAGAAAGACTATAAACCTACTTGATTTAGTCCCATAACGAACGTTCTTATGCTGCTGCTTCAAAGTTTGCAGTTGTGGCATTTAGAAGGGCTGCAAAGTGTGACAAGAGCAAGACTGCCACTTTAGGGAGCCTCAGGTTGGAAAGCTGCACCCAGCAGTTGCAGTTAATTACCAGACTTTTGTTCATGCCACCTGCTGCCTTTCCCCCACCTGTGGTCTTAAGACGCAGAGCGGCCTAGTGGGTATGGGATTTTCTTTAGTTTGACCACATACAAGTCATTTGTCCTAATTCTGCACCAACTTCAAATGGAAATTATTGAAAATAATAACTGTCCTTTCAGTCTAGCTAAGCTCTGGTGAATGCAACAGATGAGATTGCTTCAAAAAGAAAAAAGTAGTTCCTAATGTCAAAATGCAGTGAAGAGGTCATGGGAATGAAGACTAGTGCAGTATAGAGGAAAAAGTGCTGGATGTGGAGACAAAGGACCTGGGCTAGAATCCTGGCTATATTTCTTATGAACTTTTGGGGCCAAGGCCAAGATACTAGGATGTCTCATGTCTTATGAATGTTTTGGATGCTGTAATAACAGCACTTTCCAAAGGCTCAAATCATTGGCAAATCAACAGTATATCCATTGAAAACCTTGGTTTCATGACACCTGGAAAATTGCTCTTTCAACTGGTTATTTTCTTTTTTGCAGACATCTTTTTTTGTCATCTTTTTACTTAACCTTTATTGGTCTCAGTTTCCTATTATGAAAAAATAAAAGAAGTAAAAAGTAAAAAAAAAGTAAAGTATTTTTGAGGTCCCTTCTTCAAAAGTCCACTAGATAGAGTGATGTGAAAGTTATTGGTATAGTTTTAGATAGAATATTCTGAGATTGAGCAAGGCATGAGTGAATGATCAGGAAGTGTAGTCATTGATGAGAGGTGATACTTTCTAGAAGTTTAGCAGTCAAGGGAAGGAGAGAGATGTAGGATGGCAACTTTGGGGGAGGGCCTTCTTTGTGCCCTCACTCTGTATTTTATGTTAGACTTACTTGAGTACATACTGAATTTTCTGGTAGGCTTCAAGTTCATTGAAGGCTTGACTTTTTTTTTTGTATCTGTATCCTTCTGGCATGATGTCTGACACATTATAAATGCTTGTGAACTGTTGAAGTGAGTTGATGATACAGTGGGAGATTTGCTGAGCAAAAGTGAGAACCCCATTGAGGTTACTTGGCATGAATTTTTGGTTGCCTCTGCTATGTTTCATATTTCCGTTTTTACAATTAGTGGAGACATCCTAGTGATAATGCCTCGGCCCAAAATAGTATCAAATAATATATTTCAATCACTTCACCACATCAAACATAGATAAATAGAAAATATTTGTGCTAGAAGTTTTTAGATTACTTATTCTAACCCCTTAATTTTTCTGAGAAAGGAATTAATAGAATATCTCCAAGAATTATTTATGTACCTTGTTTGAGAATAAATTTCTTCCATTTCATTTTAGTCTGAAGATCAAAAATTGAAGAATTTAATAATTAGAAGGGATGGATGAAATCATATATTGCAATATTATTTTAGAGATTAGGGAACTGAGACCTACTGAGGTGAGGTGACTGGTCTAAGGTCACACAGCTGGTTGGCAGCAGAGACAGCGTGAGATCTAATCTAGGTCTCATGATTCTTTTATTATGATTTCCACTCCAGCATACTGCCTCTCTAAGCTACTTCTAAACATGTGGGCCTTTCAATACCTCTCAATCACATGGCTGTCTATTTCATCAATGCACAGAACTGGCCCTGTTCCAAAGTTCCATCCTTAAAAGTCACATACAGTGGGTGTTTTAACGTTTTGGATGCTGTAATAACAGCACTTTCCAAAGCCTCAAATCAATGGCAAATCAACAGTATATCCATTGAAAGCCTTGGTTTCATGACACCTGGAAAATTGCTCTTTCAACTGGTTATTTTCTTTTTTTACAGACAAACGATGAGCAAATACATTTAATGTATTATAACACACTGACAGATCTGTCACAATCTGTGTGTCACATTTTGGGACTTGGAAAGATATAGCAAGGAAGAAAACTGAATAACTTAGAGGAATGTAGACCCTTTTTCTTTGCTTTTCCCCTCTAGGATTTAAAAAAATAAATGCAATATGAAACATTTTCTTATTTTTCTTTTCATAGATATTATCTTGTGTCTGTGACAATTTGCCATTATTGTAAGAAATATCTTTTACATGCAATGCTTTCATGTTTGCTATTTATACTAAGATTTGGCACTGTGCAGGATAATGGAGGATATGGTTCTTATTCTAGAGAACAGGAACATATAGAAAGAAGATTTTGAAGTGGGGCTACACAGGTCAGAGACATGAATTCAAAATCCTGGCTCTTCTACTTACAACCTGTGTTGTCTTGAACAAATTGTTTAATCTTTCATAGACCTCAATGTTCTCATCATCAAAATGAGAAGGTTGAACAAGATGGAATTCCACTCTAAATTTACAGTCCACATTCCTCTTTAACAGTATCATTATGCATATTTTAAAAATCTAAAATAAGTTCTTTGAGGATAAGGACTTCTCAGTTTTTGTCTTTGAATCCTCAGCACTTAGTAGGCACTGAAGAAAATTTTATTGATATATGATTGATTTTGTGAAGATGGGATATAAGTAAATAATTTCATCCTCACTTTTAATATCTCTGAAATATCTAAATCCTTCACTCAGTGTAATACTGAGGCATTTGTCTTCATTTTGTTGCTTCAATATTTAGATGGAACTATATTGGTGTTGGGACTCCTACTACTGTTATAGATCATATTCCCTTCATACCTGCTTAAACTTTCCAATTCCTGCTTATATTTTCCCTTAAGTCATCCAGAAAGCTCCTATCCAGCCTACTGAAAGCCCTTCTTCTAAGTCATTTTAATGACTTTGAGTACTATTGTAGACATTAGGCTATCTACCCTCTCCATAAATAAAGAGGAAATAAAGGAAATTATTTAAAATAATTTTACCAAATTATAAGCCAACAAAACTGATCACTGAGATGAAGTGGACTAGATATTTACAGAAATAAAGAATTCTTCTACTATATAGGAACAAGAAATAGAGAAAAAAGCAGTGGAGCAAGCTATAAATAGGTGGTGGGTTCTCATTCCTTAGGGTCTTCAAGCAGAGACTGAATGAACATGTCTGGTGTGTTAAAGCAAGTGTTCCTTTTGTAGATGTTTCTTTATTTCATTTTTGGTTCTGGCAGTTTTCATTTTCCTCTACTTTTCTGATCATATTAGCTAATATTTTGTATTTTGTTCATTTTTTTAGCTCTTAGTTTTATTTATCAGTTCAGTTGAGGTTTTTTTATTTGTTGTTTTAATTTTATCTCTACTTTGATTTCACAGTTTCTCTTTTTGTGTTTGGTTGGGTTTTTTGATTTGTTACCATAAAGAAGCTTATTCATTGAATGAGTGTATCTCACTCAAAGTGAGAATATGATAAAGCTTAGCCTGAAAAGGCCAGGGCCATCTCTAGTCATCCTGATGAATATCAGGTCACTGGACCCAGATGGCTCAAGAGAAGAAAGTGAGGTTGGTGATCTTGCACAGCCCTCCCTCACTCAAATCAAAGTCAACTGCGAGTCAAGTCATCATCTTGATGTCATGGTCCTCTTTGAGAACAAAGGACAAACACAAACATACTTAATAACTTTTTGAACTCAATAACTTGTTTCAAGATCACCAACCCAGGATGACTGGTGATGACCCAGGATGAGGCAACTGGGGTTAAGTGACTTGCCCAAGGTCACAGTGAGGGTCAAATGTCTGAGGTGAGATTTGAACTCAGGTCCTCCTGACTCCTGCACTCGTCCTCTATCCACTGCACCACTTAGCTGCCAACCTTATATGTCTATATTGACTATTTAAATATCTACCTTGTGTAAAGAAATTGTGATAGAGGAATACGGAGACGGACAAGATCCAAGGGCATAAGGGGTGAGTACGGTTTGGCTCTGTAGGGGTCAGTCTTCTTCATTTTTTTTTACAGAGTGATATTAAGAAGTTTCATGATGAATTTAAATGTATATTGATTAATATTTATTTTCAATTTTAGCAGATGTCAACCATAGTTTCTTTGAAATATTCTGTAGGAAGAGGCAAGCATCATATTGTGAGAAGAAGAATATAATATGCTTCCTAACTATATTAACTGGTCATAATGTAAATAGGAAAAGGCTAGAAGAGTTTATGATAATGAATCAACCCTCTATTAAATTTTTATGCCTAGAATTCATAGAAATGTCCTCATGAATAATTTAGCTTTTAAAATTAAAGCACTTAACTAATTGTTAAAAATTGTCTTATTTGACTTATGATCACAATTATATTCATAGACTGCAGTCATATCCATAATTATAATTCCCAACCATCGTGTTGTTTCAAGGAAACAGTCTGACTTTTATGTTCTGGGGCTATTCAACAGTTGCAAGCCCCTTTGTTTGTGGCCTTGAACTTGTGGAGAGGATTGATCAGGACAACCAGATCATCCTGGTGAATTCAAAGGGTTAATAATTAGATCATTGCTTAGAACTTTGGTTACATGCTTCCCCTTGGTAGAGGAGAAGATGCTAATGGAAGGGGTAAGTATGAGAACAAGGTCATTCTAAGATGTAGTGCTTCGAAAGGACAGCAGAGCTGAAAGGGAGGAGATAGTTACTTAAGGTTTGTTTTTAATTTAGGAACATTCTTCACTCTTTAAGGAGGGAGCCAAATAATTTTACTAATTATTTACTATTATTATATTATTGTTCAAATTGCGTCTTACTCTTTGTGACCCCATTTGGGGTTTTCTTGGCAAAGATACAGGAGTGGTTTGCCATTTCATTCTTTAGCTTATTTGACAGATGAAGAAACTGAGACAAACATGGTTAAGCGACTTGCCCAGGGTCACAGAGTTAGTAAGTAAGTGTCCGAGGTCAGATTTGAAACAAGGAAGAGGAGTCTTCCTGACTCTAGCTCCAGCACTCTATCCATTGCATCACCTAGTTTTCCTGATTATTATAAGTACTAATGATGTGAAGAAAGGCAGGAACAATCAATCTTTGAGCTCAAGGAGCTCATCTTCTAGTAAGAGAGACAACATGCAAACGCTTATGTACAATCAGGATACAAACAGAGTAAAATGGCAATAGCATTAAGGAGCACTGGGATAGGTCCTTACTGAAGTTGGGATTTTAGCTGAGATTTGAAGGAAGCCAGGGCATTCTGGAGATAGAGACATGGAAATAGAGCACTCTAGGCATTGGGGAATAGCTAATGGACACAGTTCCAGGATGGAGTGTCTAATATGAGAAGCAGCAAAGGGGCCAGTGTTACTGGATTGCATAGTATATAAAGGGGAATAAATTGAAAGAAGACTGGAAAAGTAAGAATGGCTTTTTAGAAAGGTTATAAAGGGCTTTAAGAAGCAAACAGTATTTTGTGTTTGATCATGAAGGTAATAGGGAGCCACTGGATTTTATTGAATAATGAGTGGGGTGTGTGGTCAGACCTGCATCTTAGGAAGATCAGTTTGATAGAGATGTGAGGCAGAGAGACCAATTAAAAGACTTCCATAGTTCAGGCATGAGGTGATGAGGGTCTGCACCAGGGCTGTGGCAGTGTCAGAGGAAAAAAAGGGGGTGTGTATGAGAAATGTTCCAAGCATCTCTAAGGCTTTATAATAGATCAGATATGAGAGAGGGTGAGGAGTTGAGAATGAAACCTAGGTTTGGAGCCTGGGCTACTGAGTAGATGGTGATGCTTTGAGTGGTAATAGGGAAATTAGGAAGAAGGGAGGGTTTGGGAAGAAAGATAATGAGTTCAGTTTTGAGGATACTGGGTTTAGGATATCTACAGGTGTCCAGAAATCTCTACCACTTGGCCCTTTAGTTTCCCTCTCCATGGTTAGCAACTCTTGGGCCAAGAGGCTCTTACTGGCTTCCTGACTATTATTTCTGGGGCTGTGAGATGGGAATTTTTGAGAAGCTGGAGTAGAAGGACAATTTTAACTATAGCTGTCAAATTGCTAGGAGCAGAGAAATTAATCACTGTCTTTCTTGCTGAAATCAGTGTGTGTGTGTGTGTGTGTGTGTGTGTGTGTGTGTATGTGTGTGTGTGTGTTCATCCTTCATTGCTGAAGAAGACCATGCCATCAGAGAAATGATGACATGACCTGCACTTGACTTTGTTTTGAGTGAGGGAGGGCTGTGCAGGTCACCAGCCTCACTTCTCCCCCAGAGCCATCTGAATCCAGTGACCAGGTATTCATCAGGATGACTGGAGATGACCCAGGATGAGGCTAATTGGGGTTAAGTGACTTGCCCAAGGTCACATAGCTAGAGTGTTGAGTTCCTGAGGTGAGATTTGAACTCAGGTCTTCCTCACTCCTGCACTGGTGCTCTATCCACTGCAACACCTAGCTACCACACTGAAATCAGTATGGTACAGCTAAAAGAATAGTGATTCTGGAATCAGGTCCCAGGCTCAAGTCCTGCTTTTGATTCTTGCTACCTTGCTACCTTGGACAGGCTGCTTGTCAACCATATGCCTCAGTGTCCTCATCGGTAAATGTTGGACTAAATGGACTGTAAGGTGCCTTCACGCTGTACATTTATGATCAAATGAATAAGTAGTAAGTCTATCTGTATATATGTATGTGTATATGTGTAGATCTATCTGTAGGATCATGTCACAGATAGCATAATATGATAGAGACGATTTTTCCACAGCCAGAATAGAATGAACAATTGAGATAATTATCTAAATAATTCAAATGAAGGAGGTGGGAATTTCAAGTGATATATTTTTGTTTGAATTTAATAACCTCCTCTGTTTCACTTTGTGTTTGTAGATATGGCTATGTAGTGGATTTCAACTGGTGTTTTCTGTCTTCCTCATTAATTTAAAGAAATTCAATGTTGTATGAAAAACTTAATATTGAATATTAATAGTGATCTTAAAATAATTCATTTTAATGAATAAAATACAAGTAATTCCTTTGTCTGTTATTGCCAATATTCTCTCTCTTCTCTTAACATTTTCCCTATTACATGCAAAACAATTTTTAACATTTTTTAAAAAGTTTGAGTTCTACATTATCTTTCTTTCTCCTTTCTCTCCCTCCTCCCTCATTGAAGAATTAAGCAATTTAATATAGGTTATACTTGTGTGGTCATACAAAACATATTTCCCTATTAGTTTATGCACATATTCTTGAATTCATAAGCTATCATTATTTCAGAGTAGTGCCAGAATGACTTGAATTCAGGACTAACCCTTCTGCCACAGGAAGAAATCTTTATATACATCTTTATGTATATATAAAATACGCATACATATATACACACATTACATATATGTATTCGTATGTATGTATGCATGTATATATTTGAATGGCCAATGGGTCACATCTCATGTGAAATGTAACCTACTCTCATAAAACTTTTAAACCACATCATATTTCAACCAGTGATTGACTCCCTCTCAAATTCAGCTTTTCATTTTCTCAAGGATTCATTTTTATTCTAAAGTATGTCTGTCCTTAGAGCCTGCCATGGAGGCTTCTTTCTGGCTATGCTTTTGTAGCTAATATCTCTATTAAAGGACAGAAATTGTTTCTTTTAAAATGTCTTTAAGAAATAACTTGGTTCCTCCAAGATGAGCATTGCTTTTTTAAATGAAATGTATTTTCAGTTTAGTACCTATGAGCTCTACAATCAATTTAGCATATCTTTTTCTGTTGGGTCAATTTTCCTTTTCTTTTAATATAGTTTTCATTGGATTTTCTGAAATATTCTAGAAAGAACCATTGGGTAAATGGTGTTGATACAGATGGTAGATCATGCCTTGTTCTGAATGTCAGATTTAATTTGTACCCGTACTCATTTACGGTGCCTCAACCTTGTTTTGCTGATGTTGCCTAAAATTTACTCCCAATGGATTTATTTGTATCTCTTGGAGTTAATGCAGGGAAGGCTTACTTTCTTTTGTAGAATTCTTTAGTGATCTCTGGTCACTCCAGTAATAGTGTGGTAATTCTATCAGTAGCCAATGTTGTACATGTTATATTCTGGATAAAGAGCTGCGGTTGGAATGAGGAAGACATGAGTTCAAGTCCTGCCTCTGACATACTGGCTTTGTGACCATGTGCAAGGCACTTAGCCTTTCAATGCTCCAGGCTAGGAAAGTCAAACTCCAGCAGAACTGGAATCCACTATACCTTATATAAAAATCCCTATTCCCTGCATGTTAACTTAGAAAACCCCATATCAGCATTATCTTTGTTCTATTGTGTTTTTATGTATTTTTAATGTATTTTGTTAAATATTTCCCAGGTTCATTTTAATCTGCTTCCTGCCACACTTGGGAGATTGTAGGTGGGAATGTTAAATAGCTCTCCTCTAGTCAACTCTTTAAGGCAATAATTTGAAGAGAAACTGCCAAAATGTCTTGTTATTTCCTCCAGGAGTTCCTACTGTATCACAATGAAAGACACTATTTCCCTATCAACATTTGTTTTACCTCAGGTGGATTTCTGGTTCTGTCTTCCCTGTAGTAGTTAAGTCTGGATGAACAGTTCTTCAAGTTAAATAGTCTGGAATCTGAGACAAATACTTTCTATTGTAAATACCTTACCTTCTTCCTTCTCCTTCTCTTAGTTATTCACAACTTTATACTTGCCAGGGGTGGGGAACCCATGGCCTCAAGGCCACACAAGCTTAACTTATGGATGAGTCTAAGACTTAGGTATCATGTTGTCAATGAGTAGATACTCCTGAGAGACTATTGTTTTCTTCTTAAGTGAAGTATTTATTTGTCTTTTGAAATATTGGGGCATATATATATTTACCATTCTGTTCATATATACTCTGATCTGATCTTACAACAGTGGGGTTTTTATGACTAAACCAAAGGAATGAACAAAACACTAGGAAGGAGTTTTGTTTCCATTTGTAGCTACATCCTGAATTTTTCTTGCACTTTTCTTTTGCAGACAACTCCCATGGGAAGATAAAGCCCAATCAAGGAGGCATGCTGCTTCTCACACAGATGGCTGCTCTACTCATGAAGAGGTTTCACCACACCAGGAGGGGCTGGAAAGGCACATTGTCAGATCTGGTGCTGCCTGTTCTCTTTGTGGCTTTAGCTATGGGCTTGTTCATGGTGAAACCACTAGTCACTGATTACCCCTCGCTCAAATTGACACCAGGGCATTATGACAGTGAGGAATCATATTTTTTTAGGTAAGAATATTAGTCTTCATGCCTGATAATTATAGGTTTTAATAGTTTTGTTTTTTTGAAAACATTTAAAAATATGTATGTGATGTGTGCTTTGATTTTATATCATGAAATTTGAAAGTCTTACCCTTTGCAGGTATTCTAAAATTGAGGTCCATGATCTCAGGGATTTTTATATTTTGATAACTATATTTTACTATAAATTGGTTTCTTTGCAGTCTTATGCATTTTGTTTTCAGTATTTACCAACATTGTTCAGAGAAAGCGTCCACAGAATTCATCACACATCTAAACAGAAAAAGAGGTTAATAACTCCTTTTCTAGTGGATTTGTATTTCCTCCCACATACTGTACTTTCAATTTGGGTAGCTGCTGCTAAGTAATTGGTTAAGTTAATCCATAAATCAATTGACCAAGTTTTTCCTACATGTGGATACTGAGTAAATACATAGAGTGTGATCTAGTAATTTCTTCTTTTCTTCATGAAATACTGTTTATTATTATAATTATTAGATTCTCCAGTAATATCCTATTCTTATGATTCATCATTGAGTGGAGGTGACTCAGGGTTCTCAAAAGCTATGCCTGGGGAGAATATTTTTGGGAATGTCTGAAGAAAATGGAACTTCAGCAAAGTTCAAAGTTGTATTTCTGTAATCTAAGGAGCACTCTACCTAAGTTGTGAAAACCTTAGCACCATAGAGATCACTAGTATGTGTTAAATTAGATTAGATTAGCAATAGCAAAATGACATTCACATAATACTTCAAGATTTACAAAGCCCTCTTTATGTTACATCATTTGATCCTCACAATCCTGTGAGGTAGATGTTATTATTTCCCTCATTTTATAGTTGGGAAAACTGAAGTCAAGAAGTTTAAGCAAACTTCCCAGAGTCATAGAGATATTAAGGGTCTGAGGCAGGATTTGAACTCTGGTCTTCCTGAGTCCGAGTCTACCATTTTATTCAAATCACTATGTAACTATCTGGAAACATTTGAACACTATAGTATTATAGAACATATAGAACAGATGGAATCTTTCTCAATTGATGTTATACTCATAGAATCATGGTTACTTAAAATATTAAAAGTAATTATTAAATATTTTCAGAAATATTAAATATTCAACCATGTGTACTTTCAATAGTTAAATATTAAAATAATTGTTAAATAATCTTTGTAGATACTTGTATAACATTGTAATGGAAGTATAGATAGAGATAGAATGAGCAAAATAAATCATACCAGTATATCTGAATATACATCTCCTTAAACTTGAACTCTTAATAGTCACTTTTTATATAATTCTATTTCCATCAGAGTTAGGAACTTTCCTAATCATATATCTAGTTCTCCATCTTTGGTCCCAATGTTTCTGAGCATTGTTTTAAAAAGCTTAGCTTTGCTCCAAATCTTGGTTTCTGTTTCATAGAATAGATTATTATTATTATTTTCTAAACATAGAGAAGGTGGTGTTGGCTTCTTAGTGCACACCCTATTTAACCTAGAATTTTACTTCTCCTTTTCAAGGCAGCTACAATGTGCAGTGACTAGAGCGCTGAGTCTATTGTCAGGAAGATCTGAGTTCAAATCTAGCTTCAAAAATGTACTAAATCTGTGTGACCCTGAGTAAATCACTAAACCTCTATTTGCCTCATTTTCCTCAGCTGTAAAATGGGAATAAAAACATCATCCACCTTTCAGAGTTGTGTTATGAAGATCCAGTAATACAGTATTTGTAAAGTGCTTAGCATAATATCTTGTACATAGTAGGCACTGCGTAAATACTTATTCCCATCTCCTCTCCCCCAACCCCTGTCTTGATCCTTTTAGGTGAATGTTCCATATTAGAACTTGGTTTCAACCAGGAAAATTTTTGATCACCCTGTGTGTCTCATGAGTTTAGTTTTCCAATCAGGATTTCTTGGAATACAGCCTTGCTAATTTGTTCTAACTCTTTCCTCTGTGGGAGACTAAAACTTGCATTGAATTGGAGAAATTTTTTCACTAGTACCTCATACACAACCTTTGTTGGTTCCTAGCCATAGTTACAGATTTGCTTTATAAGGTATATCCATTCTGTTTCTGATCGCTTCATAGAAATCTACATTTCAAAACACATTCAAATGGAAAAAACCCATAGTTTTAAGTTGAAGATTATCTATCATCTATCTATCTATCTATCTATCTATCTATCTATCTATCTATCTATCTATCTATCTATCTATCTATCTATCTATCTACCTACCTACCTACCTACCTACCTACCTACCTACCTACCTACCTTTCTCTGTGTGTCTGTCTCTCATCTCTTTGTCAAGTATCTTACAGTGGAGATAAAGCCTGTTGTGGCGCAAAGGGCTCTGTACTCAGAATCAGAAAACTTATATTTGACTCTCAGCTTTGTCACCTGTTAGTTATGAGTTCTTAGACAAGTTATTTCACCTCTCTGCCTTAGCTTTCTCATTTTTAAGCTAGATTGTCCTCTAGTAGTTAATACTTGTACTATGAAAATTCCAGGTTTTCTGTGAGCATCAATTGAGATAATGGATGTAAAGTAAAAAGTGATATATATGCATATATAAAATCTTTTATTATTATTGTTCTCCTTATAGTAATTCCCTCTTGATAGTTGCACAGTCCAGTCCTGCTAATTCTTAAAAAAAAGACTAGGTATTTAAAATAGACATTGAACTTGCCTAGTTTTGTCAGTATTAATTATCTTTGTGGCCACTCTCAATAATTTCTGGGGCTGCTTTCATTGCTGAATTAAAAGAATATAAAAAATTGAGTATAAAATAACAAGGACTACTTATCTATAACCTTTCATAAAAATCAGAAAAAAAAGAAACAGTTCTAATTTTTCTAAGGAAGTTTTAAACCCTTGAATGGTCCAATGGGTCTGATACTCATAGACTCAAATTCAACAGATTTAAATGAAACTTGGCAGATCCTAGGCATGTGACAAATCAAAAACAGATCTTTATATTACTGAAGTTTAAAACTCTTCTAAGACTTTTGAAAAACTCTTTATACTCTTTAGCACTTCCAGCTTGCTTACAACGTCTGTGTCAGTCAGCAAGCATTTATTCAGCAGCAGTTAGGTAAATTGCTTAGTCTCTTAGTTTCTTTACTTATAATAAGAGAAGAATGGACAATGATCTGTAGCATCTTATCTAACTCTAAAATCATGATGCTTTGTCTAGAAAGTCAAATCCAGTATGCATAGATCCCTTAATTAGACTGTTGCAAACAACTAGTGCTTGTTGGGAGCAGGGCATTACCCTAGTTCTGGGATGGGAAAGGACATTCCTCTTAAAGCACAAGCAAAGTAAGAACTTTAACATTTAAATTATTCACTTTACCATGATTCATGCGGAGTTATAGAGACATTGGATTTAGAGTTCAGAGTGCCCATAGAAATTACAAAGTTGATTCTTCCCATTTTACAGATGAATTGACTGAAGCTCAGAGAGTAAGGGTCACTTGCCCCAGTAGGAACTTACACCAGTAGGGGTGTACTAGTTCATGTTTAACAACCAGCTTTCAGGGGAAAAAACTGTACACCCAACAAATTTTTAAGTTTAATCTACATTATTAATATTTTCTCCAGCACTTTTTTAAGTGTAGGGAATCAACAAAACATTAAATCAAGTCCTAATTTGTGACGTACAAATTTTTAAGGTATAAATGTTCACACTAAAAATTTAATAATTGTCTCCTGGGAGCCAATCATTGTCTTAAATGACTCACATTTATATGGTATGGTTGTAACTAGTGTGGAACGAATGGATCTTTGCCCCATGATGTTGACTTGGTCCTCCAGGCAGGTGTTAGGAAAGAGCCTCAGATTGCTTCCTTCTTTTGGTAACCACTATATCTTTTTTGGTACAACCCGTCACTATGAAAGTCAGGTCCTGGGAGAGGGGTAGTTTCCTTTCTTTGTACAAGCACCCCTAAGATTCAAAGTATCAGCTATGTGTGTGTCTCTAGCCACACAAGTCATTTTGAAAGTTATGGTGCTGCTGCTGCTGGTGTATGTGTGTGTGTGTGTGTGTGTGTGTGTGTGTGTGTGTGTATGGAAAAAGTACATAAATTAAGTGGTTTCTCTTTCTGAAGTTTTCCTATAATAGTTGATTAATATAGTACCACCTTCCCAGCAGAGGTGTCTTGTTAGTTGCATTTTAAAGGATGAGTAAAAATTCAACAGATGAAGAAGTGCAAGGAGGACAAGGTACATTAAGCTTTTGAAGCTTTAAACTCTCAACCCCTAGTAACTAGGCTCTAGTTGATAAAAACTGGTACATCTGGTATCACATTTAGAGCTTCATGTTGCACCTACTTAATGTACTTATTACATACATCACTGTATAGTAGCAACTACCTATATCTGTTGTCCTCAATACTAGAATGGAAGTTCTGTGGGGACATGGGCCCCCATTTTATTTTCGTAAGGCTTACAATAGATCTCTGCACAAGTAGGCACTTGAAATTGTTCATTGAATTAAATTGAATAGAAACTCTTCAAATTGCCTTAGAAACTGAAATTAGATGTTTTAGATGCCTAAAGTCCATTAAGGGCAAGTGCTAAGGGCAGCCTTTCGATTATTATATCTTCCAAAGCTTCTTTTCTGTCCTCAAAACCCACAAGCATGTTATAATTTAATGAACTGGATTTCAAGAGGAACATATCCCCCTTTAAATGAAAACTTTGTATTGCTAGTCTCTGAAATTATGAAAAAAATGTAAAAGATAAAGATTGTTGATTTTCTTATGGTTACTTTTAATTATTATAGATGAAATATGTTGTATGGATCAAAAAATCTTTTGAAGAAACTTTAATCCTTTTTGAAATTTCCTCTTGGATTCATGACTCTCAGAAATCAGCTACAGAACATTCCCCAAGATGGATGCTACAAATAAACACTTTCTCCTTTTTTGCATAAGCAACAATTTAGGAGAAAATATTTCTCTTCTGTAAAACCTGTAAAAACATCTCCTGCTTTGCTATAAAGTTTAGGACTGTTTCCTCACAGGTAATATTGCATAGTTATCAGGAAAGATCTTTACTGCAAAGATATACATATATATATGTACATATATATATATGTACATATATATATGTGTATAAGCTTTGTATATGACTAGCCATATCTGCCAGGAATCTATAATAAGTTTGCAGTGTTACCAGAAAATCTTAAATTCTTTAAAATTATTTGAATTTTTATGCAATATAGGAAGAGTTTCTCTAAGTAATAATTCCTTTCAGACCTCGGATGTTAATGTATAGTTACAGTTTAGAAAATTGTTGTTGAGTAGCTATTTCCTTGTATGTAAACTTTTTTTTATTTCATGTGCTTTTTAAGCTGTTCACAGTAGACTTTCTAAGCTAGGACTGTTCCTCATGGCATATGATGTATAACCAATTGATATAATAACACCACTATTAAAAGTTGTTTAAATCAGTCATAAGAAGTAGTATGGCAAAGAGGATAGAGCATTGTCCATGAAGTCAGAAGGACTTAGGTTTTGGTCCTGTCTCTGTCATATTCTAGCTAGGTGACCACTTAACCTAGTCATATCTCACATATCTTTCTAAGACTGTAAGTTTCAGATGAATCGTATGTCTCCATTGGCAAAGAGAGTTTCCACACTGGGAAATCCTTATGCTAATAGGACAAAAAACCCCAGACATATCGAATATACTACATATGTCATCCACTTTCTGCCAACAAAGACTTTGCACTTATAATCTCAGGCTTTGAGGATGAATACATTAATGTACACCTCAACAGGTTTAGGCTTTCTAATAACTTGGGCAATGATTATATTGAAGCTTATCTTTGTATTATGTAGGAACAAATATTTGATCAGAAAAGTTATATTATAAGTAGGATGGGGGTTAAGGTCTAAGTTCCCATGATACATTTAAAACATAACTTCTTACTGGGCAAAAGCAGTCTGATTCTCTGCCATAGTACCTATAGTAACAATAACCTAAACTGCTTCCAATGCAGAACTTTAAGTAACTGACAAACTTCATCTTGACATTGCCAAGGGTAGAATAGTAGGAGTTAAGAAACTAGGTATAGATCAATTGCTGGCGTGCTTAAAGTCAAACACTTATACTAACAGATCTTCTATTTTATTACCTTCCCATACAGCAGTGAAAGTGAGGATACAGGTCTATCTAGTGTCCTTCTGAGAAGCTTTGATGTCCAGGATCCATTGTGTGCAAATTTTAGACCTGATCTGTAAGTATGAACAGAAAACCATTACTGCTTCTTTTCAAGACCATATTAGCTATTCTGTGCTGTGAATTCTGGTCATTGAAATGGAAATTATTAAAAATAGCTAAATTATTCCTGACTTGGATTAATGGTTATTACCATGGGTTATGAACTGAAAATAAACAACATAATTACTATTTTCATTTTTTTGGTAAATGCACAATGTATGCTAATATAACACTGATTAATTAATAAAAATATTAGCATCTAATTTCTTCAAAAGTGCTAAGAGCTAAAAACTTTGAAATATTCATTAAACATTAAAAATGAGCTCATTTTTATTGACCCTTGTAGAATACTGGTACATGAAATAAGATTGAGTCTAGAGTTATTGAAAGGCCTGGAAAAGACCTTTGGGGCCTTTAGCACTTTCATGTTGTCATTGTATACTTTTAGATATATTTTTAGTGTTTAAAATGGTAATAAAATGATCACCTTCCAACCCAAAGTTCTACAAGGGATGTTTTTCTTCATAGTTGGCATTTGTCACTATTTTCTCAGTTCAAAAATACTGTGGTCCTCATAAACAAAAATGTATGTGTATTCCTTCCCACTGGGAATTTATAATCTATCAGGATAAATATAACACACACGTACACACAATGCTAAGCACTAGATTTTAAAGCTGAATGAAAATGCTTTGAAATAATAAACTTTAAACTCCCATAAATAGTGCAATTTTAGGGATAACACATTGAATCATGTAATTATTGACATTTCATTTAACATTCTATCAGCAATATTACTTTGTTTATATTTCAGAATTTAGGTAGCATCACCAATGTTAGAGTATTTGCTGAATCTAACAACTCTCTGATATGAAATAGGGCAAGTAGAATGTAAATGTAGAAAGCCAAACACAACAGTGTTTACTCATAACCAAAGTGTGGAGGAAATGGGCAGGAGGAAACTTTTTTGGAATAAATAACTTGCCAATCAAAGCTTATAATAAAATCCAGTTAATTGATTTGCGAATTATTGTTTCGTACTGGAGACAGTTTGCACTCATTGTCAATCAGGATATGTGTTTCTATATAACAAATAGCATTTTGTTTTTTGGAATTGTTTTTCTGGTAAGAAGTGTGCAACTGAAAGGATTTTGGTACCAGAAGACTCTGTCTATCATCATAACTGATTCTTTTACTTTGCTTACTTAACTAGATGGGTAATGGATGAGAAAAAGTTCTGGTAATTCTATTGCTTTATAGATCTGTTCTAAAATATGAGTTTGCACATTCAAGTATGATGGTGCAAAAATTTTAAAATGTACCAGAAGGCATCAAACTGGTAGATTTAAATATTTTGTGTTATTTTATGAATCTAAATCAAGCAAGAGTCTGGAGTAGAATCTCATAAGAAATTGACCATATCTTGATAAAGAGTCCTGCTCAGATTTAAAAGAAAAATATTTGCATCCCCATGTTTGGGTCTGAATGTCTGTCAGAGCATAAATAAGAGTTGACGATTTTATATATCTCTTTAACTTTAAAAGCTTGTTTTTGAGGAATTTTAGGATTCTCAGGATACTTTTGAGAAACTCATCATGGTGACTAGTTTGTAGAAAAGTAGAAATTAGATTTATTAGAGCCCCAAATAATCCTATTGCTCTGTGTCCCTAAAGGAGTGGAAGGATCCAATGAATACTCTTGCATACCAGGGAGCCTGTAGTACTTAAGAGTACCATTCATATTCATTATTTTTAATATATATTTTAAAGGGGATCTTGAAAGTCTTAGTGTGATTCTAAGCCTTATAGTTTTTTTATGTGTATGTCTTACTTTCCTCCCTAGGGCAGTCAGCATGTATAGGGCAGAAGTGATGTCTTATTTATTTCTTTATTTTCTTAGCCTCTAGTACTTAACAGAGTATTTTGCATCTAGAATATGTTTAATAAGTGTTTGTTGAGTTGAGGAAAAAAAAAATATTTTAAAAGTGCCATTTGGCCTAATACATTGCATTTTGATTTTTTCTTATCTGATTTTTTTCTATAAGCTATTTTTATAATAAGATGTGTGCATAAACTTTTTCTCAGAATCCAGAATCTATTCTCCTTAAGTTATGTTTTTAAAAATGATGATTAAATTACAGTGTCAAACCATGAATAGGAATGAGCAACACAGGGTGTTTGTTAATGGACTTTTGGTGTTTTCCTAATATATCTGAAGGTACCTCTCCTTGTGCGTTGTGGCTCACAGAAGCCCAAAACAGCCATCTAATGGAAACCCTGGAGTGACTTAACACTGTGTTAGATATGGGGAAGAAAATGAACATTATTTGCTATAATGGAGATGTTGTCATTGTAATAAAACATTGTCACCAAATCAACAGCTCAAGCTGTGAAAATAAATGTGATAACTTTGCTTCCTAACCAGTGGGAGACCATTACTTTGTATGTGGTATCCCAATCATGTGGTACGTTGATATACAAAAAGTATAGGTGAGTTAACTTTTATAATCATTCTGTCTTTCTGCTTTGCTTCATTAGAGAAAACTTTTCATGCTGGCGAAGTGACCCATTTACACCCAGAGAATTCCAGGATTCATGTGCTTGTTTGGTAGGTCTTTTAAAAGACTAAAGCCCTGGCAAGGAGGAGCATTTACTCCTTTATCTGTAGGGTTCTAGCTCCTGTTAACTGAATAATTGTCTATTTCTTCTTTGTTGATTTTGCCATTGTTTTCCCTTCCTTTTCCTTGACTTCTCTCTCTTTCCCTTCTCTTCCCTTGGCTTTACTCTCTTTCCTTCCCTTCCTTTGCCTTCCCTTCTCTTGTCTTCCCTTCAGCTGAATTTACCTGAAATAAAGACATCTCAAACTCATGAAAGAACACTAGCTAGAAAATATAGCTATCTAGAAGATTGTGGAGGACCTTGAATGATAGTGGTTGCCCTCTTATCAGGGATGGTAGAGATGGCATTTCATTTTAGGTGAATTAGGTGAACTCTGATGTCCTCCAAAAAAACAGTGGTTCTATGGCTCATCCATGTCCTATGTCTTAATAGATGAAGGACCTGAATATTTGAGAAGTCAAATAACTTATCCAAAGTCACAGAGCCTGAAATATGATCAAAATCTCTAGACTTTCAATCTAATGCTTTCTTCTAAACTTTTTGGCAAGTGTCTTGGTAATTTAATTCCCTTTTACAACCTCCATCATTCAGCTTTTTCATGGTCACACATAAATCCTAGATTTAGGGAACTCAATACTTGGACTGAATGTCATCAAACACTAGGCTCTATATGTTTATTTAGATATAGAATAATTTCTTGTTGTTCAGGTGTTTTTCAGTTGTGTCTGACTCTTTGTGACTTCTTTTGGGGTTTTCTTGGCAAAGATCTTGGAGTGGTTTGCCACTTCCTTCTTTAGTTCATTTTATAGATGAGGAAACTGAGGCAAATGAGATTAAGTGACTTACCCAGAGTCACAGAGCTAGGCCAAGTTTGAACTTAGGAAGATGTATCTTCCTGATTTCAGGCATGGCACTTTATCTACTGCCACCTACTTGCCCATAGAAAAGAAAAGAATCGATGATATTTGGGTAGGAAAAAAACAAAACTTCTAAGAGGTAGTATGTGCCTTAAATCTCTTATCAAAAGCAGGGAGTGAAATGATTGGCTCTTAGGTTTAGAACTAGAAGGGACATTACAGACTCATCTATTCTTAACACTCATTTTGTAGATGAGGAAATTGAGGATAATAAAATTAAATGTTTGCCTAAAATCACCCAGTTAAGAAATCACAGCGGGTTTTTTAATTCAGGGCCTCAGACTCCAAATCCAGGGCCTATTCAACTACACAGCATTGGTACTTTTTTAGCATTGTACTTTGAACCTGTTCAATTTCCATTTGTTCCTACTTTTCATGTTTCATGTTTTAGAGCTGATTACTTCTGTTCTCAGAACCCGTGAAGTGACTTCAGATCTTACAATTGTAGACCTAGAGCTATGGAAATGACCTCTGAGGCTATCTAGGGCAAATCTCTCATTTTACATTTGAGGAAACTGAGTCCAGGAGAGGTTAAATGACTTGGCAAATATCACATAATAAACGTCAGAGGTGACATTTAACTTAGGGCTTCTGACTCCAGAGTCAGAACTCCTACTCTCATCAGAAAATTAAAATATGTTTGCAATGCACTTATCTCCTTTATATACTTTTGAAAGAAACTCATTTCTTTGGACTTTGATTGCTAGCAATAGCAGTCCTCCTAGTAATAGCTCTTGTTTCAGGTTCATTAAAATCATTACCTTCACTGTGAAAACAGATTTTGTTTTTAGTTTGTACTTAGGAATTCCAAATTCACATGCGTAAAAGGGTTTGTAATAACTGATTAGTAAAATTGCAGTGAGAAATTCTGAAATTCAAGAGATCCTTATAAAGATTTTAGTTATCTGAAATATACAAAATCCCCCAAATTTATTTTAATATGATAAAGAAAAAAGTCAAATTCAGATTGGAAGTATAGTAGTAAATTTAAGGAGTGATTTTCTTAAACTGTTGTCTAACCTGTAGGATTTCTGGTTTAAAAATGAGTTCTTCTTTATTTCTTCTTTTAAATTTCAGAAATGTCCAATAGAGAACATCAGTGCTCCCTACCTGAAGAACAGTAAGGGAAATACTCTATTCAATCTTTCAGCATTTGATGTAGAAGAATATTTATTGTGGCCTTCCAAAAAACCAAGGTAACTTTAAAATAGGACATAAATAATTTAAGCTGTTTTGGGAATCTAGATATTTTAAGAAATGGCTGCATACTTACAAATTTAATTCCAAAGATATTTTGAGGTCTAAGGTAGTACCCTATTGCCCATCATTGATCGTATGGGTTCTAGTAATATCACCCAGCAACACTGACTGTAGTAGAAACAAGAAGGTCAAGCATCAGTGGGGTGTAAGAGTTCATATATGATAAGAACTAGAAAAAATAATTCACAAAAATGATGAAATTCCCTAAAATGACACAGAAATCACTAATGTTTATTCAACTGATCAGGCTTCGACCATGACGATTTTTTAAATCTTTTGCTTTATTCTGTATTACCTTTATCAAAGGTGGCAAATTTAACTGAAGAAGACAGAAAAAAAAACAGTTTCTGCTATTTCTTGAATTCTCTTTACTGAATTTTCCCAGACACAAGTTATTTTTTATTCATCCTTCATTTTTTCATTCATTATCTCCGACTTGGAAGAGAATATCTTTCAAGAAATAGCAGGAAAGGGGCAGGTAAAGTAGAAAGCTAGTCTGTGGTTATTCTTTAACTTCTCTCAACTCTATTTATGCTCAGCTTGGGGAAAAACTTTGTTGGAAAAGCCTCATTCTTGGAAACTAATAACTAAACATTAATAATTTTTGCATGCTGAGGATCATGATTTTTTAAAAATAGAATAGACCTACCCAGGTTTAATGAATTATGTAAGTTTTTTTTTTTTAAATGCTATGCCTTGCTTGACTTAGTAGCAATTCAAGATAACAATGTCAATTTCACAGATTATTGTTATTCCACAGACCTACTATGTGGAAGGCATGTACCAACTTCTAAGGAAACCATTCATGATTCTAGTTTTTATAGCTTTCTTCCCCCACAAGCTGAATGACAGCTAAGTGTTATAGTGAAGGGAGTGCTGGACTTAGATTCAGAAGGACTTGAATTCAAAACCAGTCTCAGCTACTTACCAGCTGTGTGATCTAGGGAAGTTAACTTAAGTTTTCTTAGCTATAAAGTGGGGTGAATAATATTACCTTCTTCCCAGGATTGTTGTAAAGATAAAATGAGATAATATTTGCAAAGTGCTTAGCAAACTTTTAAGTGGTCTATAAATGCTAACAATATTATTACATTACTAGTATTATATCCATGTCTTTTTAAAAATATATTTACACATTATATTCTCAAGTCCTTCAAGGCATGGAATGTTCCATTTTTCTCCTTTTTTCCCAGGCACCTAACACAGTGCCTAGTACATAATAGGGGTCCAATAAAATGCTCATAAAATTGAATTCAATTGAAAGGTACCTAATATGTGCAAAGCTTTCATTTAAGACATCAAAAATGTGCAGTTATAAACTTCTTCATTTCTGTCAATTTAGGCTATGATCTTTTGTGAGAAAATGATTTATTATTATATTGATATTATATTGCCTAGGTACCTGATGTATGTTTTATATTTTTAGGCTTGGAGGTTGGTCTTTTGGAGTGACAATCCCTAACCAAGGTCAAGATGCAAATCTAAACATGTCAAAACCTCAAACTTTGGCAAAGGTAAAGTACTTCTTAACTTTTTAAATGTGATTGTGAAAATGCAAAGTTGAGATAGTTACAGTCAGTAACATTTAAGGAACTAAATCAAAGCTTTTTGGACTTACCCTTCTCAAATCCACTATGTTGCTTGGAAGCCATCTCTCCTTTGGGAGGCTATGGGACTGGGTGATGTGGGACCAAAGAAGCATTTACCTCTCCTAAATTCCACTTTGGGAACTAGAATTAATAGAGAAAGAGCAGGGACTGGAGAAACAGTTCTTTTTCTAGGTTAATTCCCATTTATTCTTTCTCTCCATAATCAGTTCCTTTTTGTAGTTTTCTAAAATAGAGGATTCAGCAAATACTTCTCTCCTTACTTGTTCCCTCTCCTCTATCACTTCTTTTGACCTTTCTTTTAGTTGCTTAGGTACAGCTGATTAGCTATATTTTGTTACCTCAAATGACCCAACAAAAGTAACAGAACTTTACCTGCAACAGGAGGGCTTCAGACTAGATGTAAAGAAGGTCTAGACTCCTAGGACTGTTGGATATTGGGACAGGTGACTCAAGGTATATCTTCTCATTTCTTTTAGGTCGTTTATATCTAAGTTCTATCCAGATTAGGACTCATTTTATGGGTTGACCTTAAACTCAAAGATTTCTACCAATCTACCTCTCATAAATACTTAAGAGATGTTTATTATCATCTCAGTTTGGGCTTTCCATCTCAGATATTCCTATAACACCACACTGATTTCTTTGACTCATTCTCTTCATTATTTATCTTTCTTTTCTGCCTATTCTAGATGTTTAATTTTTGATTTATGGCCCTTAGTCTTTTTTAGTTCTTTTTTAGTCTCTGTGTTCCTTCCATCCTCGTCTTTTTTGGTACATTTAGAAAGCAATCTCTTAATGGTTTCTTTGTTCTTGGTTGTTGTATTTGATTACCCTTCTATTTCTGTTGTCTGGGGTATTTGAAAAACAAATAATTTCTTCAGTTCTAATTTTCTTTCTAGAAATGTTTCAAATGCCTTTTAAAATAAATTGAATATTCACTTTTTTCCAATAATTGTTAAACTCAGATTTGCATGGTAGGCCACCTTGTTTCCCTCTTGATCTTTGTTCTTTAGAATATGTTATTTTGTTCTCTGTGTTTCTGTTGGGTGCAGAATAGTCTTGTGATATTCAAATTTTCTTTCTTTTGCGTTTGAAAGTCTTTCTTTTGGGTTGAGAGCAGAATTTGTCATTTCTCAGTGGAACTGTTCAGCTTAACCACTGTGTGTCTTAGAATTTGCAGTATTGGGTTTGGTTTTTGTTCTTGTTTTTCCTTCAATTCAATACAACAGAGGCAACCTGTGGATTCTTTTAAGTGACACCTTGTTTTCTGTGATTAGAAGTTATTGTAAATTTTCTTATGTTATTTTTTGTGTCGTGGTGTTTAGGTTTTTTTTTTTTTTTGATGGATCTTGTTCTGGGAGACCTATAATCCTTAGGTTGCATCCTGTCTTGGAGATCAGCATGTTATGCTTGCAAAGAGATAATTTTTTCTTTTTAATATCATTGCTTTTTGCTTCTCTTCTTCCAGATTGTCCTTTATTTCTGTGTATTTGAATTCCTAATCAGTTATTCTTTTTTGAACCTTACCACTATGGATACAAGTTTTTCTGTTATGCCAATTATTTTTTTGTTCAGTCCATAAATTGTACTTTAACAATCCTTATTTTTCTTTTAAATCATTCAGGACAATCTGCTGTACTTCCAGGCTTTTTTGGATATCCAGAAGGTCCTTTGCCTCATGAGGTGTTAATAGATTTTTCTTTGTCTTGCAATATTTGTTCCTATACACTTGAAATCTTCTATCTCACCTGGTGGCCACATTTTCTTCTGTTATTAATTCCCTTGTTTTTGTTTACTTGTCTTTGCTCAAGGTCTTTGATTGAGTTTTCTACCTCCTAAGACCTTTAGTAATTTCATCTCCCACGTTTCCCCCTCTATTTTCTCCTCTTTCTCACTTTCTGCTTCCTGTGTGGTTTTCCTGGGGGCTGTATCTCAAAGCTTCATAGTTCACTCACTTTAGTCTCTGCCCCTACTGACCATCTTTTTCTTTTGTATCCTCTGCATTTAGCATAGTGCCTGGCATGTAGTAGGCACATAATAAATGTTTATTGATTGATATCTTCTTTTCTTTTAGGACTTTGTAAATCAATCCCTCATACCTTCAAAATTGTGTTACCTTCAATGTGGGCCTCCTTCTTTTAAAATTCTTCTAGTCCAAATGCCTTTCCCATCTTAGTTTTCTACAGTGACATATTCACTTCCTTTCTGAGGAAATTTAAGGATGTGATGCTAGAATCCAAATATCTGAGTTGCTTCATTGTTCGTCATGACAAAATGTATGCTATAAAATTGTTACAGATCTTTTTTATTTAATCCACTTAAAAAATCTTCATTCCAGTTTCATCTTTAAATGTTTTCAGGATGACTTTACTTATTTAGCTCTCTCATCAAGTTTTCCTTAAACTATTTTTCATCACTACTTTATAATGTCTTAAGAGGCAATACTGTTCACAATCAATGCACTTTCACCATAAGATTTTACAAACAAATTTCCATTCTAAATTGGTTTTGTCTTTGTCTAGCACATCTTTTTTGGCAAATACGTGGCATTTGTTCACTAAGGTGTTTTTTGCAGTCATTTGTTGTTGATTTCTATGAGTTCGTCTTTTGGATGAAAGAAGTCAAACTTCTTTGAAATTATTTAAATTGATTTAATTCAGTATCTTTTCTTCCAACCACTTTCAAATTTTGTCATCAATAACTTTTAATATAAGTGGTATCGGAGTTATTTTAATTGTTGCTTCTCTTTTTACAATTTTATTCTTCTACATTTGAATATATATTTGCTCA
This sequence comes from Notamacropus eugenii, assembly GCF_028372415.1. Classification (NCBI taxonomy): domain Eukaryota; kingdom Metazoa; phylum Chordata; class Mammalia; order Diprotodontia; family Macropodidae; genus Notamacropus; species Notamacropus eugenii. Next base: position 410,822,406 of record NC_092874.1, read on the forward strand.
AATAAATGGATAATGAAATTATAAAAAAATCTGATTCAAAAATTACTCTCATGCAAGAAATGACTTATTTTTTCATATGTCCAAATACAATCTTTTAATTTTTATGATATCAGTCTCTGGTGTGTTTGGTGCCTTCTAATTGTTTTCACATGGAACAGATATGTCTGATATTCAGGTGTTAGGGTTTTATATAATCTACATGTCTTTGGCCTATTATTCATTACTTTGGATCCTTAGTTTCCCAAATATTTTTGGTGCATTTCTCAGGTTCACTTTTGCACTCAAGCCCTGAAATATTAAAATATGTGTTTAGTTTCGTTAGTTTTCTCTGCTCAGAGAATGAACCGCAACAGATGTTGGTATATAAAGTGCAATTATTTTCATGGTATCTTTTCTTTTTTTTTTTTTTAACAAATGCTTATCATAAGCATGCATTGCAAAGGGCAAATGTTAAATAAAACCATATTTCCTATTGCATTTGGACACAGGAAAAACGATTCCAATAACTTCTTTAGTGATGTCTTCAAGGAAAACCTATGAAACATCCTTCCTTTTGGCTGCATCTTTTCTCTTTTTTTCCTGCTTCATTCATAACAAGAAAGCCACAATTTTTGAAATTAGATTTCTCCATCAATATGGCCACTAATTGGTCATTGGACAAGTAACTTACATTGTGAATACCAATAATGAATAATAATAATTGATGGTCTAAGAATGAAATCCTTCCCATTCTTCTTTTCTACTATGCTGTTGTGGGCACTGTAGAAGTGGAAGGTGACCACCTAGCTCTGAATCATATTTTGTGTATTTATTTAATGGATTACTGTGGTCAAAAAATTCACGATCAGGTGTTCAGCCTCTGGTGATGAACCTCTTTGAACTTAGGTAGGCTTGTGGTTTGTCCTTCATTCTCAAAGAGGACCATGTCATCAGGGAGATGGTGACATGACTTGCAAATGAATTTGATTTGAGTGAAGCGGGGCCGTGCAAAGTCACCAGTCTCACTTTCTCCTTGGAAAACAGATATAGTATGTTGTCAAAAGAATAATCAAAGTTTTTTCAGCATGACAGAAACTTCTAGAACCAGCACTCCACTGGCATAGTCTTTGAAGTCTCAGGGTCACTTCCATTTTATGATGACACATCCAAATAAGACCCTACTGAGCATTTACACAAACATGAATGCACTCATTTGATCTTCACATTAAAATGAGAAAAATCTTATTACCTTAATTTTCCACATGAGGAAATGGAACTTTAGAAAGATCACATGATTAATAAGAGACAGAATCAATGATTAAATCCCAGTCTGTTGACTCCAGACTCAGCATACTGCCATATTGGTTTTTTTCTGTGTCAGGAATGTTTGTCTAATTGATTTTTTAATATCCCCAAAGGTAGAGACAGTATCCTGAGGTTTTTAAGCTTCCCATCACATTTAGATTCTCAGTAAATGTAAATGCTGGGCTAAATTAGAGCACTTAGGATTTAAAATACAACCTGGAGTAACTTGCCTCCCTTGGCTTTTTATTTAACTTCCACTTGAGCATCCTTTCCTGTATGCCATCATTCAAATCTCAGAGGTGCATAATAAATGCTCAGTGTCCACTCAACAAATGCTTGTTTAAGGAATGAATGCAAGTCAAGAACTGACCCTGTTTCTTTTGTAAGAGCTGCCAGTGATAAAAATGACATTGAATGATTATAGCCTTTGAGCATCTGTCTCTGTGAGGGAAAGGGTTACTCCATTAGCTTTCATTTATTTAGGACTTACTCTGCATTCATCACAGTTCTAAGGATCCTGAAGCTACAGTGAAAGAATAAGATAAGGCCCTGGACTCAAGAAATTTACACTGCAGTGATGACTGCCTCTGGTACCAAGTTCTCTCTTCCCTGATTTGCAGCTTCCACTGTATTGTAGACTGAGATGACAGATACCCAGATGTGTTAGAATTATGTCTAAAAGAAGAGTTAATGGACTCACTCTGAGTACATAAAATGTGTGGCACAGGCTATAAATTCTGGGAGAGCTCAGTAGACAAGGAACACCAATGAATGACCAGAATAGTCAGGGAAGAATTCATGGAAGTGGAATGGAACTGAGCTTTGAGGATGGAAGGAATTTACCCAGGGAGGGAGGCATCACAGTGTAATAGAAAGTGCACTAGATTTGGAGTCAAGATATCATTTCAAATTTTGATCCTACCTGTTTGAGTAGATTAATTAACATTTGTGGGCCTCATTTAGAAAATCAAAATGATAATACCTGTTATACCCATCTCATAAGGTTGTTGTGAGACTCGAATGAATTACTGTAGATCAAACAATTCTCCAACATTAAAAGACTGTAATGATGTATATGCCAATTATTCCTATTATTAGTAGCATAATTCTAGATTAAATTTCTTCAAGCTTCAATTTTCTTATGTATAAAATGGAAAAAAATTACAAAGTCCATGCCCTGCCTAACTCATAGAGTGCCATAAAGTGTTTGATAAATCTTAAATGTGATTTGTTATTGTAATACTATGAGATCTGAGAAGAAAAAATTGAGAGCTCCTTACTGACATCCTCACTTTTGAAAGATGATGAGTCAGGGAAGATGCTGAGGTTATGAACCTGAATGATAGAGGATGATGACAATGCTTTCTACAGATATGGACAAGTGTGGAAAAAAGGAATGTGTGTGTGTGTGTGTTAATAAGTTCTAAATAGGACTGTCATTTTATTTCCAGTGGTACACCCTGCCAGATGGATGTAAAGGATGTGTCAATTAAGAGAGAGTTCAAAAGAGAAATTTGGACTAAAAATGTATTTTGGTAATCTTGTGTATAGAAATAGTCATTGACTCCATGGGAGGATATGGAATCACTTAAAAAAGTACAGAGAAAAATTAAAAGGACCCACAACAGAATCTGAAAAGTTCCTGTATTAACAGATAGGATATAAATGTTATGGGACAAGAGACTAAGGGATGGTTAGATAAGGTAGGGGGAAGAATTCCAAAAGAATATGTCAAAAAAGTCAAGTGAGGTGAATGTGTACAGGGAGAGGAGGTGGGTATTAAGCGTTAAAAGCTGTAGAGAGATTAAGTAGGAGAAAGGGTGGGAAAAGGCTATTATATTTGCCAACTAAGATATCATTAGTAAGCTGAGGAGAGCAGTTTGTATAGAATTTAGAAACCATTTTCTAAATGATTGGGAATGGAAGATGAAGTGAAGGCAGTGAGTATAGGTTGACTTTTTCAAGATGTCAAGGTTGTGAAGAGAAAAGAAAGTATAGGACAAAAGTTTGAAGGAATGTTGAAGTCCAGTTGGTTTTTTAAGATTCTGAAGGACATGACCATATTTGGAGGCAGTATGGAATGAAAGGGTAAAGTACCTAATGAGCATTTACTATGTGCCAAACACTGTGCTAAGCTCTGGAAATACAAATAGAAAAGTTAAAGAGTCTCTTTCTTCCATGGACATCATAGTCTGATTAGAGGAAATAACATATGATCGACTTCATATCAGACAGTAATTGGAATTTGTGGAGTAATAGTAGCGCAGAGGACTCTTGGCCAATGAATTTCGGGAAGGTTATAGTGAGGCCAGAGGTTTAAGTGAAGTGGGATTTTGAATGACCTCAGGAAGAGAATAGAGGTGGGGATGGTGAGGTCAACCTATAGCTGAGAATGGGGGCCTGAGCAAAAAGGATGCCTGTTCCTGCTGCTCTTTCAGTGCCTGTTGACAGGTGTGAGGGCAACAACTGGGTCAAGTTAGGGGCAGATGCCAAGCTCCACTCTGTGAGGAGCTGTTCCTGCTAGTATTTGGGCTGTCCATTGGCAAATGATTATGATGGGCAATGATTATATTATAAATTATAATATTAATATTATATTATTTTATTATATGTTATATGATATTATGTTATAATATATAACACCATATAATATTATAAATTATAATGATTATAATAAATAAGTTCTGGCCATTCTTGCTGTCCCTCATACCTGTAATAACTCCTCATCTCCACCTCTTGGCAAGATTAACTTTTCTGATCCCTCTTAATGCTACTACCTTCATTTTGTTGACATTCTCTAATTAATCCTAAATGGAGCAGTGGGAAGAGCAGGGGACCTGGAGTCAGGAAAACCTGTGTTCAAATTCCACCTCAGACACTTATTAGCTATGTAACCCTGGGCAAGTGGTTTAATCTCTGATTTCCTCAGTTTCTTCATGTGCAAAATGGGGATAATAAATTGGCAGAGTTATTGTTAGGCTCAAATGAAATAATATTTGTCAAGCACTTAGCACAATGCCTGGCACATAGTTGGTATTATAAATGCTTTTTCTCTTTTTCATTTTATTATTCTGCATGTATATTTTTTGTAGATAGATTAGACTGTAAACCTGTGAATCCTGAGACCAGGAACCGTCTTTTGCCTTTCTGTGTATTTGTCTTGTGCCTTTCTTAACCACAGAGCTAGGCACATAGTAGGAATTTAAAAACCATTTTCTGACTGGAGGAGAATTATAAGTTTGAGGAGAAAGGAGATTGATGAACTTGGAGACCAGGGGGTTCAAGGGCACATCAACATAGATATTTGTTATGAGCATTAGAGTTTGTACTGAAAACAAAGACTGATTCAGAACTCCTTGAGAAAGGAAAGTCAGTGGGTTGGAAGGTAACAAGTACCTGGAGGCGAACAACTATGTGGATTTGAGTGATACAGACAAATGCAGTGAAAAAGAATTTACCCAGCAGGAGTGACTTACACAGGTGAGATTATAGTTCTGGACTGATGGAGAACAGCAACCACAGAAAAACTCAATTGATCCAGATAATCTCTCCAGTGGTGTGTATGCGTGTGTTAGATCTTCGTTGCCAAAGAAGACTATGCCATCAGAGAAATAATGACATGACTTGCACTTGAGTTTGTTTTGAGTGAGGGAGGGTGTGCAGGTCACCAGCCTCACTTTTCCTCCAAAGCCATCTGAATCCAGTGACCAGATATTCATCAGGATGACTGGAGATGACCCAGGATGAGGCAGTTGGGTTTAAGTGACTTGCCCAAGGTCACATAGCTAGTGAATGTCAAATGTCTGAGGTGAGATTTGAACTCAGGTCCTCCTGACTCCTACACTGGTGCTCTATCCACTGCCCCTCCAGTGGCGTACATTTTTTAGAGGGAAGCTATTTTTATTTTTTTATCCTAAGATATTTTTACATTTGGATTTTAATTTCTGATATAAAATTGGGTTTTCTATTTTCCTTTTATATTCAAAGTGATATCTTTGCTTTAGAAATCACCCTCTCCCTCCTCCTATTTTGTCCATCACTTGTACATCTCACATGAAGCCCTTGGCTGCATCACTGGTTGTCTGATGAGAGTGTTTTATGATTCGTGTATTTCTCTGACACCTGCTCCTTTTTGTCATTGATTAGATTAGTCTTTTGTGTTGACATGTTTGTGCACTGGCTTTTGTCAGTATTTCTAGTGTTATTTGGCATGTCCTTTCCCGGCCATGAGTGAGGGAATAAATTGTAACTGCATGATCAGTGAGGAAGTGCCTCCCTTCATAGCAGAACATTCTCACAATGTTACATTAGGCTCAGAAAGGGCAGTCTGTTATCTGAAATACCTCCTGGAAGCTGCTGATGTCATGTCAAATTATTGCATTAACCTTTCAGAAATTAATGACCAGCCTTTTACTTCAACCTTTAGGGCCTGTTCATCAGACATACAATGCACAATTTACATAGACTTTTTGAAGGGAAAATGAAAATTTGCATATGAATACCCTTAGTGAATGATTCATTACACTATAGAATATCTCCCACTGAGGACCCTGAAGTTATTTCATTCAGCTGGTGTATAAGCCCACTACTCAATGTCCCATCTGCCCTGAAAAGTATACACCTTCCATAAAACATTGAAATATATTGAAACATTTAAGCTCTTGGCTTTGCAGGAGAACCACCTCCTCATGAAAACAGATACAATGCACGATTCTCTAGTCTATTCAATTGCAAGACCATGATTATATTTTTTTGCTCTATATTCTTAAGTCTGGTTTTCTAAGCTTCAGTATCAGTTGGAAAACTGCTTTTCACTATTCAGCACCTCCTTCTGAGGAGTCCTTACCCAAGACTATACATTCCTGCAGTGAAATCTAAATGGGCAGCCAATGATTGCTTGCCTTGAGGTGCTGTACTGAATGTGTTGTATATGGAGGCCAATGTTCATTAAGTTTTATGGAATTTAGGTTTAAAGGGAAGTAAATTCCGTAGACTTTTCCTTAGATATTTCCATGCATTACATATCTCACTCTTAAAAAACAACAACTATTCCTCAGATCTAGCCTATATTTTAAGGGGATACTATGTATTTCTATCATCACTCATAAACCGCTTTGGGACTATTTTATTACAACTTGTTTTTATTAACCTCCCCCCAAATTTCTTTCTTATAAGAGAAAAAAAGCCGTGAGTATATATAGCACATCATATAATGAATTAAATTCTAAAATTCTATCAATATTTGGTGATAATGAAATTTATTAGAGTGGTAGTGGGAAGAAACTGTACAATCAATTATTAGTAAAATGAAGGAAAGTTTGTCAAATATCCTGAGGAGATAGTTGAGTAAAATCAGGTTAAGTGAAGACCCCTCAGGCATGAATTCCCCCAAACCCCCACTCTTCCAGCCAAAGCTAAAATAACTAGGCAAATAAAATGCTCCAGGATGGAGGAGAACCACCAAAGTTCCAGTCACGTGACCTGGTGTAACATTCCCCTTTACCACCCCTTATGCCAGTCACATCAGTGTTCTTCCCTTGGATTCCATATTTGATAACAAAACCCTTATTGGTGAGCAACTATCCTTTCTGTGTTCTTTGTCTCTGGGGTAGATTCCCACGTTTAGACTGCATACCTAGATTGCCAGCCAATGAGAAGAGAGGGTAGTGGGCTTCCATGTTAGGGACTATATAATGTTGTACTCTGCTCCTCTCAGGGGCACTCCCTTGCTGACACCACCTATGGTCTCACGGGAGGTGCCCCTTCTCATGAGATTGTAATAAATTCCTTTTTGCCTTCTACCTTGAGTAAGGGTCGCTGTACCCCACACATAGTGGACCTACTTCTCTAGGCTGTGACATTGTCACCTAGATGGCAGTCTTCCTTTGAGTTGTTGGTTACTTCTTTTCATGAATTTAGGACCCACCTAGAAGCTATTTATGTCTTCTGGGAATTATTTGGCTATGTCCAAGATGATCTGCGTCTTGCTTCTGGTATTCCTAAGCTTTATGACCTCCTACTTGGTTCCAATAATGTATTGACTTCCAGTTTAGATTCCAGTTCAGTCTAATCATCTATTCAGCATCTATTATATGCAAGGCATTGTCATAGACATATGTACATATACATACATATGGGCACATACATACAGATATGTGTATTGATTTAAGAATGAAACGAGCACTAAAAGCAAGTCAAAAAAGTTTCCTATAGGTGACATCATATGAGATGTCTTGAAGGAAACTCAATATTCTAAGAGACAGAGGTAAAGAAGGAAACTGCATACAAAAGGCAGATATTGTGTGATTGTGAATCTTTGTATGTTGGAGGATATAAAGAGGTTTCTGAATTAAAGAGTCCCAAGTATAGGAATCTGTGCATAGTTCTGTCAGTTCAAAGTTCTGTCAAACTGGATTATTTGGCTTATAGGACGAAAAATCAGCCAGAGAAATGAAAAGTTTCATCAATTAAGTTATGGCTAAGGCTTGAATAAATGGACTATTCTTATAAACACTTGAAAACTTCCAAGCTGAACAATAATTATTTTTTATTTTTTACTTTTCACCTCATTTCAGACACAACCAGTTAAATGAACCTTTCTCTTTAATGCATATTGTCCAACTTTTTAACCCTTTCTTGCCGTCCTCTCAAACTAGCAAGTATTTCTTCGTTATTGTCACATGTAATGGTGGCATGTTATTCCCTTTGCCACTTTCTGCAAATGTTTATTTTAAATAACAATGCTTAATGTGAAATATTTATTTATTTTGGAGATTTTTTTCATGATGCTCTCATGCACAATAAATTTGCCAGTCAAATTTTATTTGCATAAAAATGGAAAATAAAAAAATGCTTGGAATTCATACTTACTTTGTGAATCCAATTATAAGGCTACATTCAATTTTATCTGAGAAACATCTATTTTTAGCTGTAAATTTTATTGAAGATAAAGTTTGCTGGAATCTATTGCTTCTTGTCAGAGCTCAATGTCTGGAACTCCAAAAATCTATGTGAAGACTTGAAGGAGGCAATCAGTATACAATGGAAGGAGCACTATATGTAGGCAGAAGACCCAGGTTCTAGATATGACCACCACTTAGTAATAGATGTCTGAATTTCCATTAAAAAAACTGTATATTTACTGAATTAGATGTTGGCTTAGATTATATTATTATGTACTTTTCATTTCTAATAAAAACTAAAAAGCACTGTAAGGTTTATAAAATATTCTTTCTATATTTTAACTTATGAAGAAGGTAGTATAAGTACTATTACCTCGGTTTTAAAAGTAAGGAAGCCAGAGCTCAGAGGAGTTGTATGATTTTCCAGTAAGTGTTGGACCTGAGACATGAATCTGAATGCCTTGCCTCCAAGAACAGTGTTCTTTTCACCTCCTGGGGGTACCACTATGAATTTACAATGTGAAGTTCATTGAAATTTCTCTCCTTTTTAGGTCTGGTATAATCAGAAGGGGTTTCATGCCTTACCATCCTATCTAAATCACCTAAACAACCTAATTCTGTGGCAGCATTTACCATCTTCTGTGAACTGGAGACAGTATGGTAATTATTTACAAATTATATTTTACCATTTAAAAGGATAACAGGTTAAAATGAAAAAGAACCTCAAATCCCTTTCTACATGAATATGGAAAGCAACACTGATGTTTAACGTAGTCTCTTAACTCGTAAAGACACACTGAAAGTAAAGGGTTCTATACCATGGGCTACTCATCTTGGGCATTTGTGTCATCTTGGGCAAAGTCACCGCTTTCCTGGGACTCTAAAGCCTCCTCTCTGAAGTGAGAGGTTTAGAACAGACACTCTCTAAAGTCACTTCAAGTTTTAAAAATTCAATGAGTTCTGTGATTTTAATATTTTTGGCAGTCAGGATGGTCTACTTTTTATAGATGAGTTGTTTTTGCAATCATTATTTTATGTATTGGTTGACAAGAACACAAATCATCTCATTGCAGGACTCTTTAAAGGTGAGTTATAAATTCTGAGTTATGGTATACTTGCTGACTAGATTTTCTACTAATGTCATCATGATGGAAAAGTTGAATGTAAATTAGCTGTGTTATTTTATGTGGTTGGAGAATGTAGATTTCATCTTAGAATCTAGAGTTAATTGACTGGATTAATGAAATGCAACTTTGGGTTGTGCTATTTTTAAAAATGTGTCAGGTTTGCACAGTTTCTTACTTCAACACTTCAATATTTCAAGGATCTATAATTTTATACACATGGATACTCTCCCTATGAATGCATATCACAACTTCTCCATGCCTTAGTAGATGGTTTAATGAGGTGCTAGAAAAAAACCATCACCTGGTGGCCAGTCCTCTGTCAGTGATACTGTGAGGAAAGCTATGCTAATCCTCAGCCAAAGAAGAGTTTATTGGGACTGTCAGAGCTTACAGCCTGGAAGTATTGCTTTCTGGAAGCCCAGGTCTCATCCACATCATAATGAGGCATTAGAAGAAGCCTTTAACAGAGTGTGGAGCTTAAAAAAATAAAATAACAGAAGAAGTGAGGAGGAGAATGAAAGAATAGAAAGTGAAAGACAGACATAGACAGATGTGGATGAACAAGAAGTGTAGACAGACATATTTAAATAGGATCATTAAATTTATCTTTACTCATAATTCATTTTCAATTGACCCCTAGTCAGATGCTCTTTAAGGCAATTTAATCCTCAGTGTCCCCAATTAGCTTGAAATAAGCATACGTATGTAAATATTGATACGATATAGAATGTGATCAATTTATTCATTCTTTAAACTGTTATTTTAATTTCTAAAATTATACCTTTTGTCTCTATATCACACGTATAGAAGGGAAAACAATTTTCTCCTCTTTCCTCCACTCAGTCATTGAACCTTCCATTGTAACAGATAGCAAAAACTTAGCAAAAACTCTGATAGAGTGAGTACATCTGCAAATGAATGAAAAGTTCTGCCCTAAAAAGTCCCTACCTCCCTTCTAAGGAGATATGTCTCCTACCTTGTTTTCTGGGGGTGTCAAAGTTTTTTGTTTACTTAAAATGGAGCTTCCTTGTAATGATTTTTCCCATTTACATCATTGTAGTTGTTATGTATATTTGTACTTTGGTTCAGATTGTTTCATCTAGTATAAGTTCATGCAAATTTTCTTTGAATTCCTCACATTTATAATTTCTTTTTTTCACAATAATAATTGATTACATTATAGATTGCATTTTTCAGCTTCCCTCTATTGGGCAGTGAGTACTTTTTGTCTAGTTCCTTGCTACCTCATTTAATGCTGATGTGAATATTTGCAGATGTACATATGTTTAGATCTGTATTTAATCTCTTCCTGTCATCTCTGTTCTTGTCTTTGTCTCTCTCTTTTTCTCTCTGTGTCTCACTTCTGTACCTAGTAGTGATACCAATGGATTACAATATAATGACAATTTAGTCTTGTCTCTTCTTATAGTCCTAACATGATATCTAAAACGACTGGAACAATTCACAACCACATCAAAAGTACATTTATGTGACAGTCTTCCTAGAAATCCTCTAAATAGGAAATTTTCTATTTTTAGGTAATATTTGTGTTAATTTTTATTTCTCTTTCTATTAATCATCTTCATATGTTTTAAAGTAGTCATCCATAGTTTGCAATTCCTTTAAAATTTGTTTCTCTGCCAAAGAGGAGACAAAATTATCACTAATTGTCATGGCTTACTTACAAAACCCTAGAGAATCAGGAAAGAAATTTAAACAGTTAATAGACAGTAAAGCATCATGATGCAAACGAACACACTAAAATCAATAGCATTTTCATATAGCAATAGTAAGATCCAGAAGGGGATAATAGAATAGGAAATTATATTCAAAATAATAATAAAATATATAAAATACTTGGAAATAAATCTACCATAGCATACTCCAGACATATGAATACAATCATAAAACAGGCTTTTTAAAAAGACAAATAATTGGAGAGAGATGCAGCACTAATAGTTGGTCTGCACCACTATAATAAAAATGATACTGTCTAAATTAAGTTACAGATTTAGTGCTGTATCAATCAAACTACCAAGAGGAGACTTTATGGAGTGAGACAAAATAATAACAAAATTCATTTTGAGGTACAAAAGATATAGAGTCTCAAGGGAAATTATGAGAAAAAATAAAATAAAGAAGGAATAGCCTTTACAGACTTCATTATTTTTATAAAGCAGCAATCATCAAAACATTGTGGTACTGTTTGAAAAAATAGGAAAGTAAATTGGTAGAATATATTAGATAGGAAGAATCTTAGTCAATTGAGTTCAGTAACCCAATCACTTGGAGAAAAGACCTTTCCATTTGACATGAATTGCTGGGAAAACAGGAAAGCAATTGGTAAGAATTAGAATTAAACTAATATCTTACACCATATGCTACAATTAAGACAAAATAAGCTGAATATGAAAGTATATACTATAAATATATGTTTCTATGTTTGACTGTGTACACACACACACACACACGCACACACATAGACGAACTTATCAAAAGTATCTGTGTGTGATGGTCTTCCTAAAGTCTCTCTAACATAGATATTTTCTATTCTTTCATTAGGTTTCATTTGTTTTAATTTTCATATTTTTACTAGTGGTGATTTTTAGTGTGTCTTCAAATAATCATTTATAATTTGTAATTCCATTTAAAAAATCTTCCTTTATTAAAGAAGAGGCAAAATTTTCATGCTTTTCTAAGGTTTTTCCATATTATTATAATAAATTAGGGTCAAACAAGGGTAATGGAGGTATGGATAGGGACATGAAAAGCAAACGTACAAGAAACTGAGTCTAGGACTCAAAGTGGGCCACCAAAAAATAGGCAGAAGCCAGGGATTATGGTAGAGGATGGGTCTGTCACCAACTCACTCAATCAAAAACTACAGCAGGAGGAGCATCCTGTCTATGGAGAGACTAATAATACCTAATAATAGCTAACATTTATGTAGCACTTAGAATGTACTAGATACTATACTGTCTTTTTATAAATATTATCTCATTTGATCTTTATAATAACCCTGAAAGGCAAGTGCTGTTGATATCCCATTTTACAGCTGAGGAAACTGAGGCAAATGTAGGTTAAGTGATTTGCCTAGGGTCACTCACACAGCTAGTAAGTGGCTAAAGGCCAGATTTAACTCAGATCTTCCTGACTTCAGACCAACAGTTCTCTATCTACTGTACTACCTAGCTGCTTTAGACCAAATAAGATCTGGAGCCACCGGGGGTGGGGGGGTGATTGAATAGGGAAATGAAATGGTTAGATCTGTACTTTAGGAAGATCATTTTGATAGCTGATTGGAGGATTGAGCAGAGAACGAGGATACCAACCAGTAGGCTATTGCAGTAAGATGAAGAGGAACTGTTCTGGGGTAGTATCGGTATTAGAGATACAAGGGGACATAAACAAGAAATGTGGCAAATGTAGAAATCAACATGACAGCAAATAATTGGATTTGGTGGATGAGAGAGAGTGAAGAGACAAGGTGATGACTAATCAGAGATAATAATTGAATTGATGGTGTCCAATGAGGTCATCAGATGAAACAGTATAGAAGAAGAAGAGAAGAGGACCCAAAAGAGACCCTTGGATGGGTATTCCTGGATGACTAACTAGCAAATGTATCTGAGAATGAGTGATCAAAGAGGTGGAGGGAGAACCCAGATACAGTAATATCACAAAAACCTACAGAGAAGAGATGTCAAGGAGAAGAGGGTGGTCAACAAAGTCAAAGACCACAGCGAGATAAAAAAGGAAGTTGATTGAGTTTACAATGCAGACACCACTGATAACTTTGGAGAGAGCAGTTCCAGTTGAATGATGACATTAGAAGCTGTAGTAAAGAGAGTTAAGAGGAGAGTGAGGAGAAAAGTGAAAGCACCACTTGTAGTCTCTCTTGTTAAGGAGTTTAACCATGAAAGAAAAGAGAGATAAAGGATGGCTAGATGGGATGGACAAATCAAGAGAATTAATGAATTTATGCTAAATATTGTATTGAACACATATTACATACAACCCAGTTTTTAAGTGAACTGGTGGATACATGTGCATGTTTAATAGTATTGGCACTTAATATTTTCCTTGGATCACTGAGCTACTGTCGTTAGTAAACATACTTACTGAAAATACCTATGCTTCTAGAAGTTAAAGGTAAATTTCCTTCATAAGTTCAAGGTGAAAGGGACCTTTGAGACCATTAAATTAGGTCTGTAAAGACGTGGGAATACATAGGACCTGTTAACCCACTTGGTGACAACTTAATCCTAGATGGAAGTCCCTCCTACTTACATTTTTTTAATATAATGCATGAAACAATGTATAAGGGACTAAAAGGGATACATACACACATACATACATACATATATATGTATGTATATATATACATATATATATAATTCTGGAACTCATCTAATTTTGAGGCTCAGAGAAGGGAAATGGCTTCCCCAAGGTCACATGACTACCTAGTGAAAGAGCTAGAAATGAGTCTCCAATCTCCTAACTTGCTATCTAGTGGCTTTTATAGTACATTTTCCCCCATGTGATTTCTAGTAAGATTAGAACCATGCTTACACTATGAAAAGCAGCAGGTTGAAAAAGACTTTTTGAGATTTTTATTCCTCTAATAAATGGATTAAATTGACTATACCTCCAATCTCATCAATTATGTGTATATTTTTCATCAAGATGGATAAAAAGAATTTGACAAACAAAGTTTAAATCTATGGGTATAAATAATTAATACTAGCTTGTATTTGTATAACACTTCAAGTTGCACAAAGAACTTTTCTCCAGGGATAATGTGAGGTAGGTAATGCATGTATCTACTTATAGATGTGATAACAGTCACAGAGAGATTAACAAACCTGCCCAGGATCACAGAGCTGATAAGTGGAAGAGGGAGACATTGAACCCAAGCCTCTTGATCCAAAGTAAAGAATGCTTTCCACTGCCTCATACGTCTTCCTCACCACAGCCTCACTGTCAGTCCAAAGCAGTTTGAAAATTGGATTTTGCTCCTAATTCCAACCTTTAAAACTTTAAAGGTGGCATTGAAATATTTTTACCTTAACTTATTTTGTGTGATCTCTGCTTCTGGTCCCTTACTCAGCAGTTCCTCATCTGGGTATTTGCTTATTTCTACAGTTTCCTATTTATCTTTAAGGAAACACTAACAAATATAAAACTTTATGAAGGACTTCTAAGTTCTTCTCTCCGTCAAGCACTCAAATGGAATTGTCGAGCAGAAACCTAAAGAAATATTAGTTCTTCCGATCTGTCAGCCTGGATGTCTGAGACTTCAAAGGAATAATAATGGGCCCTCTCAAAATACCCAGTGTACTAATAAACCAAGTTCCAGCCTAGAAACTCAAAATCTCACTCCATCTCTGCAAATATTGAAACTTTCTAAGTCCCATCACCACTTTTTTTTAATCTATGTAATTGGCAAGACATCTCTTCCTGAGTAACTCACCAAAGCCTTCAATTTAGCACATCCCAAATGGAGATAATTATTTTTTTCTCCTAAACCTATTTTTCCTTTTTCCTGCATTATTTTTGTTTAAGGCACTGCCTTCAACATACACATATTCATCATCCTCCCTGATGCACCTGACCAGAAGTCCATTTCCCCCCTCAGATTTCACTCTCCATGCTTTTTGATACTTTCCTTTTGTGCTTTTTTTAATCATGTAATATTTATTATAGCTATTTGGTTTGGTGTCATGCCTTTGCTAGACTATAAGCTTCTTCAAGGCAAGGAGAGACATTTAAATTTTATAACCCTTTCTCCCAAAGTGCTTTGCATATAGTAGATTCTTGATACATGCTTGTAATTGTGATACTTTAGAGATTTTTAAAAAAAAGGTGTGTTTGAGAAAGCTAAGATATTAAACTCTGCTGACCAACTGTAACAAAATCTGATTTCATTCTCTGGGTCATATTTTAAATTCTAATTAGTATTGCTTATATTTGTGGTGAGAAAAACAACATCATATAAATGAGGAGATATTGAATGTATTTTCCATAACAGCAGTTATAAAAATAAAATTTTAGAGATTTTTTTCCTATAGGAATTATGAACGATTCTGGAAGACAGTACAGTATTGTTATTTATTCTCTATGGGGCTTCAATGTAGGGAAATAGAACACAGAGTATTTTTACTTCAGCAAAATATAACAATTTGAATATTTTACATTTAATATGTAGAGAAACAACGTAGATGTCTGGTCTTTGAGTTAAGAAGATCCATGTTCAAATTCCGACTTAGTTTATTAGTTGTATGATCATAAGCAAAGCACTTAACCAATCACATCTCCAATCTAAAATCTAAATTTTAAATGAGTAACTGATCTTCACTGTTTGAAGGGATCCTTTCACTGGATGAGGGAACACAGATGAAATCGTAAATCAGGACACAAAATATAATAAATATGATATGAGATGGCACAATAGTATTTGGCATATCATAATATGACATACCACAATGTAATAGAATGAAAAATAATGTAATATGGAGTGGACCCTGTATGAAACAAAAAAAAAAAAACTGCTATCCTTAAAACATGTTTTTCGGTGATTTCCTTTAGCCACAGACCAAAATAAATTAATTCTCTTAGTTGGTGGGCCTGATAGTCATGTAAATTTTCTGGCATTTCATTTCTCTCTAGGGCACAACCTATATTATAATAGAAAGAACATCAATTTTTAGAGTGAGAATGTCCTAAGTTTGAATACCAGTTGTGTAGCCCTGAGTAAACTTCTTCAACCATACACACATCTTTAACTTCACAGGGCAGTTTTAAGATCAAATTATATTTTTATATATAAGTGTTTTTGCCTGTTTTATGATTCCATTGTTTTTAAAGTTACCAAACATTGACCACATGCCTACATGTACAACACACTGTGGTAAGTTATAGGGATACAAAGACAAAAATTCCAAACAAACCACCAAACATTCCGTCTTTGACATGTTTATATTCTATCATGATCGCCAATTACTCTCTTGTGGATATATTACAAGTTTCAACGACTAACTACTGGTATGACCTTGAACAAATAAGTCCATCAGTAAAAATTTATGAAGTCCCTATTATGTGTCAATGATCTCTCTGGGCTTCAGTTCCATGTGTTGAAAATGAAGGAATTAGACTAGATAACATCAAAGGTTCTTTCTATCTCAATCGAAGTTGCTATAATCCAAGATTTATGAAGTAGGAAGTAACATTTTTGTAGTACTTCACTGTTTAAAAAGTGATTTATACATACACAAATATATACAGATATGTGTTGTAGTATATATCTATGCTTCCATTGGTATAGGGAGCTCTCAGTGAGGAATTTCCTCTTCAGTATAGATGAGTACCTTCTCTTCAACTTCCAATCTGAGAGAATTACGAGGACAGTGAAAGGTTAAGTCGCTTGCTCAAAGGTCACACAGTCAGTATGTATTAGAAGAAGAGAAAGAATGTGAATCTGGGTTTTCCTAATCTGAGGATAATTTTCTATCCACTATGGCACACTGCCTTTCTCAAAATACATCGATGCCCAATATAATAAAAAAGACATTTCAGTACATTTATATTTGTACTCATATACATGAGTGTATACCACTCATAAATGTTATGAGTGAAAAATGGCTATTTAACAAATATTGACCCGCAGCATACTTAAAAAAAGTGACCAGGGATAATGATAGGACTTAAACTCCATGAAGACAGGAGTTGTTTCTACTTTCCTTTTTTCTTTTCCTTCTCCTCTTCCTCCTCCTTCTTTCTCCCTCTTATTACTTTGGTCTTTATATCTATTACCTTCACAGTGGTTTGAGAATAGTAGATTCTTAGTATTTGTTGACTTGAATTAAAAAGGTTTTGGAGATTATTTAGAACAATTCTCACTCTTTCAACATGTAGAGTCCTAGAAAGGATAAGAGACATCCCCAGTATTTAACTCAAGTTAATAGCTGAGTGGAGGATGGAACCCAGATTTCCTAACTCTCACACCAGTGCTCCTTCAACATCTTGCCTTTTTTTTTAGGTAGCTCGTTTTGCATCTCTGCTGAGTTTCTAAATGACTTTAACTTCAGAGCTTAACTTACAAAGGAGCCTTGAGATCCTGTGGGACCAGAAATAATTAAAATTTTAGCATACCAGCTTTATTCTCATTACCTCATGGATATGAATAATGATGAAGGATATTTTTTTTGATGATACCAACTGGAGCTATATGCAGTAGAAAAATAGGCATTGCGTCTTTGGAAAGTAAATGTGCTATACGGCTTTATTATGACACTGGAGTCACAATGATTTTTAGGTCTGACTAGATTTTGTTATTTTTGCATTTTGTTGATTTGGTGTCTCCTAAGAGATTGGTTTAGACTGAAAGAACTCAGAGACATTAATTTGAAAGTACTGTGGAGGCAGAAATTATATTTTTTTCAATTTATGTTGTTCTATTTAAAGGCCTAGTCAGATATCACCTTGGGAGATATCTTACTCTTTCTTAGGAGTAAGATCCATCTTTTCAGTGGATTCTGATGTTCCAGAAGAGGGAAAGATCTTGTAGGTTCTACCGAGATGGGAAATCCTTCAGTGCAGGCACAGCAGTAGACTATGTATCTATTATTGAGGGCCAGCCTCGACAAACTTTTATGGGCTCATCATTACCACCTCATTTTTTCCCCCTTAAGTAACATTATCTATTCAGTAATAGAGGAGGTGCAGTTTGTCAGGGTGCAGGTATACTCACATTCTTTGAGGTATTATTAATTTGATTTGCTTCTTGTTTTAAGTTGTCCTTTTATATCCTAATGGAGTTTATGTACTTCTAATAGGAACATGTGAGACTTTAGAAGACTGAAGTATTATGGCCATTCTTTAATCTTAGTACCTGTGGCTAGATTATAGTCTGGGACCTCCAGTAGCTGGACACAAGTGTTTGGCTGAAGCCACAGGAGGCTAACCTACACCAATCCCTGTTCTCTACTTGCTGTTGCCATTTTCACTGACTTCAGTGTTCTAAGTTCCATTGTCTTCTCAATAGAGGAATTAAGCTTCCCTGTACTACATTCTGCCCCCACCATGGGTACCTGAGGACTGACCAGTTTCACTTTTGGCTCTAGTTTCTAGGTTAAGGTTCCCCCTTTCCAAAGGGAGAAGTAAAGGAAGGTTCCAGTATTTAACAGGTATAGAACATGTACTTATTCTCACATAGGAAAGGGAATGACAAAGAATAAAGAAGCATAAAATGATTACAACAAAAAAAATGACTAGAACAGAATCCAGAAACACGATTACTAGCCTCATTGGGAAAACAAATAGTTTCTTTGCTAGGTAGTTAATTAGCTATTTTACATTTCACCATAGCTGAACAAAGGGCAGTTAGGTGGTACAGTGGATAGAGCACCAGTGCAGGAGTCAGGAGGACCTGAGTTCAAATCTCACCTCAGACACTTGACCGCTCACTAGCTGTGTGACCTTGGACAAGTCACTTAACCTCAATGGCCTCATCCTGGGTCATCTCCAGTCATCCTGATGAATATCTGGTCACTGGATTCAGATGGCCCTGGAGGAGAAGTGAGGCTGGTGACCTGCACAACCCTCCCTCACTCAAAACAAAGTCAAGTGCAAGTCATGTCATTACTTCACTGATAGCATGGTCTTCTTCGGCAATGAAGGATGAACACACACAAAATAATTGAGCACCATTATTCAAGCAGAACCTCCTTTCCAGTAGTCTCTTTTTCTTTCTGATGATAACTCTTTCCTTGTCACCAGTGTACTCCTGTGGCTGTTGCATTTGTCATAGCTCCAGTAACCACTATTGCTTTTGAATAATTCCTGGCCTTCCAGGATCTTTTGATATACACAAGACTGATGTCAGAGGAAAGGAGACACAAAAAGAAAGGCAAGACATTCAGAGGCCCCCAGTATAACCCTGATCAGTTAAGTTTAAGTTTCATGTAGTGAGGAGGAAGGACACACACCTCTCTTTGCCCCTCTCGTCCCTGATCCATCATTATACCAAGGTAGAG
Source organism: Notamacropus eugenii (assembly GCF_028372415.1). Taxonomy (NCBI): domain Eukaryota; kingdom Metazoa; phylum Chordata; class Mammalia; order Diprotodontia; family Macropodidae; genus Notamacropus; species Notamacropus eugenii. The sequence continues at coordinate 410,841,753 of NC_092874.1, forward strand.
AAAGTCCTTTCTTCCTCCATCCTCAACCAAAGTCCCATCTTCCCTTCCTGATAGCTGCCACTCCAGAGACCCTCAGCTCAAAGCTGCTTCTTTTTTTCCCTCCTACTATAGCACCCTGTGTCATCAGTTTTTCTAGGTCAGAAATTATCAAGGGGGGGGATGAGTTTCTAGGTGGCTTAGGAGATAGAGTGCTAGACATAGAGTTATGAAAACATGAGTTCAGATTATGCCTCAGACATCAGCTGTGTAATCCTGGGCAAATCACTTACCTACTCTCAGTTTCAGATGCTTCATCTATAATATGTGAATAATAATAGTGCTTAACTCACAGGGTTGTGAATTGTCGTCATCATCTTCATCATTATCATTGTCATCATTATAATCATACCTATTATAAATATCAGTTATCACCATCCTAGTCATCGTCATCCTCCTCCTCCTCCTCCTCAGTCATTCAGAAGTTCAAGTTTCTATGTAATCTTTGGGGAACAGGTAGTGAATCGACAGTATCTCCACATACTCCAAAGGGTGTTGGGGAAGTCCATGAAGTTGACTGGAGTACTCTTTAAGGAGTGAGTGGCATTACTATAAGAATCTGCTGTCTTCTTGGATATGGCTTTTCAACTGGAAATTTGTTTATTGAGAAATGTATGCCCTATTGAGAAGGGCTTTTTTTTCCCCTACCCTTAATTTTGTGTTTTCATGATCTCTGAGTGGATCTATTTTTTCCAATGGTGTCAGATTTCCTTTCTGTTCTTTTTGTGTGGTGCTCTGTGTGTGTTCATTTAGTAACCTTTCTATATGAGAACGAATAAATATGACAGTGGAATACACATGTAATTTGTGTGAGTCCCCCTTCATTCTTTCTTTCCTTTCTCCCCCATTAAGTCTCCAATAGCCTGTCAAAGTGTCTACATTTCTACCCTGAGGGTTATATTCTATTTTTTGTGCTAAATAATTTTTGTCTCTAAACTTAATTTGCAAATATCCTTGGAAGGGTAACAACTTAAACAATTTATCATCCGTTTAATACCTCAAGGAAGATTAATTTATCAGCTCCTGGTGAACTTGTAAAGGGATACTGTTGTTATTAAGGCAAACTTAATCTATATCAAAATGTTTCCAGTGTCTGATACTTTTGTGTTCTATTGGGTTTCAGAGCACAATTTCTGTCCTGAGAAATTGAAGCAAATTTGGATTTCATTTGATTAGTGCCATTTATTTATTATTTTAATATTCTAGAGGACTAATAATTTCCTTATAATACAATCTTAGTTGTTCATTGATAACCTTTGAAGATTAAGGAATAATAGAAAGCTTTCATTCACATAGGGCAGATCTTATACGAAGCATTTATGAGGAAACAAAGATAAGCATCACACATTGGAATGGGAAAGGATAAGATCTTGGAATCTACATTGGCTTGCCTCTTCTGTAGCAAATAATCTCATACAAAACACAATTATATATATATATACATATACATATATATGCACAAAATAGTAATAATACTCATATTTCTACATTTCTTCTATAGGAATAACATTATATAGCCACCCATATGGAGGAACTTTACTAAATGAAGACAAAATGTAAGTTGAAATGCCATTGTAAAGTGCATTCATAAATAGATGGAATTTAGGAGTACTTTGTTGACTTCTTTAAATCTTTTCTTTGAGAATAAACAGATTTTTTCTTACTTCCAAATACTTTGTTTTTGAAATTAAGAAATACATACTCTTTAAAAATAAATACAAGTCATGTACCTTCCCCGTGATGTATACTGTGGAGATTACTTTAGAGATATACAGATCTTTTTCTCTGTCTATCTGGTAAAAACAAAAACATACAAACAAAAGACAAACTAAAAATAAAATAAGAAGGTCCTTATAGTTACTGTTTTGTTCTTCAATATATTTTAATGCTGACTTTCAAATTGGTAGCATTGCTAATAAGAAGAAAAATGACTAGGGAAGGTAATGGACAATGAATGAATGAATGATTAATGAGAAAGCATTTATTAAACTTTTACTCTGTGTCATACACAGACACAAAAGAGAAATGGCTCCTGCCCTCATGAAATTATATTCCAATGTGAGGAGAGAGTATACAAGCAAGGGTCGTGTCTAGGGTCTTGCTTTAGCTCATAAATTCAGAGATAATGAATGAAATCATAAAGCATTTTGTTGACATGCCCTTTCAAGAAGCATTGGTACCAATTGTTCCTGGAATGAGAGGTTCAAGGGGACTGTGTAAAAATAAGGATCCTGACATACAGAGGAGAGCCTGCTATCACAGGTTCTCAGATCTGCATTTATAAAAGGAGAGGCACCATTTGAGGGGTTAACAATCCCTTTAATCAAGCACATATATCATTCACTTAGTTCAGGGGAAATAGTCAGCACCCTGAACTTCAGAGAAAATACAGAGAAATAAAACCAATAGACAGTTACTTCCAGCTGTGTGACGTAAGCAATACATACATCCTAGATCAACAGACAGTTGATCTGATCATTACATACATACATAGTTACCAGAGAGAGTGAAGCAGCAACATCTGGGTTTTCAAAGCTGGGGAGCTTCTTAGTGGCTGCCCAGGGTCTCATCTGGCACATGACCCTTCTTCCAAAGAGTAAGCCCCAAAGTAAAACTACACCTCAGAGTCTTTATACACTTTTTAGAGCCAGAGGGCATCACAACCCTTGGGAACCAGTGCCTCATTCACAAACGGTGTGGACCTTCCCAATCCTTCCTTAATGGGCTGGCCCATTAATGGGTGGGAAAGATCTTCTTTAATCACATTATTCAATCAGAGGCACTTAATTATACTAAATATATACTAAAATAAAAAAATACATTATACAGATTGGCCACTAGGTAAAAGTCAACTTTCACCATTCAGGACATCATGGTCTCAGAGAGAAGCTGGAGGTCCATTTGGAAGAAGACAATAGTGTCTCTCACATGGTGATGTGGCAGGAAGATGATGTAAAGTATTATCAAGTAGCTGGAACTGGATAGATATAGTAAATTTTCACTAATCAAGACAGGGTATGAGGTTGTACATGTTCATTTATTCATTCTTTCATTTTTCAAACATTTATTAATTCCTATTACGTGCAAACCCTGTACTGGGGGCAAAGTGAGACAAAATTTAAATAAGACATGGTCCTTGACCTCATGGAGCTTACATTCCTGTAGAGGCATAGGGTACCAATGTAGTAACACAGTCATACATACAGAGTAGATGACCTAGAGATGCTAAAGAGATGCTTTTCTTTGGTTGGATTAGAGAAAAAATGATTGCAAGATGTCATACCTATATGGAATTCCAAACAAAGAACACCAAACTCTTATGGTCCATCTAGTCTTTGGTCTGGCTTGCTCACCCCAATATTCCCTCCTATGGGAAGACCTGGCATCTCAAAGGAGGACTGGTACTACAGTGCCATGAACAAAGACTCTTCATGTGCTAGAAATGATGGTATTGTGGAGGAAAACACTCTGGCTACTTACTGCTTTAACTCTTAGTGAGTACCACTAACATGATTTCAGTTATACAAACATATTCGTTCGCAATGATGACAATTAAATGTTAAACATAACCATGTACTTAAGTTGAAAACAAGAATGATTTTAGTATTGGGGTACTCATGTGAAACAAATAGAGGAATAACATATCACAATCCACACATGAACCTGAGTCATACTCTCCCATCAACACATTCAGTATTTATGGGAAAGAATGGGTATACACTTACAGAAACTTGATAGGAAAGCACATAATTGAGGAAAACTCACATCCTCAGGGTAATTTATGAGTCTGGAATGATCAACCTCTGTCCTCTTTCTATATGAAGAAAGGTCCATAAAATTCTTTGACAAGATTCTTTGTTGAAAAGATGCTTTCATTGGTAAGCTTAGTTTATCCACATTGTGCCTGACATCCCCATGTGATGTGACATCTCAGATAAACTAGTCAATCTACTTGGTGAATACTCTGATTTTCAGCTATTCTTCTGCTCAGCTGAACTTCCTCAACAGCAACTGTTATTATCCATCACTTCTAGCTTAAAGATGTTGTCAACTTAAGGAGTATTATTTAATTTTGAAAATGTGCTGATCTTTATCCGAAAGTTGGCAAAAGCCTCTCTAACTCTTCCTTTTTAGCATTCTTCATTTTCTCTCTCTCTAAGCAATAATAAAGGAAAATATAAAGAAGAAAACCAGTTGCTGAGTTGTCTGCCTTTTCCAAGAAGCTGACACATGCCTCAGATGAGCAAACTGTCAATGGTCACTCCCTTATACAAGAAAAATGTTCATTGTCTTTAAAAACAGAGGTGCATGGCAGGAGTTATATGTCTAAGTCACAACATAAAATCTTTATTTGTTCTGATCATTCTTCTCCTACTTTTATGCTCCTTCTAATAATTAATTTTATATCCATAGTTATTAATGTTGGTATCATTAGTATGTTTAATATAGAATCTTTCTGTAGTAAGGTCAGCGGAGTATATGTTCTAGGAACTGTTAGATTTTAATGAACTTCTCCCTTGCATTACCAGGAAATGAATACTGAAAATACTTTTGAGCCCAAACATATGAATATTATACAGAATTTCATTGTGTACTAGGTAGTGTTATACAGTAATGATTTAATAGAGGTAAAAATCCCAGAAACTCAGAGTTGGAAGAAACTTCACAAGCCATCTGGAATAATATGTACAAGATTCATCATAATCATTATTAATATTCCATTTATCATTAGTTTTAATTTTAAGTAAAAAAGAAATAGTGATACCTTTCTTAAGTCTACTCTTCTTTCACTTTCATGGTTCTCCTTAACTTTAAAAGCACTGGAGAATGAATGAGTGAAAAGACATGGTGTTCAGAAGTCTCTACTTTATCAAACGCAGCCCTGATTGTTTTACTTTGATTGTAGACTGGAGAGTGTCCGCCAGTGTGGAGTCGCACTCTGCATCATGTTGGGTTTCTCCATCCTCACCGCATCGATTGGCAGTTCCGTAGTAAAAGATCGAGTGTGTGGAGCAAAGAGGTTGCAGCACATCAGTGGACTCGGTTATAGGACCTATTGGTTTACTAATTTCATTTATGATATGGTATGTTACTGAAATAGGATTTGTGGATATGGGCTAGCAGACTAAGTGGGTTGGGAGATTCGATAACCTCAGAACAATTTAGAAAATAAGGTGCAATTTCATGGACAGTATTTATAGTTTTATTTCAGTATCTGACAGATAAATAGGTAGGTTTCCAAAGGACTCTTAGGATTTAGAGCTGGAAGGGACCTTAGAGATAATTTAGTTCAACCCCTTCCTTTGGTAGAGGGGAAAACTGATGAATTTTCATGACCAGGAATTTGGAGATGGGGCTTCTTACAGCTCAGATTTTCAGCTAAAATTAATCCCACCTTAGAAGGATCTTAAGTCTGACTCTACACGTTTCCACAGGTATCATCAGCTTTCTCTAATTTTACTGAATGGCTCTCTAAAACTTTGGACCTGAATCAAGAGTCAAGAGACCTGTATCTGTATCGATCACTTAGAAACTATGTGACTCTACTTGTTATTTCACCTTTTAAGTCTCAGTTCCTTTGTCTATAAACTGGGCATAGCAGTACTTGTACTTGACAGTTGTTTGTTTGTTTTTAGGGAAATTACTTAATAAAATTTAAAGCATTATAGAAATGTCAATTTTTATTATTGTTATAATTGAAGGAACATTGTTTCTTAAACAATAAATTGGTGGCTGGATCTAGAAGGATGAATTTCCCCCCACTTTCCAGTTAAACTCTAAAATGCAAGCAAACTGCAGAGACTGTATTTTCTACCTCCTGTTCTTCCAGGGGTGTGCTGGCACTCACCTTTACAGGTCCAGCAGAGTTGATTTAAAAATTTTCAGTGTGAATACCTGTACCGTAGAAATCAGCAAATACTACCAATTAAGGCTTGATTTATTATGTTGTTGTTTGTCTAGAATTAAGAAAACGATGGGAAAATGCTTATAACGCACGTTAATCTTAAGTGCATGCCACACATGAATTTTTTCAAGAGAGCTGGTTGTTAAACATTTACCAGCATCCCTTGCCTTGTAGTCCAACCCAAGAACCTTTGCTACTATGTGGATTGTCTTGAGAACAAAATGAGGCTTGCTTCTTAAGCACTTCTAGGTTTACTTTCAAATTGTCTCATTACTTCCTGGCCTTCCATTCTATTCTTAGAAGAAAAATTTCTATACTGTGCCCAGAAGTTTCTAAGATTTGCTTCTTTATGAGGAAAATAGTGATTGATAATAAGCAACATTGTAATTTTAAAACAGATAGTAATGAAGTGTTGCTTTTCCCACAGGAGGAAAGAACCCTTCAGAGTAGAATGAGCCAAGTCTTGTGTTCAAAGTCCACCTATGCTCCTTATTACCTCTATGATCTTCAGCAACTCACTTACCATCCCTAGACTCCATATTCTCCTCTATAAAATGAAGGAAGGGGTTGTATTGGATCATGTCTAAGTGTTCTTTTAACTCTAAAGTCTATTTTAGAACCAGCAAATTATGCTCTGATCCAGTGGAGGTTGCAAAGTAACCACAGAATGAATACTTAAAGTGAGGTCAGATAAAAAATTCTATTTGCTTTTAAAGCTTGTGTAAAATTATTAGAACTGTGTTTTCTTCTTAATATATAACTTCTCCAATTTGACCTCTGATCTCATTGCAATTAAGTAAATATGTACAGAATTTTAACTCCCATTTACTTATTCAGTCAGTACAAAAAAACTTCTGAATGAATTCTTTCAACATTTGAAAGGATAATCAAAAAGGAAGTGATGGATGGATGTACTTTTTTTTTCATTTCTAAGGAACTGAGCATGTATAAAAAAAAACCTTGAATGTATGAAGAAACTTCATCATTAATATGTACCCTCTATTCTCAATCTTAACAGTCTTCTGCTAATGAGAAAAGGGTGTTCAGTCATATCACAAATAGTATTGACCCATACGTATAGTAAAACTTGATAACATAGCCTTCGTCATATGTGATATTGACCAATATTAAAAGAAATTTATCAAACTGTTTCAAAAATTTTTAATAATACATATTCCTTAAGAAATGTGCAATTGTTTAAATTAATTGGTGGTTTAAATAAGCTCTTTGTTTCATAATACATTCCTAAAAGATGTAGCCTCTTAAATATTATACTCGAGGCCTCCTAAATGTTTTTTGCTCAGGTCATATACAAAATTATAGATATTCAAGTGGGAGGATAACCTTATTGCTTAAAATGTCTCATAAGGAAAATATTATGAATGCAAGATGAAGGGATGACTCTAAGATAAGTAGATACTGATAAAGAACTTATCTGATCTGCCATTTCTTTTTTTTTTCCTTTAAGCTATTTTACCTGGTTTCAGTCAGCCTGAGTATTGGGGTTATCGTTGCTTTCAAGCTAACAGCCTTCACTTTCCGAGAGAACTTGGCAGCCACTGCCCTCCTGCTGGCCCTTTTCGGGTATGTGATTGGAAATGCCACTGTGGAATTATGGCGTGTTCCTTGCAAACGAAAAACTCTAGGATTTCTTTGAAACTGCTGTTGGGTGTGTGGTTTTCTCTCTCTTCCAGCAATTATGCTTCTGTAAGAGATATTGAGAAAACAAGCTCCAGCATGATGAGGAATGCTCTGTGGGGGGAGGGAGAGAATTGATACACACATAATGAGAACTGTGCTGTCCTGATCTCAGAAAGGCCTTCCAGCTGTTTGATAATGTTCTACTGTATGAAATAGATTCTGTCTTATCATCACTTTGAGACTAATCTAGGTGTTCAAACTAGAAAAATTGTTAGTCCTGAAATTACAGTGAAGGGGTTTTCGTCATGAACTTCTATGCCTTGCAAATATCCTACTTTGCTTCCTCTGATATTAATGACCAGTAGCGGTTTGTCTGAATGCTCACTTTTCTTACTTAAACTTAGTGCAAACAGCATATACTTACCTTATGATGCCCCAATTACTTTCCAGAAACTAATGGAAGATTAATGATTTTCAGTGGATTGAGCATTTTATTTTTCAATCTCTTCTTCATCAAATAAAATACGTTGATGTCTAGTAACTTAATCACACATATACATATATACACACATATATATGTATGTATGTATATATGGATGTGTATCCATATATATGTATATACATATGCATGCACATATACATATACAAAAATTATGATATAGACAGCCTGAATATGATCTTGAATTTATACAAACACAAATATTCCCCCCTCCCCATATAAGATCTAAAATGAAATTATTTTAGCAAATTAAAAGTTATATAAAATCTTAAGTATCAGAAAAGACTTTATAGGCTCTCTAGTCTATTCTCACTCCCAACAAAGTTCAGTGTAGTAGAAGGAATACTGTATTTAAAAGGAAAGGAGGTAGATTTGAATACTGGTCCTGCTTCGTACCATCTATGTGACATTATACAGTCATTCAACCTTTTTAAGTTCTAATTTCCACCTCTGTATGATGACAGGGTTGGACTAAAGAGGCCTATAAACTAATACAAATTATATAGTTAGAAAGGACAGGTAGTATTCAGATCAATAAAACTCTGGTTTTTAAACCATTTTTAAATAATAATAGTATTTATATAATTCTTACTATGTGCCTGGCACTGTGCTAGGTACTTTACAATTATCATCTCACTTGATCCTCACTGTAACCTTGGGAGATAGGTGCTACTATTACCCCCATTTTACAGCTGAAGAAACTGAGGCAAATAAAATAAGTGACTTCCTTAGAGTTACATAGCTAGGAAAAATCTGGGTCACAGATTTGAACTCAGAACTTTCTGAATGTAGGATAGAGTTCTACCCATTGTGGCACCTAGCTGCACTTCTTGCTCATTAGCTCTTTTAGGGAGGGAGGTAGTAAAAGTATTATTATATTCACTTATGCATAAGGAATTTGAGAATCACACATGTTGATTACATGTGTTGTTGGAACTGGGATTATCATTCAGATCTCTCCTCTGTATTCAATGTCATTCATATTGCATATTGAGGTCTTTCAAGGTCAGATTCTATTTCTGCTCATTTCTGCACTGATACAATATTTAAGGTGGGTAGAACAGAGAATGAGACAAATCAGATGATCACAAATAATTGGTAAGGACTCTGAATATCATATAATAAATTGTTAAAAGATTTTGGGGAAAATCTAGGTAACTGAAAACTTGAACGACTAATATATGGAAAGGGAACAAAAAAATATTCCTATATTACCAAATATAAAATTAAACCAATCATTGGAAGCTCAGTGAATCATATTTTGATTTACTGAAAAGAATAGCTTTCTTATAATTCAAGCTGTTTAATACTGGAAAAGACTGATTCATAAAGTGGTGAGATCTTTGTCACTGGAAGATGGTTGACTATAAGGGATGTTATGGAGGGAATTCCTACATTCAAAGAGAAGTAGGAGTAGATGTTTAATGAGGCCCTTTTTAATTCTAAGATTGTTTATCAATTTATTTGTTAGAAGGAAAAAATTATCACAGCTAACATCTATAAATCAAAAGAGATTATAGGTAGAATTAGAAGGGATTTTAGAGGCCATCTAGTTTAATGAACTTGTTCATTTTACTGATGAGGAAATGGAGATCAGAATGATTAAATTGAAATGCTCAAGGTCACTCAGATAGTGAAAATGAAGTGAAATTTGAGTCCAGGTCCTCTGCCTCTACTGTTGGTAATTTTTTCATTGGTTGCTTATGCAAAGCACTGCCCCCTTCTTTCTTTTTGTATGTAAATAGTTTGATTGTTGAAGGAGAACAAAAAGAACATTTACTTATTTCAGAAGACTGATAAAATCTACTTGTAAAGAAACAGAATATTGAGATAGACTATTCTAAAGTCCAAAGAACGGCCCCTTAGATGAGTATACTAGAAGACCTTTCTGAAGTCAGAGTAACAACTGACATAATGGTGGCTGCAAGGTATTATGGTCCATCAGCTCATTTGCTTTGTCTATTTTTAGAGTTTTAAAGTTTATAACTGTGAAGTCACAAGTGAAATTGCTTTTGAGGACTGTGGGAAGATGTTACAAAGATTAATGAGTTATAACTCAAAATCTGTTTCTTGAGCTTTACCTCATAAAGCACAGATAAGTAAATGACCTCCAGAAGGATCTGATTTGAGACTTTGGAACTGATAATGTTTAATATAGATTTTGGACTTTAATAAGGGCCAGAACTTGAATTAAGAAGAGCCTGGACCTAATAGTCTCTCTGTGCTCTGAAATAAACTCAGAAAATACCTCTTCCTATGTCAACAAAGCCAGATGGGGCTGACTTAGCATTCCTTATGAGACCCTTACACTATCTTGAATAATGGGACGTTTTCCCGTTCCTATGGCATATTAATGATAAAGAAAACACAGATATCCTGGGTCGTAATTTCAATTGAAACATTGTCAATTCTGTTAAAAATACCCTTTCCTGTATAAGCAAATTCAAAGACCTGTTGTGATAGGATGCCTACAACCAGAGTGGTGGGATTTTCTCCTTATTGTATGTCACACAGACATATGTTACAGAAAAGAAATTCACACATCCTGGTATCATAAATTCCAACTAACACTGCTTTATTAATTGTGTTGTCTCACTAAATTTAGAATTTGTTCAACTAAGGGAGTTCCTTTCTCACGGTAAAATGTATTTAAGCCTGATCGTTCTTGTACTGAGCAGTCAGAAATTTTCATTTCTGGCTCCATGATCATGTATTGTTAACTAAAGGGAAAAAAATGTATGCATTTAGCCTGTTGCCTTTTCTTAACCAAACTTTCAGGTTGACAGAACATATAGGGCAGGAGAAGACAGAAGAAGAAAGAAAAGCTAGAGGAAAAAATAAAAGGATTTAGGGGAAGAAACTGAACACATGGGGGAGTTAGAAGAAACCAGAGGCAGAAGATATTGAAGGCTAATGGACAAGTTGCTAGCTGTAGCCACTGATTCGTCAGCTGCCATGTTGGGAGCATGTTGACTGAAAAGAGGCAGGCCCTGCTTTCATGATTGACTGAAGAAAGGGCGTTTCAGCTCAGGAGCATTTCAGCTCTTATGCTGACTGGAGGAGAGTTGAAGCCTTCTGATACATTTAGAGCTGTTTAGCTTAAAGCTCTAAAGTGTCATCTAATCTTAGAGAGTGGAAACTTTAAAGTTTCTTGCCTTCTGTGGTTTCAGAAGGAGAAACCAAGAGAAGACAGATTTTGCATGTTATAGTATGAATTGTGCTTTCTGAAGAAGAGGTTTTTTTCTCTTTGTAGAGGCTGATTGGAGGAAACTTTTTTTTTTTTGAATGAGTTGACTCAGAGGGCCTTGTTAAGGATGATCTTGAGCTAAAAGAGCTTTATCAGGGGGGAGAAAGAGAGAGAGAGAGAGAGAGAGAGAGAGAGAGAGAGAGAGAGAGAGAGAGAGAGAGAGAGAGAGAGAGAGAAAGGGGAGAGGAGAGAAGAGGAGAGGAGAGGAAGGAGGGTATTGTATTCTGCTTGCATGAGTATGTCTAAGAACATTCCAGGGCTGCATGTTCCTTAAAATAAAATTTTGCTATACACAAAGATATTATAAATTCCTTGAGAGCAAAACCTCTATCTTCTGGCTCTCAGTGCCTTGCCTAGTGACTTTCTCAAGGTAGAGATTGCTTTTTTAAGTTTGTTTATGGAATAATGAAATTTTTGACCTACATATTTTCAGTTTTAAGATTTAGAGTTTTAAGTTTGGAAAACTCAACATATGTTTTCTAAACAATCAATTATTGATCATCTGCTATATCAAGAACTATGTTAAGGTGCTGAGGATACAAAGATATGAATGAAGCAATTCTTGCCTTAAAGGAGCACACATATAAACATAAGAAAATGCAATTATATACAAGATAAGTATAAGGTTAATTTTTTTGGTAAAGTTCTTGACATGGAGAGGGAATCAAGAGATTATTAGTTGACTCTTGAGCTACATCTAAAAGTGTCTAGAGTCTAAGAAGAGAGAATGAGGAGAGAATACATTCTAGATATAGTAGACAGAGAGGAGATATAGATTATTGTTTCTGAAATTCATCTAGTAAGCCAGTTTGACTGGAGTGCAGAGTATGTGAAGCGGAGTAATGTATAACATGGTCAAGTGGACCCAGATTGTAAAGTGGTAGTGTCAAAGTGAAGTAGAAATGGAGGTGACTCACCCATACATAAGAATTCCTGTGGGCTACATACTGGCTTAGAAAACCACATTAACACTATCTGTGTTCTTCTGCGTTGTTATTTATTTTGCTAAATATTTCCCATTACATTTTAATCTAGTTCAAGAAGGAAGCAGCCTGCAGCCACATGTTTGACATCTGTGCTGTAAAAGAGTTTAATGCCAAATAGAGGAGTTTGTATTTTATTCTAGTAGCAGAAGGAAGCCACTGAATTTTTGAATTATACAGTGATATGATCCAAACCTGTGCTTTTGGAAAGCATGGATTCAATTTATACTTTTATACTTCTAGAAATGTCATTATGTGTTATGGGCTTCATTTCAGACAGTAGTATTTACATTCCTATTTATCTGAAAGTCATGATTTAGTATTATGTTAATGAATGTCTTTAGCTTATTTCCTAATATGATTTTTTTTAACATAGTAGTTACTTTAAAGCTTTTCTGCTGAATATATTCTCTGTTCTCTATGACTGCTTTATAAGTAAGCAATTTCTAAATTTTTCCTCCCTTAATTATGAGACTGATGGACAGTACATATCATTTGCAAAAGATCCATATAACTTCATCTGTGACATTTTTGGCTTGTTAGTTTTTGAAATGTGTGAATGCCACAATGGGACTGATGAATGAATTCAGATTATAATGGATGTCTTAAGAATACAGGGAACACGCTAAGAAATCTCTATCTTTGGCAGCTCTTAAGGATTTGCCATCATTCACTTCATAATGCACTGTCATCATTTTCGGGGATGGGTAAAACATTAGTAAAACCTCAGTTATTTAAACCACACTGAGATTGTGCAGACTAACGCAATAAATCACTCCATGATAAAAATGACTAGCTTATCCTGAAAGTACTGTTATCTTGTGCATAGGTGGGTGGGTAGGTGGGGGCAGGGTGAAGGAGAATGGAAGACTGATATATGGAACTCTAAGGGAAATGGCAATGCTTTCAAAGTTAAAGTCACTCCTCAGGTGGCATTCTGAAGGAATATAGTTGCAAATGTCAACTCCCTGTAACTGGTTGAAATGGTTCTGAAAAATAAGGAAACTGAGTGGAAAAGCCAAATGAAGGCACGACTTCAGATCCTTGACTCGTCCAAGAAGTTATTATTATTATTTTGAAACCTATTTCCTCCTTCTTCATTTATTGAATACTTTCCCAACTCATGATAGGGATAATTTTTCAGAGAATAGTGTGACTAGGTTTCAAAATGCAACTTTTTAACCTACCTTCATGTTGTCAAATTTGGATTTCAGGAAGCCTGTGGGTAATATTAGAGATGGGTTTCTCTTTTATTTGATGAAAGGAAAGGCTATTTAGACACCATATAAATGAACTATTTTATGCAGCTTATAATTTTCTATCATGTGAGCAGTATTTTATATATGTACCTATGTATATTTATTTATAAATGATATATAAAGAGACAACATATTATAATGGATAGGAGGTGATTTTAGAGTCAAGAAGACCTGAGTTCCAGTACTGCCTCTGTTACATGTTGTTTCTCCTTGGCCATATCATTCAAACTCTCTCTGTCCTACTAAAATGTAAGTCTTTGATGAAGCTGCTGATCTATGTCTATGGAAGCTATTTACAATCTGAGAATTCCTTATGTCAATGAATCACAGGTCTAATTTACATGTAGATTAGTTATAAATATATTATAATTGAACTGTAGTAATTGTCAAATAACTCTATATTCTTGTCCATTTTCTTTTGTAGTTATGCCACTCTCCCGTGGATGTATCTTCTCTCCCGAATCTTTGCCAGTTCTGATGTGGCTTTCATCTCTTACATCTCTTTAAACTTTATCTTTGGCCTTTGCACCATGTTAATGACCATAATGCCAAGATTACTTGCCGTGGTCTCCAAAGCCCAGGTTAGTGAACCTACTTCTCCCAAGGGTTTGACAAGGCCAGAGTAAATGTTAATAGTATAATGGCTCTGAAATCACAAAACCTAGAAAGGTGCATTGAGTTTCCTTTTGGAAAATAGTGCTATCTTAAGAGAGTGGTTACTTCAAATCTGAACAATTTTCTAGGAGACATGTCTGATTCTAACTTAGATGAAGAATTGGGGGAGATTCAGGCTGGCATAAATATGCTTCGGAATATTTAGAAAACATATAGAGACAGTAATAGTATCACCTTTGATGAAGGTGCTCTAACAGCATGATGCGTATGGGTGGTGCCTACCCAAAGGCCCAGGAAGTCTGGGGTGTGGGGGGGCAGATTTCATAGGTTTATAGGATTTTTTGAGATGGACTTAATTTTTCTTCATGCTCTTGTCAAGGGCTTTGTGGCACAGTGTCTGAAGGGATGTATTAAAATAAAATTCCTTTGTTAGTGGTCACCTAGGTGGCCAGCAGCTGGGGAGTTTCCTCTGCAAGAGAAGAAGGTTTGTTAGCTGCCCTCAGCCAATTCCCTTAATTGATTGTCATGCACAGGCCTCTAGACCAGGCTCACTCCAGACTGATTCTCGTCAGGGTAAGAGGGAAAGAAAGGCAACTTAGTAGAAAACACCAAAGCAACACATTGATGCTCTGGAAATTTTATTATTTTTTTGAGACTGGTACTCTGCATGTTTTTCTCTTGCTTCATTTGGCCTTCTTGCTCAATACTTGTGAATCCTTTGGTTCTTAGGGGATAGTTTTGTGTAAAAATTATTGAATCTGGAATTAGAAAACCTAGGTTTGAGACTTGACTTCTTCCCCTACTAGTGACCTAAGAAAACAATTCATGACTACTTTCTGGGCTTTAGCTTTTTTGCCTACAAAACAGGAAATGGAGAAGTTCTGGAACTGGGATTGGATAGGAGTAGGGAACTCCCAGCTGAAGATGCACTCTCTACCAATATAAGTTATTACACTGTCTGCAACTTAAGATCTTAGAATTGTCTGGGGGTAGCTAGCTGGCACAGTGGATAGGGGCTGGATCTTTATGTAGTCAAAGAGACCAGAATTCAAATTTGGTGGCTATGTGACACTGGGCAAGTCACTAAATCTGTCAGCCTCAAGTTTCTCATCTGTAAAATGGGTGGGTAGAGAGACTCATAATGACACCTTCCACACAGGGTTTGTTGTGAGGATAAAAGAGCCTGTTTGTAAAGCACTTTGTAAATGCTACCTGTCGTCATCACCATCACCATGTTTATTGTTGTTATGGTTGTTATCTAGAGTGATGAAGTAAATTTCAAATAAAAAAGGGGGGCACTAATCCATTCATAAGGATTTCTGTGAGACACATATCAGCAATTTTAATATGTAATGTTAATTCTGGTTTATTGTATTTTCATTTATTTGGTGAAGTATTTCCCAATTACATTTTAATCTGGTTTAGGAATGTTGCTCTCCTCAAAGTCTGAGGGCTGCAGGTTTGACACCTGTGGTCCAGAGCACTGAAAGTGTGAATTACTTTCCCAGGGTCCTATAGCAAGTATATGTCAGAAACAAGGCTGGAACCCAAGCCACTGTGGTCAGCATTTGACCCCTTGTTCCACACTGCCTCTCTACCTGTAAAATGGAGTTAATATTTTTTGCTACTTGCTACATAGGTTTGCTGTGAGTCAGTCTCAACTGAGATATATGTGAAATTATTTTTAATCAATTATTGTCAGTACTATCAGTATAAACCATGACAAAAGCTTCCTTCAGGGGTTGTTTCACAACACAAGTGAAGGAGATTGTTAAAAGAGAGAGCAAGAGAGTTAAAATTTGGAACAGACTTTCCATTCTCACAAGATAGAAAATGATAGTTGGATGGATTCAAGTGACTGGTCTTATACTTAAGGCGCATTATGAGTTAACTAGACTAGAATGAGCAGAACTGAGAATCTAACCACCATTTATAGCACTGCTTCTGTGCAAATGTGCTCCAGGCGAGCCAACTTACAAATGGACAGTTTGAAAGACAACCCATTGTAGAGTTAAGGGCCAGGATATAAATCAAACAGTGCCCAACGTGTATAATTTAGAGTCAGCACTGCCTTTTTATTCTTTACTTTGTTGAGAGCCACAAGGTAGCAATGCCCCTAGAGTTTTCCCTTTGAGCTTTCTAGAGTTAGTGTTAATCAGGAAAACCTTTCTTTCAGAACAAAACCTTCCTGCTATGATATTGTCTCTGTGGAGCCACACCCCTTTCCTTTTAACTTCCTTCTGGAGTAAAGACTTTACCTGACACAGCTAGGTTCCCTATTTTCTCACTGATCTTTCTGATTACATTTAAAAAAAAACACACATGAAAGTCATTGTTTGAGCTGATTGCAAATAGCTACTTGAGCTGGAGCTCATGAATGACTCAACTTGGAGACTTTTTGAAAGAGAAAAACTTTTATCTTTTAGATACAAAACTGACCCTTTAAAATTAAGGAAAGATATATCTTCATACATTCTGTGATCCTAAATATTTATAGCTGTTTGTCCATCTGGTTCTTTCCTTGTTAGAGTGCCTTAAAATGTGGTGGTAGTAGTAGTAGTAGTAGTAGTAGTAGTAGTAGTAGTAGTAATAGTAGTGGTAGTACTAATAGTAGTAGTTAGTAATAGTAGTAGCAGCAGTAGCAGCCCCAGCAGCAGCAGTAGTAGTAAGAAGTAATAGCTAGCATTTCCCTAGAGGAGAAAGTCTCACTGATGAGAGACTCATTGTCAGAAGTTGACTACTGATTGATAGGTATTTTTCAGTCACAGAACTTATTTTTAAAAATTATCTGCTCAGGTATAAAGGGGTGAAGATTTTCATGAGTGCAAGAAGTGAGCACTATATATACTTTCACACTGAAATCAGAGATTCTTGAAACATTGAGCACAGACACATATACACAGAGGCATATTATAAAACAAGACATTCATATGATTATTCTCTATGCAATACTTAGCCAAGTGCCTAAGGCTCAAAATATGCAACTCAGAGAGAGTGCCAACTTAATGCAAAGGAGCTGACAGTTATTACAACTGACAGTGGGACTCAAATAATTTTTACAAAGGAAATAACAAGTTCCTACCAATAATGACCATATTACAGTGAAATAAGAACCCAGTTATAAACTATGGATGTCCTTATTCTAATTGCTATAGGTCATGGCTAGTCTGATTCTGCTTTCAGTGTTTGTGGAAAAAAATGCTATCTCAAATATCACATATCCTTATTCAGACAGGTAATAAGCAGACTAATAAATGTCCCTAATTATTTTCATCGATTTGTACAAATTTGGTAAGTTTTGTTTTCCTATAATAGTCGTATTATTTTCATCTCTTTAATTTTAGTTATGCATTGTGTATCCCACAAAGAGGATGATTTATATGAAAATCCGTCATAACAGAGACTTCCACCATTTACAAAAAAGTAGAAAGAAATGGTATTTAGCTTCAATAGTATTGACAAGGTTTGCTGTACCTCTTTTGAACATGAACAAAGACTATTATTTTAATCACTTCTCTCCCACCAATTATACTCCCTGGATAATTGCAAGTCTATTCTTTTTATTTAAGTCCTGGCATATATAGCGCAATGAATCATATATAATATTATACCAATTTACTATAAGAGAAATCTTTTTTAAAAAAATTGGGGGTGATGATTAAGCAAAATCAAGGAAGAATGGAAATAAGACAATATAGCCATAACTCTCATTCAGAATGTACAGTGTTCATATGGCTGTGAATGATGCTTTCCTGAGAGTTTGAACCAATATTAGGTTGTTTTGTTTTTTTTAATCACTTTTGCCTTGCTTGTATTACATTAACTCGAAATGTCATTGATGAAATTCTAGACTGGGGTGCTGGCTTATTTAATGTCTCCTTTTCTGATTCTTTAGTTTGCTTCCTTTCCTCCTTCACATTCCAAGTGGGAACATTCCCTAAGGCTCTGCTCTTAGCCCTCTTTCTCCCCCAAGTGCTTCCCTTTGGTGATCTCCTCTCCTCTCACGGTTCCAACTATTATCTCCACTCAAATGATTCCTGCATCTCCATTTCCAGTTCTGATATCTTTTCCAAATTCCAGCCTGACAGTCCCAGATACCTACAACCCAGTTGGATGTTTTTCTTGCACCTCAAGTTCAATGAGTCTAAAATGAAACTCAAAATTTCTTTGCCCTAAACTTGTTCTTGTAGAGGACTACCTTTTTTAAAGTATTTTTTAAAAAATACATATAATTTTTTTTAACATTTTGCTTTTTAAATTGAGTTTCAAATTCTGTGCTCCCCTTTTTCACTTCCCCCATTTTTGAGGTGAGCAACTTGTAGGTTATACATGTGCCATTATGCAAAATATATTTGCATATTAGTCATGTTGTGAAAGAAAACAAAGACAAAAAACCCCAAGAAAGATAAAAGTAAAAAACAAGTATGCTTCTATCTTCATTCAGGCTCCATCAGTTTTTTTTTCAGAAGGTGGATAGCATTTTTCATTGTGAGTCCTTTGAAATTGTTTTAGATCACCGTATTCCTGAGAATAGCTGTCACACACAGCTGATCATCACACAATATTGCCATTACTATGTACAATGTTTTCTTGGTTCTGCTCACTTCTTTCTGCATCAGTTCATATAAGTTTTTCCAGGTTTTTCTAAAATTGTTCTGCTTGTTGGATTTTTTTTTTTTTGAGAATGAAGGACAAATAACAGTCTGCTCATTATTTCTTGTAGTACCATAGTATTCCATCACAGTCTTATACCACCTCTTGTTTAGCTATTCCCCAACTGATGGATATACCATCAATTTCCAATCCTTTGTCACCACAAAAAGAGCTGCTGTAAGTATTTGTGTGTGTGTATATGTATATGTATATGTATATATATATATATATATATATATATAATGTCTTTTTCCTTTTCCTTCCTTCCTTCTTTCCTTTCTTTCATCTTCATGTGATACAGACATAGCAGTACTTTTGATGGGTCAAAGAGTATGTGCAACTCTATAGCCTTTTGGGCAGAGTTCCAAATTGCTCTTTAGAATGTTTGGATCAATTCAGAACTCCACTAACAGTGCATTAGTGTCCCAATTTTTCCATGCCCCCTCCAGCATTTATCATTTTCCTTTTCCATCATGTTAGCCCATCTGATAGGTGTGAGGTGGTACCCCAGAGTTGTTTTAATTTGCTTTTGTCTAATCAACAGTGATTTAAAGCATTTTTTTATATCTCTATAGATAACTGATTATTTTATCTGAAAACTGCCTGTTTATATTCCTTGATCATTTTTTAGTTGGAGATTGACTAGTATCCTTATATACTTGACTCAATACATATTTGAGGAATGAAGCCTTTATCAGGGAAACTTGCTTTAAAATTCTCCCCCCCCCCCCACCCCAGTTTGCTGTTTTCCTTCTAATCGTGGTCACATTGGTCCTGTTTGTGAAAACCTTTTAATTTTAATGCAAACAAAATTAATGCTTTTCACATCCTATATTTCTTGTTTGGTCACAAATTCTTTCCTTATCCACATATCTAACAGGTAGACTATTCCACAGTATCGTAATTTATTTGTGATATCACCTTTTATGTCTACATCATTTATCCCTTTTGATCTTACATTGGTATATCATGCAAGATTTTGGTCTATACCTAGTTTCTCTCAAAATGCTTTCTAGTTTTCCCAGCAGTTTTTGTCAAATAAAGAGTTCTTGACCTAAACTCTTAGACAAACTCCTTCAGATACCTCTAAAAAGAGAATCTGATCAAATTTTGGAGGGGCAGAATCCAATAGGAGATGGACTGTGGAAGATTCACAGCTCAAGACAGGCTGGAAGATTGATGGGAAGGTTCTGTTCTGTGGGAGTGGAGGAGCACACAGCACACAAGCTGTAGTAGCACGTCCCTCCTTGGTAGGACTGATCAGGTGGTCTGAGGTAGTAACTGCACTGAGGAATCTTGGGCATATCAGCCCAGGATGAGAGTCCAGTGGAACAGAATGAGTGAGAACCACGGAGTCCCAGGTATCTGCAGTGGCTGCTCCTGAGACTATCAGCCCACAGATTAAATGTCACTTATTTGAATTTCCAGGAGCCAAAATGACAAAGTGATCAGTAAATTCTCTCTCCCTCTCCCCTTGTTGACCTTGAAAGAACCATAAAATATTTCCCCAGAAAAATCTGGGGACAGTGGGATCAGCAGAAGGGACAAATAGTCTTGTAGCATGTGAGGCTAGGAAAATTGCTAAGGAGGATCTCTCTTGCTGTGGTGTAAGGGGACCAGTACAGGACCAGAGCTGTCCCAGACAGCCCTACCTCAGTAAACCAAGAGGAGATCCATAGCCCCAGAAGGGTGGAGCCATGCAGCCACCAACATCAGGACACTAGGTGTGCCTCAGCACTGTAGGGGAATTGGGAAGACACTAGGGCAGTTGGGATCACCTACCGCTGAGCTTGCTTATGCTCTTGCTCGGAAGAAGAGATGTCCTGTGGCTAGACAACCCCTCCCCCACACTTAACAAGCTAGCTCAAGAGTAAATCCAGAAAAACACCAAAAAAACTTCACCTGGTCTCTGCTTTCTTGTGCCAGCCAACTCTGCACCAGGTAAGCTGTAGCACTTTAGCTTCTAGCTGAAAGAACCAGAGGCCACAGCACACAAAGTGTCATCATCTTGAGTAAAAAGCAAAGCAAGAAAGAAAAGACCATAGAATACTTCTATGGGGACAAGGAACAAAACAAAGAGCCCTCTTGGAAGACCTGAAGAAGGATTTTAGAAGCCAAATTAGAGAAATAGAAGAAAAACTGGCCAATGATTTTAAAAGTATGAAAAAAGAATTCACTGAAGAGAACAGCTCCTTAAAAAGGAAAACTGCAGAAATGGAAAAGGAAGTACAAAAATTAACAGGAGAAAATAACTCCTTAAAAGGAATAATTGGACAGATGGAAAAGGAGGTGCAGAAGTTAACTGAAGAAAACAAATTTGATAAAAATTAGAATTGGGCAAGTAGAAGCTCATGACTCTATGAGACATCAAGAATCAGTCAAACAAAATCTAAAGAATGAAAAGAGAGAAAGAAGATGTAAAACTGTATGCCATATCAGGGAGGGAGTGTGGAGGGAGGGGAGAATGGGCTAAGGAAGGAGAAAAAATCTAAGATATATGGAAGTGATTGTAGAACACTGAAAACAAATTAGAAAAAAAGAGTTCTTGTCCCAAAAGCTTGGATCTAGATTACTATGGTCATTTACTGCTGTGTATTTTACCTAACCTATCCCACTGGTCCACCACTGTATTTCTTAGCCAGTACTAGATTGTTTTGTTAATTACAACCTTGTAATACAGTTTGAGATCTGGTATGGCTAACCTAACTTCCTTTACACTTTTTTTTCGTTGATTCCCTTGATATTTTTGACCTTTTGTTCTTCTACATAAAATTTGTTATTTTTTTTCTGGCTGTATAAAATATTTTTTTGGTAGATTGATTGGCTTAGCATTGATCAAATAAATTAATTTCGGTAGAATTGTAATTTTAACTTAGCCTACACATGAGCAATTAATATTTTTTCCAGTTGTGTAGATCTGACTTTAATTGCATGAAAAGTGTTTTGTAATTTTCTTCATGTAATTGCTAGATTTGTTGACAAATACACTCCTAAGCAGTTTTTAGTTGTCTACAGTTATTTATTTATTTTTTTGGCATCTCTGTGGTACAGTGGATAGAGTGGTGGATAGAGTTAGGAATGTTCCTCTTCCTGAGTTCCAATCCCACCGCAGACATTTATTAACTGTGTGACCCTGGGCAAGCCACTTAACCCTATCCCTATTTACCTTAGTTTCCTCATCTGTAAAATGAGCTGGAGAAGGAAATGGTGAACTACTCTAGTATTTTTGCTAAGAGAACCCCCAAATGGGGTCATGAATAGTTGATCTGACTGGAAATGACTGAACACGATTATCTTAAATGGAATTTTTTTTTCTATCCCTTGCTGCTGGACTTTGTTGGCAATATATAGAAATCTTGATGCTTTATGTGTGTTTGTGTTATATGTTACAACTAATTTAAACTTGTTAATTAGTTCAACTAGCCTTTAATTTGATTCTCTAAGATTCTCCAACCATACCATCATAACATCTGCAAAGAATGACAGTTTTGTTTCCTTCTTGCCTATTGTAATTCCTATGATCTCTTTTTCTTCTCTTTTTGTCATGACTAGCATTTCTAGTACAATACTAAATAATAGTGTTGATAATGGGCATCCTGCTTCACCTCAATCTTATTGGAAAGCCTTTTAGCCTATTCCTATTAGAGATAATGCTTGCTGATGGTTTTAGATAGATGCTATTTATCATTTTAAGTAAAGCTCCACTTATTCCTATGCTTTCTAGTGTTTTTTTAAAAATAAGAATGTGTTACATTTTGTCAAAGCCTTTTCTGCATCTACTGAGATAATCATGTGACTTTTCTTGTTTTTGTTATTGATGTGGTCAATTATGTTTTTAATATTGAGCTAGCCCTACCTCCCAACTTGGTAATAGTGCATGATCTTTGTGATATATTGCTATAATATGTAATATATTGGAAAATCATGGCAAAATGTGGTTGCCCAGAGAAGTTCACTACTATTGTACATCAGTTTCATGATGGCATACTTACACAGGTCTGGATAATGGAGAGTACTCTCACATTTTCCTTGTCACTAGTGATATAAAGCAGGCCTGTGTGCTTGCTCTCATGCTTTTTAGCATGATGTTTTCAGCCATGTTGGATGGCTCCAAGGAAGACAAAAATAGCATCAAGATCAGCTCTTGCACTGATGGGAAAAGCCTACAAGCCAAGACTAAAGTATAGGGGGGGTTGGTGCATGATTTTTTTTTTTAAAGATGATTATGCATTCACTGTAGCCTCTGAGACTGAGATGCAACAAAATATGGATTAATTCTCAGCTGCTTGTGCTAATTTTGGTCTACAAATGACCTCAAATAGAGGTTCTCTACCAGGCAGTACCACACCATTCATACGTGGAATAATTGATTATAGCAAGTGGAGAAATTTTGAATGCCGTGAATAAGTTCACTTACCTTGGCAGTAGACTTTCCAGAGACGTACACAGACGTGATGAAGTTGATGAACACAGTACCAGACCTAGCTCAGTGTCTGAAAGGTTCCAAAGAAAACTGTGTGAGAGGAGAGGTATTAGACTACCTATCAAACTGAAAGTCTCTGGAGCCATTGTGCTGACTTCATCTTTGCTTGCCTGAGAAACCTGGGCAGTATACCAGCACCATGTTAGGAAACCCAGTTACTTCCATTTGAATTGACTTAGAATGATTCTTAAGATCATCTGTCTAGATAAGATACTAGATACTGAGGTTCTTCCTTGAGCTAAAAATCCAAGCATTCAAACTCTATTGCAGAGAGTGCAACTCCAATGGGCTGGCCATATTGTTTGAATGCCATACACATGTTTGCCTAAAAGTCTGTTTTATGGAGAACTCACACAAGGTAAGTGCTCACAGAGAGGTCAGAAGAAGCACTTCAATGACACCCTTAGGGTCTCTCTGAAGAACTTTGGAATTGATTGTGAGATGTGGGAGAAACTGGCACAGGACTGATCAGCATGTCACGCCTGCATCAAAGAAGGCACTGTGCTCTGTAAGTAAAGCAGAGCTGAAGTAGTTCAACAGTATTGTGAGATGCACAAATTTGGAGACATCTCTACTTCAGATGTTCAATTTGCACTACTTGTAGCCATCTTGTGATAGAGCCTTCCAAGCTTGTATTGGGCTGACCAGCCACAGTCAGACACGCTGTACCTTGACCCCAAAATAGTGATGTCATTTTGGTTGTCTTTGAGAATGAAGGACAATAACCACTACTTAATATTTTAAGGAAAATTTTTTATTTTTGCTATGCTTTCTAATGTTTTTAATAGGAATGAGTGTTTTATTTTGTTAAAAGATTTTCCTGCATTTTTGAAATGATCATATGACTTTTATTTTTGTTACTGATATCATTAATTATGCTCATAGTTTTCCTAATATTGAGGCAGCCCTGTATTCCGATTGGGTCATAGTATAGGATCTTTGTGATATATTGTGGCACTCTCCTTGCTAGTATTTTTTTAAAAAAAATTCTTTTTATTTCAAACTTAAATACACAATAAGAAAAAAAAAGAAACATATTATAAACTTAAATAGTAAATTAGAAAAAGGAAAAAAAAACATTGCTATATGCACAGCAGAATGTAAGAGAGGATTCAAAATATACAGCAATAAATTTCCATTTCAAGAAAGCCTATATAATAAATACTACATATTGTGTTCTGAGCTGGCCATCTTTTTTTTGCTTCCTTGTAAGTTTTTGTTCTCACTATGCACTTTTTACTTTGTTCTTTCCCTCTTACTACTTTCTCTCCTCCCCCAAGGAGGCTACCTTTATGTATAGAGATACATATATACACACACAGACACACAGACACACACATACAAACAGACACACAAACATACATATATATATCTATATACATACATTGTAATCATATTGATATATAGGAAGATACATTCATATCCAACTATGTAAGACCATGCTATACTTGCTTATCCTGTTTCTCTGAGGGCGAATAACCTCTTCCTTCCTAAATCCAGGTCTTTCCATATTTTTCTAAGTCCACCAACTCAGCATTTCCTACACCACAGTAATAGTCCAACCTTATGCTGTGTAGCTATTTTAAATAGTCTAAAACAACATTGATTAATATGGCTGACATATAGTGTAGTTTCCCTATTTTTCTCTTTTGATTAAATTTATTTTAGCTTTAATTTCATCTGAGATCATGATTACTACCCCTCCTTTTTTCCCTAATAAACTCTACTCCTGATCTTTATTTTTATTATACCTTATTTCCTGTTCCTCCTCACTCCTCTGCTTTACTTCTACCTGCTACTTTGCCCTCCTATTACTTAACCTACTCCCGCCTCCAAAGAGCTGTCCCTTATCCTCTTCCCCACCTCCCTTCCCATTACTCTCTTGTTTGTATCAGAATTTGGAAGACTTTTATAGCCTTACACACACACACACACACACACACACACACACACACACACACACACGCAATTCCCCCTTTATCTCATTCTCATTAATCTAAACACCCTTCTGTATCCCCCTTATCCTATTCCCTCACCCTCTTATTTCTTTATTAATTTAGAATACTTTTATTCCCTTGTAAATGCATAAATTGTTCTTTGACCCAGATCTGATGCGAGTAGGGTTCCCTCTAAAAATCATTCCCTTATCCTCTCCCCCCTTCCTGTCACCTAATTCCCATAAATGTTCTTATTTTGAAATATATTTAATTATTAAAAGCTGACATTTAGATACTATGTAAAGTCTACAAATTGCTTACCATACGTTATAGAAGCTATCTTTTACAATAAATCTACTACCATTTTACAGATGGGGGCACTGTGATACAAAATGATAATACAGCTATAAAGTGTCAGGAACCCAATTTGGACTCATGCCTTTCATCACTCAAAATCCAGGGGTTTTTCTTCTATACCATGCTTTCTTTTAACCAGTTTCCCATTTGTTGCTTTACAATATAGTGGAGCTACATATTTCTTTTGTACAGGCTTCTCTAGACGGTTACATTATGTTATGATCTGGGTCAAATTGTCCTTGATAGATGGCCACACTGATACTCTATTTCTGATTAGCAATAAGAGATTTATGGAGAAATGTAGCTATTTAGCATAGCAATTGTTGTGTGTGCAAGTATTTAATGATCTCTCTTCTCCTTTACCTTACAGAATTTGCAGGATATCTACAATGTCCTCAAATGGGTCTTTACCATTTTCCCTCAATTTTGCCTGGGCCAAGGTTTAATAGAACTTTGCTACAATCAGATTAAGTTTGACCTAACACACAACTTCGGCATTGATTCCTATGTGAGTCCTTTTGAAATGAATTTCTTGGGTTGGATCTTCGTGGCAATGGCCCTACAGGGCACAACTCTTCTTCTTTTGAGAATCCTGCTGCATTGGGACTTGCTTCAGAAACTAAGGTATGTTTTCCTTTGTGTTTACTTTTCAAGTGGCCCAATACTTGAATCTGAACATCGGTTATACTTGTAGCATCCAAAGTGAATTTAGTGGATGCTACATCATATTATTTTCATTGCTCCCATTGCTGTAATCAACCTTGGGAGGCAGTAGTAGTCACTGAAATTCAATCAACTTCAATCAACTTCATCTTCCAATTAGTACTTGTGTTCTCTTTCTTTGCTACAGGAAAATACAAAGGAGGGTTTAGGAAGCTATAAGGAAGAGTCAGCATTTATATGAGTTTAAGGTTTGCAAAATGCTTTATATATACTATCTCATATGATCCTCACAACAACCAAGATAATAGGTAATAATAACAAAACCAATAGCATTCATATCTAGGATAGAAAGCCAAACATGCAACACTCCCTGTAATGTGTGTAACTCGGAAAGGAAAGGGTATGCATGGACTGTTTTAATGCTCCACTCATACTCTTGAGATACAAAGAGCAGGATGAAGACCTCTTGCACTAGTCATGCGTTCTCTTCTGAGCCTCAGTGGTTTCATCTGTGAAATGATGAGTTCAGTTTACCATAGAGTCATAGAATTTCAGAGTTAGAAGGAAATTAACTGATCATCTAATTCAACCTATACATGAAAGTAACGACTATATAATATACCTGACAAGTGGACATTTAGGCTTTACTTGAAAGTCCTCCAACAAAAGGTGGTGGTGATACACTAGCTCTTGAGGCAACCGGTTCCACTTTGGAAAACTTCAATTGTCTGGAATTTTTTCCAGACATTAATCCAAAATATATCTACTTAAATCTTTCACCATTTGTTCTAATTCTTAGCACTGGGATCAATTAGAACAAGTCTAATGCCTCCCCTATATGATAGTCTTTCAAATACCTGAATCACCATCATGACCCCCCTGAGCTTTCTCTTCCCCAGACTAAACATGTCCAGGTCTTTCAAGTGGTCCTCATGTGACAAAGATTTAAGGCCCTTCAATGTCTCTGTTGCCCTCTTTTAGACACTTTCCATCTTATCCATATCTTTCTTAAATTATGGTGCCCAGAACTGAATACAGGACTCTAGTCAAGGTCTAACAAAGACAGGGTACAGTGGGTCTATCATCTCCCTATTCCTAGAAGCTTTCCCCTTTGTAATGTAGCCTATAAGCACAATGTAGCCTTTTTGCCTGTCTAGGTTACCTCTCTTTGATCTTGAAGGCATTATGGGGAAATGGAAGCACAAACCACAAAGGATTCATAAGAAGGTGTTGAAAAGGTTGTGATTTTTATGAGGGAAATACTACATGAGAAAATATTTCTAAGGTATTAAAATCACAGTTAGCTAGACTCTCTCCCCCATACTCACCCCATCTTTCAGCAGTCAGGTGACAAGTCAGAGAATCTCTGAAACTATGAGATTTCTGTCATTGGCAATCTGTTGAAAAACCCTAGGCCTAGTTAAAGCACATAACTATAACTATAGTGGAAGTGAGATTTTGCTGTTGTGAGGAAATAGTCTCTTCAAGGAGAACCCCAGACTAAGATTTCCTTTAAATTTTATTTTTATAGTATTGTCAGCATAAATTTGAGACTCTTAACAAGCCTATGAACTGTCTCTTGGCATCATTGTAGAGTATAACAAGGCAGACTTGGATTCAGGAAGATCTGAGTATAAATCCCATATTTGATACTTACTGACTGAACAACCATAGACAGTCATCTAAATCCTATTCTAAGAGTCCCAGGCAATTCCAAATCTGTAAGTTACAAATGGGTTGTGATCTGTGTGGGTGCTCCATCAATGAAATGACAAACACATGACATATGGCAATATTAACATAACTAAAAATTGAAATAATATAAATTTTCTTGTTAGTTATAATATTTAAATATTCACCAGGCATTATACAATGCAGAATACACACATTCACCCAGTGCAAGTTAGCCTAGATTAGTTCTAATGACTACTAGTCTACAATGCAAAGTTAATTGACTATTAAAAACATTTAAGAGGACAGAAAAGAGTCTGTAACTAAGAATTTGATTTATAGAAGATATAAGTTCTAATATTTCATTTTCCCCTTTCCAATCAATTAAAAAAAAGAATTTAATGAATGTTTACTGTTTACGTGACCCTAAAGTAATATTGAAGTTGGATGGAAGAGTTTGAATGGGTTTAACTTGAAAGTTTATGAAGATTTATGTGGATGGGGCTAAATGAGGTTACACATCTCATTCCCACCTTGATTGACCAAAATAGAGTTATACCTATGTGCCTATCCTCCACTTAAGGTCTTTAGGGATTAATTAGGTATAACATGTGAGTTTCACATATTTTTTTGGAAAAAAGGAAACAGTGGCTTTAATGATTAAAAAATACGATTGTTCAAAGTCAGTTAAGGCTAATGACTTCTGGGGTTGAATAACAGAGAGAGTGGAGGGGGCATTTTCTTCCTATATGCATGTACCTTTCTGATGATGGAACAGGTGAGCTGCTAACAAAGGATGAACCTGAGTTCTTAGAAGAGGATCTTTAGCAAGTTAGCTTGGAGTTATATATTTTTTTAATATAACTTTTAAATACCATCTGGCAAGTCAGAGGGGTTGTAATATGCATTGAGGGAATACCCATATGGATTCAAGCACAAACTTTTTATCTCTTTAACTACAAAAGCAGTTTCAATAGGGGAAAAAAATGAAGTTTAATAGAGTTCATTCTCTTCCCCTGAGAAAGTGAAACAAAATGGAGACAGACAAAATGTCCAAGATGTCCTCTGCATGTCACTTTCATCCTTTTAACATATAGTTAAATGTAGCATATTTAGATAAAAGTCAGCAGAGAAAAAGGAAGAATTCAAAGTTATAATACATAGTGTTGCCAGTTAGATCATCTGGGAAGACTCTGGAAGATCAAAATGATTTTTTAGGATTTCCTTTAGCTCCTCTACCACCTTGCCCCAATTACTAGTAACAAAAAGCTCCCGAGGTCACTTGAGAAAGAAATGCCTGACGGAAGCCTTGAGAGCTGCAGCCAGATATTTTTGTGCGTATCAATTAGAAGCCATTAGAGTTATATGAAAAGTGATGTGAAAAGGGGGACAATATACTTTGAGCAATTACAGATTACTTAGGAAGGATATATTGCATTATGGAAGGTCACAAGGAAAAAGCAGAAAATAAGCTGGGGAAGGTAAGATGATAAGAGCTTAAACACATATTTGAAGTCATTTTCTTCACAATAGCCCTGTGACATGGGTAGCACAAGGAGAATTATTCCTGTTTTACATCTGGGGAAAATGAAGATGAGAGATGTTGTTTCCTCTCTGATGTTATATAGCTAATAAGATCTAAGGCAGGATTCAAATTCAGCTTTGCCTTTCTCCAAGTTCAAATCTCTGTCTTCTGGGTCGTAATACTTCTGCAAGATTAGCCTTTAGGCAAAGGTTATATGGAGAGAAAAAGGGGTGGATTGGCAGAATATTGTAGAAAAAGAAATGGCCTAGTATGGAAGAATAAGCATTAGAAAAAGAACTACAGAATGTGTCATCATCAGGAAGTACTTATGAAGGAACTGGTCCATTCTTTTCTTTTTTTACAATGCTGCCAATGCTAAAAAGGCTACAAAGTCATACCAAATGCAATGTTACTACACAAGATTTTGAAAAGTATAAATTCATTTAAAACAAAGTGATTGAAACTGAAGTGAAATGAAACTATATAAAGGATGTCCCAAAAATCTTAATCAAGTTTTAAGTTTATTAAAGTTTCTTAAAAACAAACAAACAAAGCAAAATCTAAAACTTCACTAGGATTTTTGGGACACCCTTTGTATCTATGCCATCAATATCTATATATCTACATCTACAGATAAATATATCTATGTATTATTCATATGAATAGAACTTTATGTAAAAGCAAAGACCCTGACATACGG
Organism: Notamacropus eugenii; assembly: GCF_028372415.1. Classification (NCBI taxonomy): domain Eukaryota; kingdom Metazoa; phylum Chordata; class Mammalia; order Diprotodontia; family Macropodidae; genus Notamacropus; species Notamacropus eugenii. The sequence continues at coordinate 410,871,927 of NC_092874.1, forward strand.
GGGGGGGGGGGGGGAGTAGGGAGGGGGGGACTGCTGTACAGGATCTTTGATCTGCTTTCCTAAAAGGAAAGGCAACTTTTGAGGGGGTCAACAATTGCTTTAATCAAGCACACATATCATTCACTTAGTTCAGGGGAAAAAGTCAGCACCCTGAACTTCAGAGAAAATACAGGGAAATCAACAGACAGAGTTTCCAGCTGTCTGACAGCAAACAATACATACATCACAAATCAACAGACAGATAACTGTCTGACCATAAATACATAGTTATCAGAGAGAGAAGCACCAACATCTGGATTTTCAAAGCTGGGGGCTTTTAGTCACTTCCCAGAGTCTCATCTGGCATACAAACTTTCTTCCAAAAGCTAAGCTCCAAAGTAAAACCTCACCTCAGAGTATTTGTACATTATTCAGAGCCAGAGGGCATCACAACCCTTGAGAACCAGTGCCTCATTAACAAAAATTATGGGCCTTCCCATAAATCTTCTTCAGGCCCATTAATGGGTGGGGAAGATTTCTTTAATCACATTATTCAATCAGAGGCACTTGATTATACTAAAACAAAAAAAGCATAATCAATACACTTTACCATCTACTTTAATAACTAGAGAAGCTACATATTGATAGTGGGAAAGAGCTCTTGACTTGGATTTAGGAAGATCTGAGTTTGAATGTTGATTCAGATGCTTAATAGTTGTGTAACCTGGGCAAACCATTTAACCTATCTGGGACTCAGCTTATGCATATGTGATATGAGAGTGTTGGGCTTAGTGACCTTCTGGCTGTGAATCTATGATCCTATGATCTATAATAAAAGTGTCTTTTTAGTTGAGTTTACCTCTTTTTGAGACAATCTAATGAAGAATTTCTTTCCTGGTTTTGATTTAGTACTCTAAAAATTATTTTAATAATTATTCATCCAATTAAAAAATAGCTTTAATCTGATGTCAGCTCATTCCAGTTCTAATTAGGAAGGTTAATGGAGTTTCTTTCACTTTAACAAAAGAAGCTGGGGCCTTGTATGTCACCATTAGTTAGTGTGGTAGTACAGATGGGCTATGGAGCAATGAATTTTATACAAGGTTTGAAAATTGTTGTGCTTCTTGAAAAATTTTGTCCATATCACTCAGAATCTGTCCCCATATAATTGACCTTTTTGGATTCATCTTCAGGAGTCAGCCAGTCATTCTTGGTCCAGTTAATCTTTCTGAAGATATGGATGTTAAAGAGGAGCAAATGAGAATTTGGACTGGAAGAACAAACAATGACATTCTTGTGCTCCGGAACCTCCGGAAAAGTTACCAAGGTTTCGGCAAGAGGAGCTTTGCTGTGAATGATATTAGCTTGGGAATACCAAAAGGAGAGGTAAAATGGATTCTATTTCCAGCTTCATTTGGGATCAAAACTGTATAATCATAAGCAATTGTTTATATGCATAATGTTATGTTCAGAGAGTTGGAAATCACGTTCAAAGGGACCTTTCAATGGCAATAATTTTTAGGAAATGAATAGTAGTGGACTCAGAAAGAGAAGCTAGGGGCTATTTACATGGTGAATACATTTTCCAGGATTAATACTATTCATTTTCTTTCATGGTTTGCTTTGGTTTTTAAAAACACATGTGATTTTAGAGTCTTAATGATTGTTTGTTTAGGTTGTGAGACAGATTTTTTTTTTGATTGAGTAGGAATATTTTATGGATTAGATTAATTAAGGAAACAGCTTCTAACTCTTACTTGGAATTTAATACTCTTTAAGTGCCCAATTAAGTATACGTAGTCAAATGAGATCAGGAAGGTAAAGGAAATACACACAGTATAACACTAACTGGAAGATGTTTTCATAAATATGATGCTACATCTTGTTGAAATGTTTAATCAAAGCTGACAGAAGTAGCATAAATTGCTCCTGATTTGCTCTTAAAGTGCAGATGTAAAGGAAAATCAGTTCTGAAAATAATTACTCTTAACGATGGCTAAAAATGAAAATACCTTGCATTCATTTTTATTCTCCCCAGGAATTCAAAGTACCAAATAGGCATTATCCAGCTAATAGCAACAACATGCTTGTGAAGTGAGAGGCAGATCTTGTATTCCATTTTAAAAATGAAAAACTTAAAACATAAAAATTTAAGTGACTACAAATGTGATGCAATGAGTTGGGTATGTAGAGGAAAATCATCTAACAGTCAAGACAGAAGTGACAGTAAAGAGAATTCTATTCAACAAGTGTTGAATAAATGCCTACTGTATTTAAGGCATTCTGTTAAGCACTAGTACTAGAAAGGCCAAAAAATTTAATAATTCTTGCCCCTGAGAAGCTTACATTCTATAAAGGATTTAGTTACTTCACTATTATCTTCGGGACTTAGTTCCACTGGTGGTTAATTATATGGTTTCCGCCATGTTGTTTTGTCAATTTTTCTATTCCTTTATGAAAAAGACAATATAGTTACACTCTCTCCTAATTGTAGTGATGTAAAGATTAAGCACAAGAGGAATGTTTGAAATTAATTCATGTAAAAATGCTAAATGATGTACAGTTCTAATTGTGGGCTTGCAATGTTCTAGAAGATATAGTGCTTATAGCTGTCCTATCCTTGCAGGAGAGGAAATTAAGACTTAGAAGATGGAAATCATTTGACTTAGTGTTATTTTCTGAGGAGTTTTACTATATTCTTTTTTTTTATAAACAGAATCTTTTCAAAATTATGTATTCATTACCTACTGATCAATTATTCAACTCATATTTATTGACAGTCTGCCCATCTCAAATGCAACATTAGATTTCATGGGGAAATAATAATAATAATAAAATAATAACAATATCTCATAATATGTTTGGGGAGATGGGACGACACAATGTAGAAGAACTTCTGAATATTATGATTAAGTGCCTAATGAATGCTTACTATCAAAGAAGCTAATACTGTAGGGCCAGTTAAAAGAAGATTGGAGTAATCAACCAAAGCTTTAAGGGAGTGGTTGAATTCAAGCTGTATCTCAAAGAATGGGTAGAGTTTGGGGAGTAGGAGGGAAAAGAACAGAAGTCTGTTTCATCAAAAAAGGTCTTGTTTTTTGTGCTAATCCAAGTGACTCTGTAAGCAAAATAACTTTTCTGATTATCTATTTTTGTTTGTTTATTTATTGATATTCCTTTATTTATCCATCTATCTGTTCATTTATCTACTCAGTGACATTTATTTATTCATTCATCTATGTATTTATTGATTTTATTCCTTTATTCATTTATCTATTCATTCATGTTTTGTTTATGTGTAAATAGAGCTTGTTCCTAGGTGACTCTTTGCCGTCTCCTTTCTACCACTCTATCACTATCACTGATGAAACTGAAGGGAAATACAAAAATCTGAGAGCCGGTGGCACATGGGTGTAGTCTACCAGTGTGATTGTTGGCAGTAGGGTCACTACGAGGGAATGTTTGAAGGCAGTTTAACCCTAGTGACTTGAATTCAAATGAGTTCAGCTACTAGGGGTTGTCTTAGCAACTCCTCATTTATGTATGTCTAGTTTCAGCTTCCTAGCAGCCATTTTTTATCAGTCCTTCCCAGCCTGAATGTTATTCTCCTGAGCAGAGAAAACAAGTAAAACAAAGGTTGAGTAATTGTGCCTTCTGTCTATTGTCTTGATCATCTTATCATCCAACCAGAGCAGCATTTCAATAGCTCTTATTACAATATTTTTATTTCTAACATAGATTTAAAAATAAACCTTTAAAAATTTTTTCCTCAGTATATATTTTTGCCTCAACTCATTCTGAGTTTTGATGGTTTTGATGTTATATTTATAGGGTCATCCAATTCCATTAGATATGCTTTTTAAAAAATAGAATGTACCTGATAGACTTTTGGTACTGTTCCTCTTCTCTGTCACAAATTCAAATTCTCCCTTAGGTTATATTCATATTTTTTTAACCATCATTTTTTAAGCACCTACTAGGTGACAATCACAGTTAAGCACTTTACACATATCTCATTTGATCCTTAAGACAATCTTGGGAGATGGGTGCTATTCTAACATCCTCATTTTACAGTCAAGTAAACTGAAGGTGAGATTAAGTGATTTGTCCAGGTCACACAGTATCTGAAGTAGGATTTGAACTCAGGTCTTCCTGACTGGAGGCCTAGGGCTCTATCCACTGTGCACTGAGCCACCTCTTCTACTTTAACAATGAGTTCTTCCTTGTCAGTCATAATCTGGTACTGAATAGCAATTTCTCCATCTCTGGTATATCATAATGGCTTAATAAATGCTTGATCTCTTCAGATTTTGAAAGATAAAACTGTCATTAAGAAAAGTCAAGAAATTATTGCATGCTTTTTTTTGGCAGAGAGAGCACCAAGAGATTTCTGGATCATTGAGTTCTCCTAACCCATCACTACATGGCTCTTTGGCTTGTTTGTTTTTTACACTCTTAGATTATTTATTCTTGTCCAGATGGTCTGCTATATACTCACAAAAATACTGCTTTTGTTTATGTCTTCATTGAGTGTCACCCCAAAGCTCTCTGTCATGCACAGAGATGTGGAAGCTGGCAGAATAAGAAGGAAACTCAGTAGGCTTTTAGTTAGATAAAGAGTAGATTAAAATCCAACAGTTGACACTTATTAGGTGTGTGCTCTTAGGTGAATAATTTAATTTCTCTGGATCTTAGTTACCCCTATATGCAAAATGAGTGTATTAGTTTTGGATTTTTTCCATATTATATCTTTCCAATGTGCATTTTTATTCCTCTGGACTCTTTCATTCTTTCTATACTTTGGAATGAAGTATACTTTTAAATAGCTTTACGTAATGCCAACACAATATTCACAGTGCCTATAGCAACCACGAATATGCCAATGCAATTCTGAATCGTGAAATACAACAGACTCTCCACATGGAAGACAGAATCAAAACATTTATTCAGACACCAGAAAGCCAAATCCATCATAGTAACAAAGAAATCTATACACAGTAACAATGCAGAGGGCAAGCCATCCCTCTGTTAGGCTTCCCACAAACAGGCTCCCTTAAACAAATCACAGACAAACTCTCTCACTCGCTCTAGCCAGCTGTGCTTTCTCTCTTCCTCTCAGTTCTAACTGGGGCAGCTATGTGGTACAGTGGTTAGAGCACCAGTGCAGGAGTCAGGAGGACCTGAGTTTAAATTTCACTTCAGACACTTGATACTCACTAGCTGTGTGACCTTGGGCAAGTCACTTAACCCCAACTGCCTCATCCTGGGTCATCTGCAGTCATCCTGAGGAATATCAAGTCACTGATGGAGGAGAAGTGAGGGTGGTGACCTGCACAGTCCTCCCTCACTCAAAAAACAAAGTCAAGTGCAAGTCATGTCATTATTTCTCTGATGGCATGGTCTTCTTCAGCAAAGAAGGATGAACGCACACACAGTTCTAACCTCTCAGCTCGACTCCAGCTCTGCTCTTCCTGTGCTTCCCATCTTGCTCCATCCCTTTCTGTTCCACCAGTTCCACAAGCTCCTCTCAACACAGACTCATGTGACACAGGCTTCCATGTGACCCAATAGATCACATGGGCCTATTAATGAATAGGAAAGGTCTTCCCATTTAAATTACCATTACACTTTATCAGTTATCAATCACATTCCAACTAATCTCAGGGACAATTTTGAGGTAAAATTTACCTCCTTGAATTAAGATGTCTAGTTTACCCTGAATATTGCTTATATTTTGTGCTTTTGTTAGAATTATGCGCTCTGAAGATTTTTGGTGGCAAGGAGTTGTTTTGTCTTCTTTCTTCTTGTATATTGTTTCCTACGAATTGCTAGTCATTCCTTCTCTATTTAATTTGCTACTTTCTATTGTATCTAAAATTGCATAGCTTTCTACTTTCCCTTCAGTTTTAAACCATCTGGGTAAGATTTAAAAGATTCAAAACAAATGCATTTTCTTGCCTTAATTTTTTGATTGTCACAAGGTGTATTCCATTCCTTGCTAAGAATATATGACCCCTGTATTTAAAGATGTGGTCTACTCAATAAAAATCCCATTTTTAGGCACATATTATTTAACTGGCTGTTCACTCTTTGAACCATTTTATTTGTTCAGAAGTTAACAACAACAAGGATAATGCCAGTTGTCCTCTTAAGGCTTCAGTTTTTTGTTTCTTTTTATGTAGGATTTCAAAATTTCTAGCTTTGCTATCTCTTTTTTCTCTGCTGGTATTTCTTGTCTCTGCATGAATTATCAGATAAAGTTTGACAAGTCTCAGTAGGCTTTCTGCCAAATCCTGAGTACATGCCAACAGTTCTTTCTATTGTTTGTGTCAACTTGACAAATAACTGCTTTGTACTGCTCATCAGAGAGTGACCAACCTCTACTTCTTCCTCCTATTATTACTGGATAACTTGTCTCCTGAAAGAACCTGTTAATCCACATCATTATTCCTTGGAGTATAAGAAGGTTCTTCCTTTAGAGAATATTCATCTTTCTCCTTGAAAGAAAGAGCCTTATTGCAACTACAAAGCTTTAAATGTCCAGTCATCCTCCGCTCCCTTTGCCACATATACCACTTTTTATCCTACTGGCAGAAGTCAGGATTCCCCTGTGGTTTTGGATGTGTATCTATTGCAAACCACAACAAAAACACAATTGAGTTTTCTCACCTGTAAAATGAGGAGATTAAATCTAGATTACCAAAAAAAATCACATCTATAATATTATAAGCAATATATTCAGTTACTTTTATTGGTAACTTTGCAATGAACTCTTTATGGCAAATGTCAGACTGGCAGGTTATGAGCAGGACAATCTATTTGTCTCAGGTTTACATTATACCGTCACCATATGCAATAACATGCTAACTCACTCAACAGCTTTGGAGTAGTAATTAGCATATTTTGCCAAATCCTAATGCAAATAGCAGCTGCTCAATGTTTTCTTCTGTGCAAATAACTCAAGCAGGCATCCAATGACCAGGAAGACTCTAATAAAATCTAATTACCTATCTTTTCTGCTTTCTTTCTACTGATAGGCTCTACTTATTTACTTCTACTTTTCCTATCCACACTGGTCTTAAGGCATTTTGCCAAATCTTGATATCACAGAATTGTGGATGGCCATGGCGAGATACAGGCTTGTGCCATATAAATGAAGCCTTGCTTATATCGTGCAAATGCCAGAAGATCTGAGTTTAAAATTGACTTTATCATATATGATCTGTGACCAGGGGCAATCATTTAAACTCTGTAGGAGTCCTATAAAATGAAGGAGGGAGCAGTGTGATATAGTTGAAAGAGAGTACTGGTTCTGGAGTCAAGGGAGTTGGGTTCAAATCCTGTCTCTGACACTTAGTACTTGGGTGACTTTGGACAAACCCACTTAACCTCCATTTTTCCATTAGTAAACAAAAGAGTTGAATTTAATGATTTCCATGGTCCCTTCGGTTCCTTTGATCCCTTATCCTATGGTCTTAATTTAATAATTAAGCACAGAGCCAAGAATTTAGTATGAAATTTTGATGAAAATAAGTAGCATTGACTATTAAAATTCTGATTATTTTTCTTCTCTCTTTCCTTTCGACCTCTTTGATGGTTAGTGTTTTGGCCTACTGGGAGTAAATGGAGCTGGGAAAAGCACAACATTCCAAATGCTGACTGGTGATATCACTCCATCTTCGGGATATGCAATCATCAGGAATCCAAGAGGGTAAATGAAGAATTTTTTTTTCCCCTTGACTTAATCTGTTCAAAAATGCTAATGGTCATGACCAGAGAAGCCCTAGCTTCTCCTCAATTCTTTTAACTGGAGTCTAGGGAGGGCTTTTTCTTTGGAATTTACTGTGTGCCTCTTTTTTCATTTTCAAGTCTCAGGGGAAAAATGAGCTTTCAAACTTGAATGGATTAAGTTATTTAATCATCATGCCTGCCTTGGGAAAAGGGTCCGAGTAACATTGTGGGAAGGACCAGAGGAAATGTTTTCTTTTACAAGTCATCAGAATGCAACCTTAGTATCAACTGGCAGGTCTATCCACTGGCAAAATTATCCCAGGTTAGCCTGGAATAGATTGAGGAGCTTGCTGTCTTTGTTTTCTCTCTTCTTTGTTTCTTCCTCCCAAAAACTCCCCCCAAAATCTGAAATAATGTTGTGAGGAAGGGTCAGATGGTTTTGTATCATTTCCACAAATACATTAAAAGCCACTGGAATATGCCCTATTGTGTTTACTCTAGCACAAAGGAATTGTATGTATGTTTCTGAGTAATTAGAGGTAAACATTTCAAACACCTCCATATTGAAATTATATTACGAAAGCCATGATTCCTGATTGTACAATCCCTGAAATTTGATTAATAATTAGCAAAACCTCAATACCTTCTTTTTTTTTACAGTTATGGTTTCTTACTCATTCTACCAGGGCCTTTCACTATCATGTTTCTGTGGATGTGGAATCTCATTAAGATGGGTATTTCCTTGCTCTAGGGAATTAATCCACCTTTACCTCTTCATTCCATGCCTATTTTCTTCTATAGCTCCTCCACAGAGGATCCACCCAATGTTTTGGACCTAGGTGGCCCTAGAGTGTTGGGCTGAAAACCTGTACTCAAATCTTTCTCTAGACACTTGCTACCCATGTGATCGTGGGCAAGTTACTTCACTATCCTCAGCCTCAGTTTCTTTATCTGTAAAATAGGGATGACATATCCCAAGGTTGTTGTGAGAATCAAATAAGTTAAAGTGCTTTGGAAAACTCAAAAGTGTTATAAATGCTGGAGGTTTTCCACTGAACATTTTACACTTCATGAGGACCAAAGTAATACTTATTCTGTGTCTTTATTACCACTTATTTCCCCCTTACCCCTTTTCTGATTACACATTTCCTTGATGGTATCCATTGACCTTGCGTGTAAGTCAGAATAAATGTGTTGTAATCTACTTGTGCCAACCTGGCATTTTCTCACTATTATTTGAGTGACCTTACACTTTAATTCATCAGAGATTTTGGTATACTAGCATCTGCAGTTGTGAAGCAACATTGAGAAAAATCAATGTTAAAAAAGATGGACTTTTGTTCTGGGGGTCAGATTTAAAAGCAGTATATATTTTCCTTAGTGTGACCCAGTCCTCTCTTTTCCACTTATTCAATTCTGGACCAGAGGTGTTGACAACCTTCCGGTTACCTCGGATAGAGCTAATAACATCTGAAGAAGACAGAACAATCTGGGAAAATGTGGCAATGGTGAGAAAGAGAAAATTGAATTTAAAAAAAGAATCTAAGGAAATATGATTATGAAGTATCAGAATAATAGCTTTCATTTGTATCCCTTTCCAGATAAGAAACACTTCATATTTGCAAAAAGTTTTATGTCAGGGCTGTTACAAATCCACAGCAACATAAGATAAACTCCTTCCTAAAGAACTTACAATATAGTTGGCATTTAGACTAACCAACATCTAAAATGAACAGGAGGGACTATATTATACCTGCCATAATTGGAAAGACTTGGTTCTTTCATCTTATCAATCAATCAACCAATTAATCAATTAAAATTTATTAAGTGGTTACCATGATAACCAGACCCTATACTCAGTGATGAGGTTACAAAGACAGAGACAAAACAATGCCTGACCTTAATTCAGGGAGCTTACATTCTATTGTGTGTGTGTGTCCAAGTGCATATGTGTATGCTTGTGTATGCATATGCATTTAATTTATTTTCTGAAACAACTCCACGTGAGAAGGAAAATTAATTAAGTGCCAGGCTCTCTCTTAAGTGCCAGGGATAAAGAGAAAGGTGGGGGACAGGAAAGGAAGAGAAAACAAAACTCCGTTGTGAAGTAGGTAGTCCTCGTAGTTTCCCCACAGGATAGATGAGGGGTTAAGATTTAGAGAGAGTAAATCATTTGCCAAGGTCACGCAAATGGTTACTGGAAAAGTGGAGCTAGAGCTTGGGTCTTTGGCTTCCCCGTCCAGTGTTGCCATCATGCCATCATGGCAGCTTGTGAGGTTTTTTGTCTTATATGTGTATTTCTTTTTTCAATGGCAGCATAACCCTAACCCTACAGAAGTTAACTCCAAAAGAAAAGGGACTCCTATAGCATCTTAATTAGAAAATTTCTTGTAAGAAATAGGAAAAAAAATCTTTAAAATTAATCAAACAACAAGCCCTCATTAGGTACTGAGCAAACTATACATACACTCTGCTAGGAAACTGTAATACAGAGAAAAAATGAAATTATCTTTGATCACAAGAAGCTTATATTCTTTGGAAGGACTGGGTTGACCTTTGTGTCAATTTCTTTTTCATTTGATCCGTTCTGCGATTTCATCCAAATTTGGAATTACTGCTGAGTGAGGAATTATCTCTCTCAATGCTGATTATTGTGTGCTTTAGGACTTATAGTATTAGTGAATTACCTGGGGCACTGAGATGTTAAACAACTTGACTAGGGTCAAAGGTTTCTGCCAGAGGTTGGATTTTCCTGACTCTGAGACCTTTCTATTCCCTCTGACACACATGCTTATTAGCTAGAACTTTTTTTTTGAAGGAATTGAGAAAAACAAAAAGTGATACAGAGAAAAAAGGGAAGAAAGAGAAAAAAGAAAGGAAGAAAGAATGAGTAGGTAGATTTTGGAAAACAGGTAGAAAACAAGGACTCCTACATTTATAATTATGAAGTAACTTTCTTATGTTAGTATGTAAGGATAAGTGCTGATCCCAGGAGTCACTAGAGACAAATTCACTGGTATGAAATGAAGGGAAATGGAAGTATAGTTAGCTTGCAGATGGAACAGGTAGACATTGTCCATCTTCTGGCATCTACTAGAATAAGGATTAAGCCATGCCTTGAGTATTGTTACCTGAATAGTCAGGCTTTCTGGAGACCATGGATTTAGATTTTCCTATTTATCATTCTATCTATAGCAGTGAGATATTTACCAAGTTAAATGCAAAGGTTGGGAGATGAAAATGTGAACACATGGTATACCTTTTACAATCATCATTTTATAGTTTGTTTTTTAAAGATTCTTAGAAATCTTTAGGGACTACTGTTTCCAAATTGACTTGTAAGATACAGTATTAGAATAAAATTATTATTCTAAATGATGATGTATGATTGATCCAGTTTACCTCCTCAGTTATTTTAAGTACTTCAGGTAAGATTAATATACCTTGAAAAATCAGTAGGCTGTTCCTTTTCTGGCTAAACAGAAGCAGTGCTAAAAAACTTATTGTAAGCACTACTGCCTCTGTAAGCTACAATTATGTTTGAAATATCAGAAGTAGGCACCATATTTTTTAGATTTTGCTCATTAATCTCAAATAAATTCATTGACAAATATTATAGTGCAATAGATTGAAAGCATTATGCCAGCAGATTTCCAGAGGGTGAGGTCCTGTCTAAATAATGTCAAATATCTTCAACAGATTTGGAAAAAAAAACCACTCAGTTTTCCTGTTGCTTTGTCTAAGCAATGGTGGACACCTCCATATTCCCAATGATTGATAATTGTTTTCAGTACTTGGAAATTATATTAGAGAACTATCATGTAAACAAAAGATCAGAAAAAAGATCAGATTTTTAAAATTTTCACCCAGGTAATTTGGCATTATGCCCATAGGCTGTCTGATACATTTTACATCTCTGTATGGCTTGTGAAGTACTTTAGGGGAAAAAGAAAGTCCTTTATAAATTATTTGTTAATTTTTAGTTTGAAGAAGCAGCATAGAATAATGCATGTTATTGTTTTTGGAGTCAGTCATTTTGTTGCTGCTGCTTCTTTGTGATCCCATTTGTGTTTTTCTTGGCAAAGATGCTAGTGTGGTTTGCCATCTCCTTCTCCACTTTATTTTGCAATTGAGGAAACTGAGGCAAACAGAGTAAAGTGACTTGCGTAGGGCCATGCATCTAGTAAGTATCTAAGTTCAAATTTGAATTCAGGTCCTCCTGACTCTAGACCCAGAGCTCTATCCACTATACTACCTAGCTTCTCTTGGGGTCAGTCAACATGAATACAAATCTTGCCTTAGGGCTGGTGTCATCCTAGGAATGTCATTCAATCTCTCTGACCCTGAAGCAAGTTCCCAGGTCTCATCTAAAGACAGCAGAATTTCAGTAAGGTTCTGGGTTCAAATTCCAGCTCTACTCTTCACCTGCATTGTCTCAGAAAAGAGATTCTTAACCTTTCCCACAGTTCTCTGCTTTATGAAATCAGGTAATTGTATTAGATGATCTCTAAGGTCCCTTTAAGCTCTAAATCTATAATTCTGCGATCTACTACTGAATAGATAAGAAATTTGCATCAATGGAAATAATTCCCTCATGAAAGGTTCTATATGCTGAGGCAATCACCAATCCTTCACGTATTCCTAAATTGTTAATTTAACATATTAAATCAAATTTAAAAATAATATTTCAGGATACATGTTTCTTTTATGATAAAGCTCACAGTGCCAAAAGAATTGCCATTATCTTTCTTAAATATATTTTTACACTCATGCCATTTAAGAACAAAGACAACTAAAATCAATCAGTATCCTTTGTTCTCTTTTGTGGGCAATCGCATTTCAGGTTCCTTGTAACTCCTGAAGATTAATTTTCTCCTCCATTGTCATCAATCACATGGTTCTTCTTGGTTCCCCGTTGTTAATGGAATGTTGGAGAGTAGGTTATTAATTGCCTGGTGCTGTGAAGGTTTTGCTGATTCTTTGATAAGCATAACTTGCAGTCCAGAATAGGTGAATTTTAAAGATGTTCCAATGCAATTATTTTACCTTAATGAAACTAAATGAATAATCCACCCACCTAGCCATCCATGCCAATGTGTCTGCATTAAGTACCAGTCAGTCAATAGATGATGAAGATTTCCTTTTCTTCTCATAGAAGGATGCAGATAAATTAAATTTCAGATTAGAAAAATGCTTTAGCAATTTGTTATTATCAGTGAACATATTTATTAAATGTTCACAGTGTGCTGGAAACCATGCTGAATGCTGAGGATTGACAGAAAAAGGCAAAAACATGGCTACCTTCCTGCCCTCTAGCTGCTAATATTCCAGTAGGGGAGACAATTTGCAAACAACTATGCATTTACAAGATACATGCAGTATAAATAGTAGGGGTGTTTGGTGGGAAGGTGAAGACTGGGAAACGTTTTATTGGTATTTGAGCTGAATTTTGAAGGAAACCAGGGAAGCCAGAAGTAGGAAGTCAGGAAGACAGCATTCCAGGCATGGCGTACAGATGGTGACATGTCTGGGAGGGGAGACATGAACTGTTGTGGGTGAGGAAAAGTGAGCAAGAAGGCCAGCGTCCTCTGGATTGTTGGGGAGGTGAAGGTGAGCAAAGTTCAAGAAGGCAAGGTTGTGAAGTGCTTGACTCTGCAGGTCATAGAGAGATACTGGAGTGTATTGAGGAAGGGGTTGGCATGGTCTGACCTGTGTTTTAGGAAAGTCACTTTGCTGTAGCTGAGAGAGACTGGTTAATTTTAAATTTAATTTTAACATACTATTTTCTAGTTTGTTCAAGTACTTATTTGTACTATGAAACTCCATTTATTGGGAACACAATAATTTGGAATTTGTGATTATTCTGGATCAGACTACATTTTACTTGTTATTTTCTTCCAACAAAGGGTCTGCTAAACAGACAAAAATATAAACAAGTAGCTCCCTATTTGAGAGGGAAGTGGAGAGTAGAAAGATCATTGGACTTACTAACTGTATGACCCCAGGCAAACTATTTAATTTCTGTGGATCTCTTTAAAACTCTAAAATGAAAAATGATGTTTTACTCCTGATCTCCCAGTGCTGTTGTGGGGGAAGTGCTTTGTACATCAAAGCTGTTTTGAAATATGCTGTCATTATCATTCAGTTCACAGCATCATAGAAGCTCAGAGTTGGAAAAGACCTTAGAGACCTTTTTGAATCTAACTGGTATCTGACAAAAAACTGTTCCACAGCATTCATAACAAGGTGTGATTCTGTTTTTATTGGAGAAGTTCAAATGAGAAAGAACACTCTACATCTTGTGGCTGTCCTTTCTACTTTTTGATATTCTAGGGACAGGGATAATTGGACCTGTGATTTCATTGGCATAGGGAACTCTTCAGGAAAGGAAATTACTGTTACCCCTGCAGGTTGGCATGTTCTCTGTAACTTAGAGTTGCCCAGGGTCACACTGCAAGTAAGTGTCTGAGGCTGTGTTTGAACTCAGGTCTTTCTGATTCCACTGTGCCACCTAGCAGCCCCCTAAACGTAAGGTCTGTTTCTATGGCCACTTTCTCCAGTTTCATTAATGGTTATTCAGCTGTTTCAGTAATGTCCAATTCTTTCTGACCACTTTTGGGGTTTTCTTGACAACGAGGCTAGAGTGGTTTGCCATTTCCTTCCCCAGTTCATTTTACAAATAAAGAACTGAGAGAAACAGAGTTCAGTGGCTTGTCCAAGGTCGCATGGCTAGTAAGTGACCGAGACCAGAGTTGAACACAGCAAGACTAGTCTTCCTATCCATTGCTCCACCTAGTTGCCCTCTTTTGTCTGGCAAAAAGCAGATACCAGAAAGATATTTGATGTATAGGATAAACTGCTGTCATGAGGAAGATGGATTGTTTTGCTTGTGATTATAGGACAGAAAAATAAGCATTGGAATGAAGCTTCAGAAAAACAGTTTGAAAATTTAGGAAAAATTTCCTATGAAGAAGCACTTCTTTCGTGTCCTATATTTTGATTTCATGACCTGGGGAGCTCATTTTACTACTCAGTGCCCTAGGCAATTCTCCAAGTTTATACGTAATAGAGAAGCTGCCAACTTGCACTGATAAAGGGAGTTTCCTGTCCTGGAATGTTCCTATATCAATGGAATCATGAGACTTAGAGTCAGGAAGACTTGAGTTCAAATTTGGCCTCAGACACTTACTAGCTGTGTGACCCTGGGAAAGTCACATAACTCTGCCAAATGAGTTGGAGAAGAAAATGGCAGATCACTCCAGTATCTTTGCCAAGAAAACACCAAAAGGGGTCACAAAGAGTGAGACATGACTGAGAATGATTAAACCACCCACAATATTGACAAGTACACAACTATTTTTAGCAGTTCAAATACTGTACAGTGCTTAGCATTCTAAGAAATGTTTTCAGTCCTGAATGCTGCATTTTTAGGAATGATATTGATAATCAGGAGAGATTCCAGGGGTAGGTAACAAGGTTGGGAAAGGGCCTCCAGTTCCTGCCAAATGAGGATTGGTTGAACTATAGATGTTTCAAATGTGGAAGGGATGACTTAAGGAGGACATAGTAGTGGCTTTGAAGAATTTGGAAGGCAGTCCCTTAGAAAAAAAAAAACAAAACGTGGACTACACCTGCTTAGTCCCACAAGGCAAAACTAGAAATAGTGAACAGAAGTTACAAAGAGCCAAATTTAATTTGTCTATAAGGGAAAAACAACTCCCACACACAGACATACTAAAGTGATTGGTCTGTTCTAGGAAATAAATCCATTCCCTTTCATAGGAGGCCTTCATAAAAGGCCAGATGAACTATTTTGAGGTATATGAGAAAAGGTATTCTTGTTTAGATGTGGATTAGATATGGATTGTACTAGATGGCAACTCAGGTGTTTCCAGCTGAGATATCTTGTTATTCTAGGATTCTGAGGTTCTGTTCAGAAGCAATGAGAGGAAAGACATTGCTGTTAGTTTCAGGTGTTTCAGATGTTTTCATGGGATATTTACACCCAGATGTGGGTATGAACAACACTTAACATTTTGAAATGGAATTAGGCTATGCGAGAGTTATCTAAGATCTTGGGATCTCTTCCTATAATGCACGTAAATAAAGTATCCAATTTAATACATGCAAATAAAAGAATGAGACCTTTGAAAGGAAGAACATTTATTGCTGGTTTCTTCCTCCTAAATTGGACTCTCTCCCCTATGATTCCATTTCATTATTTTGCTAAATAATTTTAAAATGTAAATCAAATAGCTCTACTTAAAGAGAAAGAAGAAAAAAAATCTTCATTAACATAATGGACTGCATGTCCCTTATTGTGCTGCATATCAGTATAATTAGTTTAATTATAATGAAATCACAGTTACATTAATTATATTTTTAACCTTGATTATTTGTAATGTTAATTGGGCATTGGAATTCACTGAATTAAGTGGGTAATTAGAAGCACAATGGCATTTTTTAACTACTTGGAGAGATGTAGCATACTCTACTATTTAAAAAGTACAATTTTTGTTGCTACCTCGTTGAACCTCCTTGTTTCCATCATCCATATCTTGCCTGAGACAGAGTCTTTGTTTCTCTCCTGTTTGTTCTTTAAAGTTGAATGCCAATATAAGGATAACTTTTCTCTCTTCTTTATCAGTCTTCAAACATACGTGAAGTAGGGATAAGAGTAGTTCCAGAGCTTATGGGCTGGTGAGGAGACAAGGACGTCAGGAATTCACTGTACCGCTAGAATGATAATGACATAATAGTTGACGTTTATAGAGCTATTTAGGGATTATAAAGTATTTTCAAATGAATGTTCTCATTTGATCCTCTGTGATGGAGCTAGTATAGGTTATTATGATTTCCATATTCTGGAGAAGAACTCTGAGTCATAGAATTGATGTGATTTGCCTGTGATTGTACAACTGGTAAGTGTCAGTGGCACATTTCAAACATACCTCCTCCTACCTCCAGGTCTAGTGATCTGACTTATACTGCTTTCCCTAGAATTCAACACTTTTTCTACAACTAGAGTAGACAGGAACTTAACTTAGCCATAGAACTGCCACTTATCTATCTATTCCTTTGTTAGATGCATCCTCCCTGAACCAAATGCATTAGGAATATATAGATATAGAAGTCTACATGAACAACATATTTTAACATAATTGACTTGTAGCACCAACAGCTGAATACACAACTGTAGACTTCCTAAGAATTGTGTGATTCTTAGCAACAAATCTCAGTTTTAGCCTCAGAATTTTACAGAGGGATAAGTTATGCTGATTGATGTGGACTTGAACCTTTCAATCTCTCTTTAATTTCTTGTTCCATTAAAATCTCTGAATCACGGAATTAATGTGAAGAATAATGCAAAATATCAGACATATGACTTGAAATTTTACATACAAATTAGTTTTGCATATTAATTAATCACCCAAATATATATTATGTACATGTATGGATATGTGTCTGTCTATTTTTTGAGGCCTAAAACATTTTATTTTCCTCGATGCTACATATAAACCATGGAATTAAAGTTATTTCAAATATAAACTTACTCCTAAGGACAACATAGCACTTTCTAATTTGTATAGCCTTCCTCTGATATGATTAAAGTCTTATTCAACAATTCAATAAACATATGTTAATCGCCTGTAATATCCAAGGTAGTAATAAGGTTTTGCATTTAAGTGCCAATTAGTCTTTTCCTTACACAAAGAAAGTCTTTAATAAATGTTTACTGAATTGAATTATTAAGGCTATAACGATATTATTTTTCCAAGCATTCTGAACTGTAAATTGGTTCTTTCTTTGTGTAAGTCATGGTGCTAGGTACAGTAGGAGTGGGGATAAAAGAAATGGATAACAAAGGCTTTGATCTTAGGGTGATTGTTTTTTAGTAGGGAAAATGCATATCATAAATAGGAAGAAGGCTGATATTTCTAAAAGAGCCCTACAGCGTGAAGCAGAGTGTCCCAGTAGATGGAATGTGCTTTGGACATTGAGTTAAAAAAAAAAGTCAGACTCCTTTCTCTGTCACTTAAAATCACTAAAGAACTTTGTAACTTTAGCTGAGTCAATGAAATTCTTTGAGCCAATTTTCTCATTTGTGAAAATGGATATATTTTATTTTTCATAGTAGAATATGTCATAGATTCAGAGCTGGAAGAGATCTTAGAGTTCATTGAGTTAAATTCCTTCATCTTACAGATGGGGAAACTGAAGTCTAGGTTCCAGTGAAGATAATATATTTAAATAACTTCACAATTAGTCAACAAGCACTTATTAAACAGTTACTTGTACCTGTAAAATACTAGAGAAATGAAATCTATTATAATTAAAGGTGATGAATAGATAAAGATTCCGCCTACTAGTACAATTCCTATCCTGGGGGAGGCTAAAGCTGAGGGATGACCTGAGCTTGGACATACTGTTGCGGTAGGTCTGAAGATAATCTGGTACCTCCACTAATACTGTACCAGGTCAGATCAGGAACCTGACCTCAAAAAACCAAAATGTTTTCATCTCATTTTCATTGCCATAAATGAGTGTCAGAGATTATTTAGAATTCAGTACACTGTCAACGTGATGTACCATGAGAAAAAAGATGAAGTTTATATTTAGTTGCTGAATTAACTAGACTTGATTCACAGAATTTCAAATTTAGGAATAATTTTCATGCTTAAACAGATGGTGATAGTTTTGAATTTATGATAAAAGTCAGAGGATCATATGAATCAGGGCATTAGAGGCTTCCCTTTACTTTATAGATGAGGAAAAATGATAGAGAAATTATGATTTGTTCCAAATTACACAAATAGTAAGTATTGTATAGACTTAAAATTTGTTCCCAGACCCTTTGATTACAAATCTAGTACTCTTTCCACTTAACCAATATTTGTTTCTCTTTCATATAGGATCATAACTTTTGCTTAATAACAGTGAGTTTTAAATACTTTAAGATTTAGAAAGAACTTCATAATAGTCATATGGTATAGATAAAGTAAGCAGTTGTACAATATTTCTTAGAATTATATTATGAGAAAAATATTTCTCAAAATATTTCTGTGTTTCTCCAGATGTGCCAGAAATTTTGGATATAATATCTTTGCACAAAAATCATTGCCTTAATATACATTAATATGCATATGTTGTTCAACATACATATTATGGCAGATATAATATATGAAAAATTAGTCAAAATGGAAGCTGTTCTTAGAGGAGTTATATGTGTGGCAGTCTCTCACCTGCAAATACTGTTATTAACTTAAACTTTCAGTAAGCAGCAGTTCCTTAGAACAAAGAACACTATGCTGTGAGGGGAAAAACAAAAAGAAACAAAACTTAGAACTTTTGGGTATTGCTTCCATAGTACCCATATTGCATACGTGGGGAAACTGAGGCTCAGAAAGGTTAAATGAGATTAAATGATTTATGCAGTCTCACAACTTTCCTGGGCTTTAGGACAATTGTCTTGTTACTCTATGCTCCTCTCCCTTAGAGTGGTATTGAAGGTTTTCTTTTCCCGTGAGACAGTCCTATACAGCTAGAAAGAGTCAGATACAAAATGCAAATGTAGGTTTCCTGACTCTCAAGGCAAAAATGTTTACCATTTGAATCATAGGATTGTAAAGATCCCTAGTCAAAGAAGTTTAGAGTTGGAAGGGATCTCAGTGGAATTTAGTCCATCCCAGAATTTGCCCATCAAATAATAAACCAGCCTCTGATTGAATACCTCTAGGAAAAGTGGAGACTGCCAGTTTCTGAAGCAGCCCATTCTCCACTAGGACAGCTCTAATTGTTAGGAAGTTTGTCCTGACATCAAGCCTCAGTTTGTCTCTTCACTACCTTGACCTAAGGTTCCTGCCTTCTGGAGCCAAAGAGAACAAGTCTAATCCCTCTTCTGTGGAACAGCCCTTCAAATCTTTGACCTCAGGCAGTTCCACTCATTTTGCAATTCAATGTAACTAATTTTGTCAATGACTAAGCAGAAGTTCAATAATTTGCCTAAAATTCAAAACCAGGTCTTCTAATTCCAAATTCAATATTCTTTTTACTTTATCATGCTGTGGTAAGGGTCTATTAACTCAAGATTAAAGGTTCCTTTACTTCTTCCTTTTCATATATGATCCTTTCTCCCAATGATCTTAATTGATTGATAAAGGCACTTACATAAGAGCATCCCTTTTTTGCAAGTGAAAATACTAACACCAAGGCAGGGGGTGGGGGATAGGATCAACAAACCAATAAAACCAACTCAATTCTCTCACCATGAGAAAGAAAGGTAATTTTTTTTTTACCATTTGACCAAGCAAAACAAGTCTAATCACTTTTCCATGTGGACATCTCTTAAAAATTTAATAATTGGAAGTATTCCCTCCTCCCCTCCTGACTCCTAAGATTTCTCTTATCTAGGATAAAACTCTCAATTCCTTCCACCAATCTTTATGCCATACATGCTCTTTGAGATACACTTATTAAGTATAATCTCTTTAATCTCCCAGGTACTCTACCTGGAAAACTCCTCAGTTTATTAATGTCCTTGCTTAAAATGTGGTGCCCCAAACTGAACACAAATCTTGTTGAAAGGAGAGCTGCCATATAAATGGGTGATGTTATTTGCCATTCAAGTATCATTGAGTACAATTGTGTCTGGAGAATAATCATAAAAAAACTATTTCTAAAATAGTAACCCCATAAGTGATATGGCGCTGCTTTGTGCAGAATGAAACACAGCAGCAGGACGGCAGCCTCACACTATTTGCCTTGAAACGTCATGTTAGTAGATAACCAAGGATAGTGTCTTTTCATTCTGTATAATGTTTATTATTGTTTTACATGTTTTCTTGGGAACAAGAGGGTTAATGCTATGCCTCCAACTCTGAAAACAATACTGTCTTCACTGGGTAGATTAGACCCAAGATTATGAGGAATGAATAAGTGATGGTCCCAGAATATTTGGAAATGGTCATTTCATGAATACAGAGTACAAATATGTTGTGGCTTATTTCTCTCTTGAATGTTGTCCCTCATAATAGCAAAGTGTCTTTTGAATTTATAAAGATATTAGCATATAACTGGATCATTTCAGTTAATCTACTTCTTTCATTATAAAGCAATTAAAAAAACCTTAGGTACTCCATTGGCACACCCTTAGCATTTTGTTAATTATGGGATAATGTTCATGGAAAATCAGTATCTTAGACAACAGTTTTCTTTTCCAGGTGTTTAAACGCAAAGTCAAGCTGAAGTGCTTGGTAGATACAAAGTTTGTTTCTTCTAAGGACAGCAAATATTATTGTGTGATAATTTTTCTTATTTTTATGAAGAGATAGTTTCAGCAGCTTTGTGCTGTTTGGAAAAGCATGGGCATAGCATATTTGATTTTTCTTGCTTTATTGGGAATCTTTAAATGCCTTGTCATGATTCTCTAGGAGTCATGATCTACCAATAAGCACAGTATTCAATATATTTAGAAACCTGCCTTTTCTTTGTAATCCATTGCATTTTTTAGGGGGTGGGGGATAATTTCTTTTGTTTCAACTTAATGTGGCTAGATATAAGAACAGGAGAAATATAAAACTTGGACTGTAACTCAGTGTAACACTAATTTCTCTTGGATTATTCATTTTGCAGTCATCTTCATACATTTCAATTTGATTCAGTTAAATTCAACAAGCATTAATAAAATATTCAATACGTAAAAGACACTTGCTTAGACATTGAGCATAGAAAGACAAAAATAGAGCAGGTTTTGCCCTCAAAGAGCTCAAATACCAATGAGTACAATAAGTACACAGATACTCAAAGTGGTTCTGTTATTTCAACAATTTAGATCTTGCATCAAAGAATAAAGTTTGTAATTCATCCATTTTTGCTAATCCTGTATGACTTTTCCATGTTCTTCTATCACTTTGCCACAGGGATGTAACCAATGTTCTGATGACATATCCTACTTTTTCATTCTATTGAAAAGGTAATAGTGACATACAAAAGTTGTTCATTGGTTATTTGATCCCAGGGCTCTGCCTCTTCATATATGACCCATCTGCCCATTTTCTTGTTCAGTTATGTATGTCATTGAAGACATGTTTTATTCTCATTCTTCCACACATTTCCTTATTTATTATATATGGCAGCCAGCTACTACTACCCATCCCTTCTCCTGTCTACAGTCTTCTAATGTAGCCATTCTTCCAGTTTTTGTTTTTTTAGGGCCATTGTTATTTTTTATTTTAGCACAGCTTAGAAATGATCTTGAAATCTAAATATGTACCTCTTCTACTCATGCTAGTGAAAAGAATTTGTTATAAAAACAATTTTTCCTATTTGTTTTTTATTTTTCTGATTTTACCTTTAAATACTCTTGGGTTTACGTTGCTTAATTGGGCCCCCATCAAGTTTTCTTTAAAGTATTTTATTCTCCATTTCTTCTATTTTATGACTCATTATTTCACATAATATTCCATTATCCTTCATAATATTTTACCAGTGAGTTAAAGTTTTAAGTCCACAATGCACTTTGTTATGGTATTTTTCTAATTGACCAGTAATTCAAATGACTATTAAGTCAGGTTACTTTTAGGCTGCTTTGGTCTTAGAATGGCAATTTATTTGTATCAGTTTAGCTTCTACATAAAGCTGTTGTAATCTTTGTCAATATTCTTCCTTTTGTTTGTATTCTGTATTTCATTATCAATAACAGCTTTGTAGAGGAAGATAAAGTTTTAATTGCATGTCTTTTCCCATTTTTTTTTTTCCTTTTAGCCTGGCAATAATTTTGATTGTTGCTTTAACAACTGATTGTCCTCAGATACCTGTTAGGCATACTTCCCACATTAATAATGAGTAATTTCATTTTTGTTAAAATATATTTAATTTCATCTTTGTAGTGTTATCCAGTGCTTTTTATGGCTAGCATCCATTAAATATTTTCTCAATGCATTTGTGATATAGAGATGTTTAGCTTCTATGTAGACTCTTGTACTATGTTTTCAAATTCACTTTCCACCCCCTTTACATATTCTCACCTCTACTTTGAGGTCAATGTCAAAGTGTACCTTGATTTAATTTTTATAGTCTTATTGAGTCTTTCATAGAATTTCCCTCCCTTCTCCATTTTTAAATGGTCTTCCCAAGCTGCTTTGCCCACCTTTGCTTTCTTTAATGCCACTTTCTACTTCTTCATATCTTACGTTGGAAATTAGAATCTTAGAATCCAAATAATGTGATTCTATTTTTTAATCACTACAAATAGGCCTTAGAATTTAGATGAGATAAAATATATTTTATTTTATTTTTGTAGTATTTCTTAAAATGTTTTTTATTTTGTTAAATATTTACCAATTATGTGGAAATTTTCTAACAATTGTTTTTTTAAAATTTTGAGTTAAAAATTCTCCCTCCTCCTTGAGAACACAAGCACTTTGGTTTGATGATACAGGTGAGGTCATGCCAAACATATTTTTGTATTACCCATGTTGAAAATAAAAAAAAAAATAAAAATAATTGTTTTTCAATTTTCATTCAAAGTTTGTTCATTCTCTTTGGAAGTGGATCTTGGGTCTTGATCAGAGTAGTCAAGTCTTTCACAGTTGATCATCCTTGTACTTTTGCTGTTACCATGTACAATTAATTCTTGGTTTGGCTCACTTCACTTTGCATGGGTTCATATAAATCTTCCCAGGTTTTTCTGAAACCATCCTTCTTGCCATTTCTTACAGTACAACAGTATTGCATCACAATTATACCACAATTTGGTCAGTCATTTCTGAATTGATGGGCATTTCCTCAATTCCCAATTCTTTGCCCACGTAAAGAAAGTTGCTGTAATTATTTTTTTGTACAAATAGACTTTTCCTCTTTTGTTTGATCTTTTTGGGATACAATACTAATAGTGGTATTGCTGGGTCAAAGGGTATGCACAATTGTGTACCCTTTGGGCACAGTTCTGAATTATTCTCCAGAATGTTTGAACTATTTCAAATTTCCATCATCCTTAGTAACCCAGTTTACTATTTTCCTTTCTTGTCATGTTAGTTACTCTGATAGGTGGTACCTCAGAGCTGGTTTAATTCGCATTTCTCCAATCAGGAGTAATTTAGAGCTTTTTAAAAATTTGACTATAATAACTTTGATTTATTTTTCTGAAAACTGACTATTCCTATCCTTTGACCATTAGTCAACTAGGGAATGGCTCTTACTTTTTATGAATTTGGCACAGTTCCCTATATATTTGAGAAATGAAGCCTTTTTCAGAAAAAAAAAACCAACTGATTTTCCTCTGAATTTTGGGTGCATTAGTTTAGTTTGTGTGAAAGTTATTTTTTTAAATTTGAAGTAATCAGGCTATTTACTGAAAGGTCAAATATTGAAGTTTAAACACTTTGGCCACATAATGAGAAAATTATACTCAATGAAAAAGACCCTGATATTGGGAAAGATTGAAGGCAAAAGGAAAAGGGGACCTGATAAATGATAAGATGGATAGAAAAAGCAGTGAACATGAGCTTAGACTTCCAAAGATAGTGAAGGATAGAAGATCTTGGCCTTGGAATTCATGATTTCGTGGAATCATGAAAAGTCAGATGTAACTGAATGACTGACCAACAAAACACAACAATGATCTATTTTACTTTCTTTATTCTCCTCTACCTCCTTTGGTCATAAACTCTTATCCATAGATCTGACATAGATCCTAACTTACTTATATCACCCTTTATGTCTAAATCATCTATCCATTTTGACCTTATCTTGATGTATGGTGTGAGATATTGGTCTATGCCTAGTTTCTGCCAAGCTGCTTTCCAATTTCCTTACGTATTTTTGTCAAATGTTGAATTCTTACTCACAAATCTTCGATCTTAGAGTTTATCAAACTAGATTACTATGGTCATTTACTACCATGTATTGTGTCCCTAATTAATTTCAGTGATCCACCTCTCTGTTTCTTAGCCAGCACCAGACTGTTTTGATGATTACTGCTTTGTAACATAGTTTGAAATCTGGAACTTCGAAATGTGGAAATCCTAACATTTTTTTCACTGATTCCCTTGATATTCTTGAATTTTGTTCTTCCACATGAATTTTGTTACTATTTTTGTAGTTCTATAAAATAATTCTTTCGTAATTTGATTAGTATGGCACTGAATAAGTAAATTAAGTTAAGTAGAATTGTCATTTTTATTATATTGTCTCAGACTACCCATGAGCAATCAATTTTTCTCCAGTTGTTTAGATCTGTCTTTATTTGTGCGAAAAAAATGTTTTAAAATTTTGCTCATATAATAAGGCCTGGATTTGTCTTGGCAGGGAGATGCCCTTATATTTTTTGTCACTATTTTGAATGAAATTTCTCCTGTCTCTTGCTACTGGGTTTTGTTGGTAATGTATTGAAATGGTAATGATATATGTATGTTTATTTTAGATCCAGCAGTTTTGCTGAGTTATTTCAACTAGTTTTTTAAAATTAATTCTCTGTGGTTTTCTGAGTATATCACTATATCATTTGCAAAGAGTTATAGTTGTTTTCTCATCTACTTTTATTCCTTCAATTGCTTTTTCTTGTCTTGAGATATCTAGAATTTATAGTAGAACACTGAATAATAATGGTGATAATGCATATACTTGTTTCACTCTTGATGTTATTGGGAAGGCTTCAAGTTTTCCTCCATTACAGACAATGTTTGCTCTTGGTGTTAGATAGATACTGCTTATCATTTCAAGACAGGTTCCATTGATGCCTATGCTTTCTAGTGTTTTTAATAGGAATGGATGTTGTTTTTTGCCAAAGGCATTTTCTGTATCTATTCATATAATTGTATGCTTTTTGTTATTTTGATGAGTCAGTTTTGCTGATAATTTTCCTAATATTGAACCAGCCCTACTTGGTTAAAGTGTATGATCTTTGTTATATATTACTGTAATTTCCTTGCTAGTATTTTTTTTTTTGCATTGATATTCATTAGGAAAATTGTTCTGTATTTTCCTTTCTCTCTTCTTTTGGGTTTCCTTGGTTAATGTGTTAAAACCATATGTGTCATAAAAGGAATTTGGTAGGACTCCTTTACCTCTTTTTTTCATATAGTTTATACAGTATTGGAGTTAATTGTTCCTTAAATGTTTGGTAGAATTCACTTACAGATTTATCTGATGCTGGGGATTTTTTCTTAGTGGCTTATCAATGGCTTGTTCAATTGCTTTTTCTAAGATGGTGTTATTCAAGTGCTTTATTTCCTCTCCTATTAATCTGAACAATTTATATTTCTGTAAGTATGAAGTAAATATATAAAAATATAGATTTTACTTAAATTTTCAGTTTACTGCTCTTCCTGCTTTACTATACTGCCTCTGATAAATTATATTTTAAAAGAATAAACTATGATATCAAAATGTAATTACATTACCTTTATACCCTTAATGATTCAACACTTTAGTGATCTCCTTAGTGTGGGTACTCTCTCAAACTATTCATATTATTATTATTTTTAGTTCAATGGTTTTTTAATACTAAATATTTCTCCGAGGAAGTAGACAAACATTTTATCTTTTAAAAAGCACACCAGTGACTATTAGTTTTATTGCAGTGGTTGTTGGTGTGGTCAAGTCATGCACTTTAAGGATCATTCAAGCTTCCCATAAAAGAGGATAAATTGCTCTGGAATAGAAAGGAAAAAAGGGTTGGAAATGGAGAGCAAATCCAAGGACTGACAGATAAGTGAAAACCCTCAAAGTGACCTCTGATACCTCATCAGAAAAACAACATATCTGGAAAATAGATGAGGGAGAGATAATTTAAGAATTATTGGATTACCTGAAAGCTATGATCAAAAACAGAGCCTAGATATCGTATTTCAGAAATAATCAAAGATAACTGCCCCAGTATCTTAATAATAGCATCTTGTAGCAACAATATAACAGAATGTTTGCAAAGGGTTTGCATATATGAACTCATTTAGACCTCACAATGACCTTATGGCACATTTTACTTATGAAGAAATTGAGTTTCATAGAAACTAACTCACCTGCCTGTGGTCACAAAGCTATTTACTTTCTGAGACAGTACAGGAATTCAAATATTCCTGATTCCAAGCTCAGCACTCTGTCCACTTTGCACTCCGGTCTATTCACAGGTAGAGTGCCAGTGCAGGAGTCAGGAGGACCTAAGTCCAAATCTCACTTCAGACACTGGAAACTCACTAGCTGTGTGACCTTGGGCAAGTCACTTAACCTCAATTGCCTTAAGATTGAAGTAATAATGACTTGAAGTATTGAAGTAATAATAAGGCTGTTATTACTGAGATTAATGTTTTTATTCAAGGTTATGTCACATCCTTTGTCAAAAATTCAAGTAAACTTTTAAGATTAGGGAATAGTCATCAGATTTCAAATATATATTCCATTTTGAGCATTTTTCAAAAAAAATTTTAATGGGCGTAGTTGCCTTGTCAAATTGACAAAATGATGTACTCTGATAAATATATTTATGTACTGAGAAGCAAAATTATTTTAGAATCACAGAAATTCCAAAACTGAGAGGCAACACAGTCTTTTTTTTTTAAAAAAAATTTAAGCAATTTATTCAAGATATCAAGATAAACATGATACAATGGCCAGGGAACTCACATAATTAAAACCCCATTGAAAACCTCTTGACCATCATCAAGTATGGATTTGAAAAAATACCTGAATCCAATCTAATGTGATGAAATAGTGATTTCACAATGAAAAATGAAAGAAAAGGTCAAAATCCTGTGAACCTCAAGTGAAACCAGTGATTATAACAAAAGAAAAGTTATATTGTATATTAATATTTTAAATATATAAAAAGTTTAAGGTTTTATAGATATCTATTTATTTAACTTTATCCTAATTAATTTGCACATGGTTTTATATAAGCTACCTGTTTCCTGTTTGAGTTGCAGTCTTTAAAAATTTGCGTTATTATGTTACTTTTGGCATTCATTGTAAGTAAATAAGCATTTCTTAAGGGCATACTGTTTGCTAGGCAATATGATAAGATACCAAGAAAGGTTAAAAAAAACCCCCAACATCCATTCTGGTAAGTTTCTCACAGTCCAGTGGGAGAAAGAACATGCAAATAACTATGCGCAAGACATATACGAGATAAATCAAAGATAATCCATGGGGGGAAGGCACAAGATTGTAGAAGACCAAGAAAGGCTTCTAGCAGAAAGTAGGACATTAGCTGAAGCTGAAGGAGAATGGGAAGACGAGAAGCACATTAGGGAGGAGAGAATCATCATTGATAATATGTTGCAGCCTACTGTATTTCCTCATGATTCTTTCAATTGCCATTAGGGTGATTTTCCTTATTTTTCATTAAAAAATATCTTTATTTTTAAAATTTATTTTTTGTTACATTTTAAGTTCCAAACTATTTTCTTCCCTCCCTCCCCACCTCCAACAGAGAAAGCCACCATTTGACAACAATTTAAACATAAATATATAATAATATAATATATGTATATATAAATATATATATAAAACCATACTATGTGCACTTCTATTTATCAGTTCTTTTTCTGAAGGCAGATAGCACTTTCCTTCATAAGTCATTTATAGTTGATCTGAGTATTTGTAGTACTCAGAATAACTTTGCTGTTCATAATTATTCTTCAAACAGTATTTCTGTTACTGTATACAATGTTCTCTTGATTCTGCTTACTTCTATTTTCATTATTTCATACACGTCTTTCCCATGTTTTTCTAAAATCAACTAGCTCATCATTTCTTATAGCACAGTAGTTAGTATTCCATCCCAATCATATACTGCCACTTGTTTAGTCACTCCCCAAATGACAGACATTGCGTCAATTTCCAATTCTTTGCCACCCAAAGAGAGCTACTACACATATTTTAGAACATTAAGGTTCTTTTCCTTTTTCCCAAATCACCTTGGAGAAAGGACCTGATAATGGTATTGATAGTTCAAAGGATATACACATCTTTATAACAATGTGGGCATAGTACCAGATTGCTCTCCAAAATGGTTGCAACAGTTCATAGTTCCACTAACAATGTATTAATGTCCCAATTTTTCCACAACTCCTCCAACATTTGTCATATTCCCCTTCTATTTTACCCAATCTGACAGGTGGGAGATGATATCTCAAAGATGTTTTAAATTGCATTTTTCTAATCAGTAAAAATTTAGAGCATTTTATATGGGTATATACAGTTTTGATTTCATCAACAAAAACTTTTTTTTTATAACTTTCCACTATTTATTAATTGGAGAATAACTCTTATTCTTGTAAATTTGACAAAATTCTCTATATATTTGAGATATGAGACCTTTATCCAAGAAACTATCTATAAAGTCCCCCCCCCTTCTGCTTTCTTTCTAATTTTGGCTACGTTAGTTTTATTTATTCAAAACCTCTTTAATTTAATATAATAAAAGTTATCCATTTTATACTTCACAGTGTTCTCTGTCTTTTATTTATTAGTAAATTCTCCTATCCATAAGTCTGAGAGGTAATATGTTCTCTTCTAATTTTTTTTATCATATCTTTCTTTATATCTAGGTCATATATACATTTTGACCTTAACCTGGTAAATGGTACAAAATCTTGATCTATTCCCAATTTCTGCCAGATTGCTTTCCAGTTTTCCCAACATTTTTTTTACCAGATAGTAAATTTTTATCCTCAAACTTCAAATCTTTACGTTCGTCAAAAACAAGATTACTATAATCATTTACTACTGTGTATTGTATGTCTACTCTATTCCACCAGTCCATCTTTCTATGTCTTAACCATCAGATAGTTTTGATAATTACTGCATTGTAATATAGTTTGTTACTTTTGTTATTGATATAATCAAATATCTTAAAAATTCTCCTTATTTTAAATCATCCCTGCATATCTGGTATAAATTTTCACTTGGCTACCATCTATAATCTTTGTGATATATTATTGTAGTCCCCTAGCTAGTATTTTATTTAGAATTTTTTCCATCCACATTCTTTAATGAAGTTGGATTATAATTTTCTTTCTCTGTTTTTGCTCTTCCTAATTTAGGTATCAGCACCACATTTGGTGTGGAGTTTGGTAGGACTTAATCTTTGCCTGTTTATTCTAAATAATTTACTTAATATTGGAATTAACTGATTTTTAAATGTTTGGCAGAATTAACTGTAAATCCGCCATGTAACTGTTTGTCTTGGTTGCTCATCTGTAAAATAAACTGGAGAAGATAATTGCAAACCACTCCAGTATCTTTGCCAAGAAAGCCCCAAATGGAGTCACAAAGAGTCGAACAGTTAAAATGACTGAACAGCAAAGACTAGCATGTGAAAAGATAAAACAAATCATGTAACTTATTAAATAGAAAGAAGTAGCTACATAACAGATTTTTTCTCTTTTCTCTTTTTCTTTTTTTACAAAAACTGATAGATCTAGAGTCCAAGCAGGGGGACAACTATCTTTTTAGAGATTCCCTATCAGTAAATTCCCTATGTGCCCTTATATGAGTTGAAGTGCAACTTCTGTAATAGCTTCTTCTAATGAGTAGCCTTCTTTGGGAATTTTTTTCCCTACCAGGTGTGCCTGTATCAGCTGCTGGCTGCACTCCAGAGCATCACAGCTTTCATTGAAGTCAGTTGTGTTGAGAATCACAGACTTCCTTTCAATTAACTAGATATTTGGCTTCCATAAATGGACTGTTCCCCAGAGGTATTTATGCAGCAGCATCTTGTCACTCTGTTTTCTACTGAAACCAAAGCACAATAAAAAGAAGAAAAATGTGGTTTTGAAGAATGCTAAGGATTTAAACATGCAGTTATGGGGAAAGGAGCAAGACCAGGAGGAGCAAAAACTCAGAGAAAATATATTAATGCAAGAAAATTTTAGATTGTTGAGAAAATGAACAGTGGTTCAGTTTGACTGGAGTACAAAATATTTGGAGCGGGCATCATGAGAGATAAAACTGAAAAGGTAAACAAACCCTTTGAATTCAAAGAATCTGGCTATCAGTTTGTGGCAAAAGTTTTTGAGTAATGGAAAAAAGTGCTCTAACAATGGAACATTTGCAAACACACACTTTATTTATTCATTAAAGTGGAATGTACTCAAAATAAATGAGCTGTAGGCATTTAATTGGAATTATGGTTGAAAAGTGAAATTGTATGCCTTTATAAATATTCTTTGATTTAAGTTTGTTACAAAAGTGTGAATTGACTTGATGCAAGTAGTTAGTCTTAGAGAATCTATGGCAGTGTTCCCAAATATCCAGATTTATTGATACTTCTAATATTCTATATTTTCTTTGACAAACTAAGTGGAATAAGGATCCAAAGGAACATGTACATGTGTATATGTATATGTGTCTTTGTGTGTCAGTTTCATTTCTGTTTGTATGTCCATTAAATAATTTGGTAAAGATGTGAATGAGTTCTGAGAAGCAAAAAAAGAAATGGTAAGACCATAAGATAAATATTTGACTACAGTAATGAAACTGTAAGGAAGAGGAAAACAGAAGCAAAAGGAAAGAAGGAAGGGAGGGAGCAAGGCAAAGGTGTGGAGGAAAAAATTCAGAAGAAACAAGAGAAATTCAACTGATATTCCACAGACTAAGAAAGTAGGAAAAGTCAGATTAAGAAAACTAAGAGGAAGGAAAGAAGGATAAAGGAAAGAAGGATGTAAGGAAAGAAGATAAAAAAGAAAGAAAAAGAGGAGACAAAAGAAGACAAAGAGTAATGAATGAGAAGACAAAAAGAGGAGATATAGAGCAAGAGAGAGAAAAAAGAAAAATAATTAAAAAAGGGAAAAGATAAAAAAAGGAAGAAAAAGGAATGGAAAAAACAATGGAAAAAATGGAGTCAAAAGTGCTAGTGAAAACATATAGTTAGTGCTATCAACTGTTTGAAAATAGGGTGACAGAAAAAGAGAGAAAGAAAAGTTAGAAGGCCCAGAGATGATGGAAGCAAGGCAAAGAAATAAGAACTCTTTGCTTAATTGAACGTTGATTTTTCTGGCTACTGCATTTTCTATTGCTAATTTTCTCGAGTACTGGTGGAGCATCGTGAATTGACTTCTCTGAGTTTATATAATTTTTTTCCCTGAGGTTATATTATTAAGTATTACAATCTAGTTTTTCTGCTTCTACATCCAAAATATTTTCAGTTGTTTGAAATCAAAACCAAAGTAATTCATTACATGAATTATTGAATTTCATAAAATTAACAAAGAATGAGAGGTAAATTCATCTTGGGAGTAGCAAATTTTTATATCACAGGAGGCTATACACAACGAGAATGTGTGCCTTCATACAAAGGTGCACACAGGAAACTTGTCTTCAAATCTTCTGAGCCTACTCATCTGATTTTCATCTATGTACGATTAGAAATTTGAGAAATTACTAACATTCATAATGTGCTGAATTTATTTTTGGTAGTACATAATATTCTATGGTATAATAAAGTCAAATACTGTTTGTTTCTCTCCTTTTTCTTCTGCCAGTGTCCTAAACACTAGTTAAAGAGAAATTGATGGGTAGTTAATCAGAATTCTTGATCACTGATTGCAACCACATAATTTGCTCCTCTAATGTTAACATGAATTTACTGCATTGCTGTCCAAAAATAAACGCATTAAAACATTGTAATGAATGTCCCATAATTCATATTATATACCCATTTGTTTTCTTAATGCCAAAGAGATAAGTATAAAAAAGAAATATATCCATCTTGGGATTGATAGAACTTAAGTTGTCTTTTGGCATCAAATCTTTCCTAGAAATACCTTTGATGGTTATTTATATATACAATTTATATATTATACGGTAAATTTAATGGAATATATATGTGTACCCATATATAATATCTAGCATTAAAATGAAAACTAATAATGTATGTACATATATAGCATCTAGCATTAATATGAAAGTTATTACTACTACTAATAAATATAATGAAAATAATATAATTTGTTTGATCTAGGTAATTTACAGTGATTATAAAGGTTTCTAAATATGTAATATCTCTTGCAATAAAGAGGATATTTTGTAGGCAGTAAATTTTATTTAGGCACTATCTTAGGGCAAAATATCAAGTGTTTTGCTTATTTGCTTTCTATCAAATAGATACATTTTGTGGCAAAAATATCATAACTTCACTTTTAGTATATTTTTACCCCCATCCTCTATTATTATCTCTTCTATTTTTGTGTGTATATATAATAAATATTTTTTGTGCATATATAATATATCTTTGTATATATATATATGTGTGTGTGTATATATATATATATATATATGATGTGATAAATGTTTATCAACCTACAGCTGCACATCATTATTGAGAACATTAGAAGATAAAATTTCTGTTGAAACTTCTGCACTGAAGCCTTATGGTTTGTTTATTTAACTGACAGATGCTGTTTTTATTCAGAATTGTGTTTTAGCACAACTGAATGGAATATTTTTTGAGCCTGGAAGTGAAATAATATACTTGCCAACTCAAATTCAATCTGTTCTTAAGGTTGATTTTTTTTCAAAGCTCCTTTGTGGACACTTAGAAATGCTAGTAAGTATATTAGCTAGAACTGAAATAAATTTACTATTCAATTGTGACGTCACCTTAGTCACTCTTGGTTGATTGCTGATGAGCTGCTCCATTGGAGTCATGTAAGTGACATGTAAGTGAATTTCACTGAATTCATAAGCACAGAATCTAAGAGCTGGGAGGAATCTCAGAAGCCTTTGAATCCAATCTATATCTGAGCAAGAATCTCCTTCTATCCTAAATCATTCACTTCCCCAAATTTTGTTCACCCTTCTCTACTTATCGAAAATCTACCTACCGTTATTAAACTTAGCTCAGATTCCACTATGTCTGAGAAGCTTCACTGAGTCACATTACTACAGATTACAAAAATTTCCTTAATAACTAGAACTGCCCCATATAAGAACATTATGCTTCTAAAGTTTCTCATTGCTGCAGATCTTCAGGGTGAGGCTGGATTTCAACTTCTCATGGAGTTTATTTCACATAGAAGCTCAACTCAATTCAACAAATGTTTAAATGCCTGTAAGCAAGGCCCTGTGTAGACAATGGGGATTCATAAAAATGAAGCAGATTTTATACTTATAGAATAGTTGTAGAAGTAGGGATGCTTGGTATACACAGACAAGTAAATTTAATATACTGTATGTATTTTGTTATAATTTAATTTTTTTCAATTAACACTCATTTTTTCCCCTGCTGCCTACCACCCCAGTTTGAAAAAAAAGCAACCTAAACTCACACACACACACACACACACACACATACATACATGTGAAAATCAAACTTCCATGTTATCCATGACCCCAAATTTATGCCTCAATTTGCATCTTATATACATAGATCATCTATCTTCTGGAATCTTGGTTAGTCATGGTATTAATTAGATTTCTTTTAAAGTTGTTTGTCTTTTCAATATTGTCATCAAATGATTTATTCTCTTTGTTCTATTGGCATTACTCTGCGTTAGTTCATATAATCTGTAGAGGTCAGTCTGAAATTATCTCTTTCATTGCTTTTCACAAGATATAAGTGTCTTATTACATTTATATGCCATAATTTTTTCAGCTGCTCTCAGAATTAATAGGCACCCCTTTAGTTTTCAGTTCATTGCCACTATAAAAAAGAACAAGAAATAATTTAATATAAAATGTTCCTTCCCCTCTTTTTAATCTAATATGTCCAATAGTTGTGTCACTGTATCAAAGTATATGCAAAATTTAATTACTTTGGAGCACAGTTTCAAATTCCTTTCCTGAGCAGATTGGCCAATTCACAGCTCTACCATGAATATATTAATGTATTTATTTCTCATAGCCTTTTAATCATTTATAATTTTCTTTTTTGGGGGGTTAAATATACGGATTTGATGGATATGAGGTAGAATCTCAGAGTTCCTTTATTTTACATTTCTCTAATTTTTAGTGATTTTTTTCATATGGCAATAGAAAATTGGATGTCTTCCTTTGCAAACTGTCCGTTCTTATCCTTTGACCATTGATTAATTGGAACCTGCCTGTTTTTCTTAGATATTTGAATAAATTTCTTATTTTGAGAGTTATACCTTGATTAGAAAAAAAATTACTATAAAGACTTTTCCTCCAATTTACTGTTTACCTGCTTATCTACATTAGATTTGTTTGGGAGATAAAATATAACTAAACAAAATTGTTCATTTTATCTTCTGTGATTCTCTTTATCCCTTGTTTAATCATGAATTCTTCCCTTAACCAATAGACCCATAAACCTATTTCTTCTTTTCTCCTCTAATTTGTATCCATTTGGAGATGTGAATATCATGAGATGTTGATCTACATTCAATGTCTGTCAGACTGCCTTTTAGTTTTCCCAGAAGTTTTGTCAAGTAGTAAGTCTTCATCCTCATAAATAGGATCTCCGGGCTTCTCAAAAACTAGGCTGCTAAGTTCCTTAGGTTCAGTACGTTGTATACTTTATGTGTTCCATTCATTAATCTCTGTATAATTTAATCAGTACCAAATTGTCTTGATCACTGCTTTGTGGGAGAGTTTGAGCTCTTATGCTACTAGGATTCTTTCATTCTTACTTTTAAAATGAACGTCCTTGAGATTTTTGACCTTAGGTTTCTCAAGATCAAATTTGTTATTACTTTTTCTACATAAAGTAATCCTTTGATATTTTGTTACAAAATTGTGTAAGTAGATTAATTTGTATGGTATTGCCATTTTTTTGCTGGCTTGGTCTTCCAATACTGAATTAATATTTTTCTTTTATAAAGAGCATTTTATAGTTTTACCCTTAGAGTTCCTATATGCTTCTTGGTATGTAGACTCCCAAGTATTTTACATATTTTGTATTTATGTGAAATGGATTTTTTCTTTTTATCTTTTTGTTGCTGTGC
The DNA here is from genome assembly GCF_028372415.1 of Notamacropus eugenii. Taxonomy (NCBI): domain Eukaryota; kingdom Metazoa; phylum Chordata; class Mammalia; order Diprotodontia; family Macropodidae; genus Notamacropus; species Notamacropus eugenii. The sequence continues at coordinate 410,907,539 of NC_092874.1, forward strand.
TTTTTTGGCAATAAACAAAAATAAATATTTCATGTGGATTTATTACATATTTGATAAATTTGGATCTATTTATTCTTCTGTATTTTTGTTTTTTAAAAACAAAAATTGGTGTTGAATTTTTTCAAAAGCTTTTTCACAATGCCTGGTACACCCTAAGTGCTTTATAAATATTTTTTGACAAACTAATTGAGTATTGATATGATTATATAATTTCTATCTTCTTTTTATTAGTAGATTAAATTATGTTCATAATTTTCTTAAAATTAAAATAACTCTGAATTACTGGTATAAACCTAACTTGGTCATAATGAATAATCTATGATATACTGTAGCCTCTTTGCTAATAGGTTTTTTTTTCTTGCAGCAATGTTCATTAGATAATGGTCTGTGGTGTTATCTGTTTTGAATCTGCATGGTTTGTGTACCAGTACTATGCTTGTATCACAGGAGTAATTTAGCAAAAACCCTTCTTTTTCTGTCTTTTTCAACTACTATATGTATTCTTAGAATTGAATATTCTTTGAATTTTTTTTTTAGAACTCACTTGTAAATGTCTCTAGTCTTGGGTGCTTGTTTTTTCCTTTGAGATTTCATTTATTGTTTTTGATTCCTTTTTTAAAGATTCAGTTTTTTTAATTTTCTATTTCTCATTTTCTTAACATACACTTTTTATATTTTTGTAAAAGTTCATCTATTGTAAAGGTTTTAAAATTAGCATGCAATTGTGAAAATGTTTCAGATAATATCCTTTATTTTTCTGAATTTGTCATGAATATTTTATTTTATTTAACAAATATTTATTACCAATTTTATTTCCTTCTTTCTTTTAAAAAACTTAATAATTCTAATAATAATTTTATTTATACATATACATTTATGACCCTTAATGACATTAGAATTCTGAGGGAAACTTGCATCATCTTCCATTAGTATGTAAGCATTTCATACTTGTATAGTCCCTTCTGATAACTCATTTTTACCCTCTTACTTTTTTTTTTCTGACACTTGTTTTGTATTTCAAAGTTTCTACTCAGCTCTGATTTTTTGGATGAGGAATGCTTGGAAATATCTTTCATTAAAGTATAATTTCCCACTATAGCATTATACTCAGCTTTTCCGGATACGTTATTCTCTAAGTGAGCCTCTATCTTTTGCCTCTTGGAATATTATATTACGATATCTCTGTTCCTTTAAGGTGCTAGCTACCAAAACTTGTGTATTCCTGAATGTGACCTCTTAGTACTAGAAATTCTTTCTGGCTACCTGAGGCATTGTTTCTTTTATCTGGGAGCTATGGATTTATGTACCAACAATCCTGGAAGTTTTCATTTTGGGGTTTCTTTCAGGTTGTGACTGGTGGATTATTTTAATTTTTACTTTGCAATTGTTTTTTTAAATATTTATTTGCAGATTTCCTTCATGATTTTTTGAAATATATCTCAACAAGTCCATTAATTCTTAAATTGTCTTTCCTTGAACTGCATTTGCTATGAGGTATTTTACATTTTACTATATTTTTCAGTCTTTTTATTTGTTTTTCATATTTCTTATTGTATGTAGTCATTAACTTCTGTTTGATCCATTATAACATAAGGAGTATCATTTGGGTATGGTTTCTCATTTCATTTCTAATTTTCTCTCATCATCTCTAATTTATAACACCATTTAAAAACTATTTTATTTTTGCTTTATTTCTTCTAGAAGTTCTAGGTAACTTTTGGCCAAGTTAAGTTTTTCTTTGAGGTTTTGCTTGCAAATGCTTTGAAATCATTCTCTTCTGAATAGTTAGGTGGTACAGTGCATACAGTGTTTGATCTGGATTCAGGAAGACCTGAGTTTAAGTCTCACCTCAGACACTTTTCCAAAGTGATGCCGAGTGGGAAGGCAGATTGTGCAATTGGTTAGGAACTCCACATTAGATAGAGACACACACAGTGTGTGTGACTGGGTGAGTGAGAGAGAGCGAGTGAGAGGGAGCAAGAGGAAGATTTTCTATGTGAAAACACTTACCTACATGTATAAAAGAATAAAGCATTCTTATATGTGTTTATCACATATACACATGATATATAAACAATTAACATACTACTTGCATATATAATCACTTCACAGAAAAAAATTCTAATAAATACTTATTATTTTACAGAATCTTTTTGGTGGAGAGCCAGTCCACACCTATGATATCATTGGTACAGGAAACAATAAGCATGGGAATTCTATTCTCTGGAAGAGATTAGAATTTATAGTTTTATAGAGAGTTGCCTGGAATACTTAGAGGGAAAGGGACATGTAAATGATCTTACAGATAATATATGCCAGAGATGGGTCTTTCTGACTCAAAAGCACTACTCTCAGGACATTGGGCAAAATCTCAGAGGGTATTAATTGGAGAACAGTTACATGTGCATTGGTAAAAGGAAATAGGAGACATCAGTTACACTGCAGGTCTAGTCACAAATAAAATATGTTTTTCTTGGGCTTTCTTATTTTCCACTCTATATGTTCTAGCTAAAAATCCCATTGACTGGTTGATTCAGTTCAAGAGATATTCATAGAATGTAAGTACCTAGTACTTGTTTAATTGCTAATACAATCTCTTATCATTGTCTAGTAATATCTTAATACACAATCTTTTAAACTTGATTAGAGCTTTATCATTTAAAATCTGACAATGGACAAATAGGACCCAGGATAAAATGACCTCACCCAACCTCTCCCAACTCCAACAGAGCTCTTTCATAATCACTTCTAACTTTAGAAGAGGAGAATTATTGTTCAGTGAACTAATTAGGAAGTCTCTCTTTTAATATGGGTCAGAGGACCTGAAATACAAATGAATCATTTTTTCCCCCAGAAAGTGCCATTACATACAGATTCAAACAGAAGATATGAAAATCTTGACACTATAGGAGGAAGCAGACAATTTAGATGATTTTTTTTAGGATACTAATTTAAAAATTTAATTGTGTTGTTTTTGTTGGTTAAAAAAAGCCCTCTCTGCTACTTTTCTTCAAAACAGTTTTATTTTGCAGTAGAAAATGAGGGAGAAAAAAAATCTGAGCCATAACGGCTCAGCAAGAAAATGAACACTGCAAACAACCAAAGAGAGGATTTATTTTTTCTCCAGAAGTCTTTCTGCCTGGTCATTCAGGGGCAGAGTAATCAGCCAGTGCTCTAATTATTGAGTATGAAAGAATGAACAGCTCCCAGTGTTTTCACTGCCTTAACAAACTCTAATTAAACATCTTGCTTAAATAAATGTCTGAAGATTGCCAAAGACAATGGTTTCTCAGCTGGTTTCTGAAAAATGACAATGCTGCTTTGTAGGAGACTGGCTCTTAAACCATTGCCAAATAAATGATCCCTATTTGATTTTTATTTTAAAATAAATTTTTATTGTATATTTTGACTTTATATCAAGATTTCCCAATATAATTATGTAACTTCCCCCAGTGACCCCCCAAAATGATCTCTTATGAAAAGATTAAAAGAAAAAAAATCATCTAAACAATCAAATTACAAATATGTAAGAATAACTGTAATGCTTCATACACAGAATAGATCTATAATTCTGCAAAGAAGGTTAGAAGGTATCTTCTTATATCTCTGCTTTGGGACCAACCAAATTTATTCATTATAATTCCAGAGGATTTAGTTTGATAATTTTGTCATTAATCTTGCCATTTATATCATTGTAGTTATGTATTTTGCTTTCTTAGTTCTACTTCAGTTTGCACTAGTTCATATGAATCTTTTAAAAATATTTATTTTCAACATTTTTTCCCCAAAATTTTGAGTTCCAAATTCTCTTCCAATACTGAGAAAGTAATATAATAGCAATTATATGTATGTATATGTATGTATTTATGTAGACATGTAAAACATATTTCTATATTAGCCATGTTGCAAAAATAAAACAATAAAAACAAGAAACATAAAGAAAGTGAAAAAAATATGCTTTGCTCTGCACTCATGGCTCATCAGTTCTCTTTCTGGAGGTGAATAATTTGTTTATCTTGTGAGCTTTGGAATTGTCTTAGATCATTGTTTTGGTCAGAGTAGCTAAATCTTTCACAGCTGAGCATCCTTACAATATTGCTGTTACTATGTACAGTGTTCTCCTGGTTCTGCTCACTTTGCTTTGCATCAGTTCATATCAGTCTTCCCATGTTTTTCTGAATCTATCCTGTCTGGCATTTCTTATAGCACAATGATAATCCATCACAATCATATACCACAACTTGTTCAATCATTCCCCAATTGATAGTCATCTCCCCAATTTCCAATTCTTTGCCAGAACAAAAAAGAGCAGCTACAAATATTTTTGTATGAAGAGGTTATTTTTCCTTTTCTTCTTTAATAGTATTTTATTTTTTTTCAAATTAAGTATCAAGGCAATTTTTGGCATTCATTTTTACAAGATTTTGAGTTCCAATTTTTCTCCTTTCCCCTCCCTCCTAAAGTGGTAGGCAATTTGATATAGATTATACATGCGCTATCATGTAAAACATATTTCCATATTAGTCACAGTTATGAAAGAAGAAACAGATAAAACATACAAAAAGGGAAAAGTAAATTTAAAAAGTATGCTTTAATTTGCACTCATAGTTCATCAGTTCTTTATCTGATTATGGATATTTTCCTTTGTGAGTCATTTGTACTTGTCTTGCATCATTGTTTTGCTGACAACTGAATCGTTCATAGGTGATAATCACACAGTGTTGCTGATATTATGTACAATGTTTGCCTGGTCTGCTCATTTCACTTTGCATCAATTCATACAAGTCTTTCCAGGTTTTTCTGAAATCTTCCTTTTCATCCTTTCTTATTGCGCAATAGTATCCCATTACGTTCATATACCAAAGCTTGTTCAGTCATTCATCAATTCATGTGCATCCTCTCAGTTTCCAATATTTTGCCACCATGAAAAGGGATACTATAAATATGTATGTCTTTTCCCCTTTTTATGATCTGGAATACAGATCTAATTTGAGATACAGATCTAATAGTGGTATTGTTGGATGAAAGGATATGCACAGTTTGGTTGCCCTTTGAATATAGCTCAAAATTGTCCTCTAGAATGGTTGGATCAATTTACAACTCTACTAATAGTGCATTAATGTCACAATTTTTCCACATTCCCTCCAGCTTCTATCATGGTCCCTTTCTGTCATGTTAGCTAACCTTATAGGTATCAGATGGAACCTCAGAGTTGCTTCAATTTGTATTTCTCTAGTTAATAGTTATTTGGAGTGTTTTCATGTGACTATTGATAGCTTTGATTTCTTCTGAAAATTGCCTTTTCATATCATTTGACTGTTTATCATTTGGGGAAATGGCTCTTATTTTTTATAATTTTGCCTTGGTTCCCTATATATTTGATAAAGGAGACTTTTACTGCTGCTGTGATTTCCACCCCAACCCCAGTTTCCTGCTTTCCTCTAATTTTGGTTGTATTGGTCTTGTGCAAAAAAATTTAAATTTAATATAATCAAAATTTTTCATTTTTCTTCCCATGATCCTCTCTATCTCTTGTTTACTCACAGAACTTCCCTTTTCCAGAATTTTGACAGATAGAATTTCCCATGCTTCCCTAATTTACTTAGTATGTACCCTTTATGCCTGAATCATTTACATATTTTCATCTTATTTTTGTCTATGGTATGAGATATTGGTCTATGCCTAATTCCTGCCAAACTATTTCCCAACTTTCCCAGCACATTCTTAAGAATCTTCCTTTTCTTTTTCAAATACATAGTTTCTTATAATATGAGATTTCATCCCATTCTCCTTCTCTTAAGTTAAAAGTGATTAGGCTAAGGCTAGGAGTTGGGGAAGTTATAATCTATTTATTCTGGGTTCTATATTTTTTTATTGCCAAAACATTAAAACTCTAGGCTCTAATGTTTAAAAAGTGTCTTTAAACCACCACTGGTTTAACCATTCCCCAATATGTGAGCATCTAATTTGTTTCCAGTTTTTGTTTTCTGCTACTACAAAATAAAACAAAAACTCTGATAAAACTATTTTGGTGTATATGGAATGTTTTTCCCCTTTGAAATCCTTAAGGCATATGCTTCAAAAAAAGAATCTCTGGCTATGAACATTGCAGTCACTTTCTTCACATAATTTTGGATTGCTTTCAGGATGGTTGGACCACATTGTAGCTCCACCAATAGTTAATTAATGTGTCCATTTTCTACAACTCCTCCAACACTGATTGCCTACTGACTTTTATGAACTAAGATATATAATATATCTTATACATAAGATATATGATATATATCTAAGATATATAATATATCTTAGAAACATAGAAACATGGAAGAAATAGATTCTGATCCACAAAATCAATTTGTTTTTAAGTGGAAAAAAGTATCTGTTGAAGAAAATCTACAATACACTTCAGGGAATAAGAATAGGAATTTCATATGATTATACTCAGCAGTATTCTGGTAAGTGTTTAACAAACAGCTCTCTGAAAACATATGATCTACATTTAAGCTTAATCTAAATTATTAGCATTTTCTCTATAACTTTCTTAAGTCTAGACGATCAACAAAGTAATAAATCAAGCCCTGATATGTAGTGTTTTCTGCCACACTTTTGAATATTTCAGTTTGTAAGTAAGACTGCTACGTAAGCAACAAGTAAAATAACACCTTGAATATTATAATGAAGAGGTTTGTGATGACTTTTGAATTATCTCTCTAAACACACACATATGCATATATCTAGACAGATGGATAGGTAGATGTAGACTTCTAGAATGAAGTTGAAACTTGTTACAGTTCAGTCGTTAATTTGGATCTACTCTACCTTTCTTGCCTTGGCTCTTCTTTGGGATTGACTGCACAGTGAAGTCAAACTGAGTTATTCAGTGTTCACACATCTCATGCTTTGTAGCTTCTGTTTCTTTGCCCATGTCTATATCATCACCTCCCCACTTCCATTCTGGCATCTCCTTCTATTGACCTAAGGTAACTTCTTCCATGAAATCTCCTCTTGGATCTCACATAGAACTTTGTTTATACCTTTCATGTTTCTTGTGAACTTATTACAGGTTATTTCATAGTATAGTTCTCTGTGTCACATTTTCCCCCAGGCAATGTGTCCCCTGAGAGCAAGAACAAAGGCTAATTTTATCTTTGTATTATTATTAATGATCCCAATCTCCTCTTTGAAACAATCCTCTCTTTTTAGTACTATAATTTTATCAATGTTCATGAATGACTGTGAGTTTTAACACAACAATCTCTGAAGAGATGGTGTCTTCTGGAGGCAGGCTTTTCTTAGTGTATAGTGATTACAATGATCTATTTCTGTAGGTAGGTTTAAAAAAAAATCTCCCTACTGGGCAATTAAAAAGAATCAGTTTGTTGAGTGAAAGCCAGAAATGGTATATGACCTTTTAACTGAAAACTTCAAGAGACCATGATTTCATACAAATTATAATCCCTCCAGTTATATTATATGTTTTAATGCATTGCTGTGGCCAAGACCATCCATTCATTGACTGATACTTATGATGAATATCTAGCAAGGCTAGGAATCAGACAACAAAACCACATGGTCTTGCCCTTGAATCTTTTCTTCCTTGACAAGACTCACCAAATTTCTGTTTTGTAGTCTTAAGTTTTATGAAACCAGAGTCCACTCGATGCCACAGTGAAACCACAAAGAGGAGTTTTAGTCGAGAAATATATGTGTCTTTAGGAAGAATGTGACGTAGTGGTATGAAAACTTGATCAAGAGGCAGGGCTACCACTTACTATGTGAACAGTTTTACGTTTCAGGACTTCAGTTTCTTCATATTTATAATGAGTCTGCTTAGGCTAGATCAGAGGTTTTAAGCTTGTGTCTATGGACCAGTCCATAGATAAATTTTAGTAGAGTCTATGAACCTGCATAGGAAAACAAAAGAAAATTGTTTTTGAATATTATGTGAACATTTGTAATCTGTTTACTACATTTTGGCATTTAAAAACATCATTCTAAGAAGGGATCTATAGGCTTTACTAGGTTACCAAAAGGGTGCATGGCAGAAAAAAAGATTTCAAACATCTGGTTGATGATCTGTAATGTATCTCTCTTTTTTAAAATTATCTTGATCTTTTATTCATCATTTTAAAAAATCTAACTTCTCTATTCCTCATCTGGCAGTTCTCTTCCCACATTCCTCCAAATACACATCTACATACACGTACACACACACACACACACACACACACAGATCTATCTATCTGTATATATATGTATATATATACACACATATCTACATGTGTATATGTATATATAAAATGCAAATATATAGATATGTGTGCACTCATACATATATGTACAACACCCATGTGTACACATATATGTACATATATGTACACACACACGTGTGTATATATATGTATGTATTTGGCCCTTTTAATGCCAGTGATTGTCAGCCTTTATGGTGCTTACCTTATACATCTTCTACAGACATAATTCTTCCATTAACTGTCTTGAGTTTTCCAGGGAAAGGGAAGAATTAAAGGGAAATCAAGTTTTTGGAACTCCAGGAGTTTACCATGACAGCCACTCACTAAAAACAACCCAAAGTAGTAAGAAACAAAAGCCTTTTCTCTCACTGGACATACGTGGTGACACGCCAATTTCATGGCTTTCAGATCCAATCTGCTATTTTTTGTCACTAGAATGGTTGAGTGCCAAGCAATAGATTGCATCAGCATATGGATCATCTTAGAGGCCCTGTCATTAAAATGGCTAAAGTGACCTCAAACAGGTGGTCAGGTTATTTCAGGCTCCTGGGTAAATGAATCACAGGCATGAACTAGTTCACTGCAAATATCAACGCATCTGGGAAAAGGGCCTTGAACAGAGGAGGCACATAATATTTATCTATCAACATATAAATACACATACATTTCTCTTTCTCTCTACATATGTGCACATACCTAAATTACATGTAATTAATTCTTAGCAATTAAAGATTTAAAAATCCCACACTTACAAAATGGGTTTTCAAAAGTTTATGGCAGCAGGGAGACAAAGTGGTGTAGTGAATAAAATCCAGCCCCTTCCACATAATAGCTGTGCTACCCTCAGAATTCACTTAAATTTTCAGAGCACCTAGTAACTCTCAGGCTTTAAGTTGTGGAACAGGTGTCAATTTGTCTTGGTAAAGAGAGTATCTTAATTGGAAATTCCTTATAATAAATTTCTGGACAAAAAATGATGCTGCATAATAATTATACACACATACACACCTACACACATATACATACATATTTGTGAGAAGAGAGTGAGGGAGGAAAAAAGAGGGAGAGACATAGAGAGAGAGGCAGAGAGAAATAGAGGGAGGGAGAGAGAGAGAGAGAGAGAGAGAGAGAGAGAGAGAGAGAGAGAGAGAGAAAGAGAGAGCGAGAGCAAGGGGGGGGGGGGAGACAAAGAAGCATATAATCTCATTTTAATCCATGAACATTAAAGAGAAAGTATTCCCGGATTTCTTTCTTAACCAGATGCAGTGGTATCCATGGGGTGGAGGGGCCTAAGACATAACTTTAAGATTAACCTATAAGAAGGGATAATGTCAGAATGGAAGAATTCAGGTGACTACACTAAGGTATTCTATATCTTTCACTCCTCATTCATAAAATTCATTAAAAGATATGATGAGCTGAGGATTGTGGTGCTAATGAAACTTTTCCTGTTTTGTATGAGGGCCTCTCACAGTCAACAATTTTTTTCTCTGGGTAGTGGTCAGAATTGCAGTGCAACCAAGACACAGTTAATAATTGACTGTCTAGTATGGTGTACTTGATGAGTGTTTGTTGAATTTAATGTAATGAGAAGGGGAATTGAAAGAATCAGGCTGAGTCTGATGAAGAAATATCTTAATCACGAATCATAATGTCTTAGAGAGGGGCTAATGAAAGGTAAAATTTGGGGGTCAGGTAGGAATAGTTTGTTACTGGACCAGTAACATGACCAGCATGTCCATATAAGTGGACTTTCGGTAATGCAAGAATGTTTTTATGTTTTCATGCTGGGCCATGTGAAGTGTTTTACCTTTCATTTTCTTTTGAAGCACTCATACTGAAATCGGAGAACTCTTCTCATCTCTGCCCTTTATCCCATGGATGTAGAAACACTACAGAGAGTTCTAGATAGTGAAAATATTCCTTGAAATTCCTCTGATCAAATAAGAAAATTTATGTACTGAATGATTCTTTCCAATATCTGTTATAACATGAATTGTGCTAGCCAAAAACTTCTTTGATATGGCAAATAATATTATATTTCTCAAACACTTTATATTTTTCATAGGGATAGTAAAATAATTCAATAATCACTTTTGTGCTTATTAGTGTGGAAAATATAAAACTTAGTGTGTCCCTTGTGTTTTATCATCATATGAAATTATTTAATAGGGAATGAAAATCATAATCAATTGTATCATGCCTTTTATTACATAGATCTTGCTTTCTTTTTAAGATATTTGTATCAGTATTTGTTCTGTAAGAAATCAATGTGAATAAATTTTAGAAAAAAAATCAATGAACCTTAAGTCCTATTTTGTAGGTTATTCATGTAAGAGAAGCCTAGAAACCTTGCCTTTTGTGGAATGCTAGGAGTATGATTCTTCAGAGAAGCAGAAATGGTTAAGGATGGTTTTAGCAACATTTACCATTAAAGGAACAAGATGAAAATGCTGTTGATGGCATGAAAGGAAAAATGTCATAGTAGATAGAGATATAAACATAATTAGGGAGACTTGGATTCACATGCTGACTCAAAAACTTATGAGCTTTAACTTTAGGCATATCACATGACTTTGCAAAGCCTCAAATTTCTATTCTGCAAAACAGGAATCATGATACTGGCAATAGTTACTCCACTGAGCTGTTGTAATGGTTAAATAAGATAACCTATATTGAAGGGCATTGTAAAGCCTTGTCTCCAGTCTTCAGGGCAGACTAACTACCATGTTGATTCTGCAGCTTTCATGTGAACTAGAGAAAGTTGTCATTGTAGATACCATAGTGAATTCACAGATAAGTAATCAGGTTAGTTTGGTAGAGTGCTATAAAGCAAATCTCAAGATGTGTATGTAGCATATATGCTTTGAAGCAAATGCAAGCTTTTCCACTTTTCACACAAATAAGTATCTAAACAGTTGGAGAAATATAGATAACTCATGGGTAGGCTGAGTCAGTATGATAAAAATGACAATTCTACATTAATAAAAACAATTCTTATTAATGTATTTATTCTATGACATACCAAACAAACTATGAAAGAATCATTTTGTAGCGCTAAAAAAAGTAACAAAACTCATCTGGAAGAATAAAAGGTCAAGAAAATAAAGAGAATCAATGGAAAAAAATGTAAAGAAAGGCAGCCTGGCAGTTCCAGATTCCAACCTATATTACAAAGTCATAATCATCTAAACAGTCTGGCACTGGTTAAGAAACAGAATGGTGGATCAATAGAATAGGTTAGGTACATAATACACAGTAGCAAATGACAATAGTGTTGTAGTATTTGAGAAACCCCCAAATCCAAGCTTTTGGTTTAAGAACTCACTATTTGACAAAAATTTGATGGGGAAAGTGGAAAGTAGTTTGGGAGAAACTAGGCATAGACCAACATCTCACACTGTATACCAATATAAGGTAAAAATAGATTAATTATTTACACATAAAGGGTTATATTATAATTAGGGGAGTCTGGAAAATTTTACCTGTCATATTTATGATAAGGGAAGAGTTTACGACCAAACAAGAGATAGAGAACATCACATGACATAAAATGGATAATTTTGATTCCATGAAATTAAAAAGCTTTTGAACAAATAACACGAATGTAGTCAAAATTAGAAGGAAAAGAGGAAATTGGAAAAAAATTTGCAGCAAATTTTTCTGATAAGGGTTTCATTTCTCAATTATAAAGGGAACTGAAACAAATTTGTAAAAATGAAAGTTCTTCCTCAGTTGATAAATGGTCAAAGGATGTGAACAGACAGTAATCAGAAGAAGAAATCCAAAGTATCAATAGTCAGATAAAGGGGTAGGCAGGTAGGCACAGTGGTTAGAGCACCCCTCCTGAAATTTGGAAGACTTGAGTTCAACTTCAGCCTAAGACACTTACTGCCTGTGTGATCCTGGGCAAATTATTTTACCCTAATTGCTTAAAAAAGTCAAAATAGTCACATGAAAAAATGCTCTAAATCACTACTCATTATAAAAATATAAATTAAAATAACTCTGAGATACAACAATTCATATCTATTAGATTCACTAATGTGACACACAAGGAAAATGCTGGAGGGGATATGGAAAAAGTGGCACTCTAATGCTCTGTTAGTGAAGTTGTGAACTGGTTCAACCATTCTACAGAACAATTTGGATCTACACCTAAAGCGTAAATAAACTGTATATACCATTTTACCCAGCAATAATACTACTAGATCTGTATTCCAAAGGAATCAAAGAAAATAGAAAAGGACCCATTTGTACGAAAATATTGATAGTGGCTCTCTTTGCGTTGGCAACAAATCAGAAACCAAGGGGAAGCCCATCAATTGGAGAATGGCTCAACAAGTTGTGGTATATGGATGTAATGAAGTACTATTGTACTATAAGGAATGATGAGCTGGATGGTTTCAGAAAAACCTGGAAAGATTTATATGAACTTGTGCAAGATGAAGTGAGCAGAACCAGGAGAAGATTGTACATAGTAATAGGAATATAGTAAATATGATCAATTGTGAAAGATTGTCTTATTGAGACAATGACGCAAGAGAACTCCAAAGGAGCCATGATGAAAAATGCTATCTACATCCATAGAAAGAACTGATGAGCTCTGAGCACAGATTGAAACATACTATTTTAAGATTTCTTTACATTTGTTATTCTATTTTGTTTGTGTTTTCTTTTGCAATGTGGCTGATATGTAAATATGTTTTGCACAGTCTCACCTATACAATCAAAATCAAATTGCTTGCCTTCTCAAGGAGGTATGAGGGGAGGAAGGAAGGAGAAAGTTTGGAATTCAAAATAAGAAAATAGATTGTTAAAACTTTTTATATGTATTTGGGAGAATACTATAAATCAATTCTCCATATGTATGTGTCATGTATGCTTCAAAGCATATGTGAGCTTGTCTACTTTTCACACAAATAAAGAAATATCTAAACAGTTGGAGAAATATAAATAGATCATGGGTAGCCTGAGTCAGTGTGATAAAAATGACAATTCTACATTAATGTGTATTCTTTTATTTATTCAGCATCATATCAAGCAAATAGCCAAAGAATCATTTTATAGAGCTAAAAATAATTATGTTAACCTGGTGAATAAGTGATTCCCATTCTTTTAGAAATGGTTTCTGAAAATGAGCTGTAGGAAAATGCATATTTTTCCCCCTGTCAGATTTGCTAAAATAAACATGATCAAAAGTACAGATTTGTACTCCACTTAAAAAGGAATGAGACCTTAGGGAAATTTTCTAAATTCTGAGTCCTTGCTCCGTATGTTAAAAGGGAATCTTAATATTCAACTTTGACAAATTTGTGGTGAAGAATTTTGTAAATACCAAAATTCTATATGAATGTATTATTTATTCCTATTACCATCAGACTTCTAGGCTTGAAAAAATTATTTTCTTCACACAGTCTCACAAATTGATATTTTATTTTTATCCCCATGTTACTGATTAAGCAATAAGAAACTGTTATCTTTCAGTGACCATAAATCTCTTTTAGGCTTTGAAATAGAAGAGAAACCAAGACCTTCCTCACCCAGAGTTAGGCATCTATTTATTATGGCCAGGTGGTGTTTTATATAGACTCCTGTATTCCAATGACTCTGTGGTCTCATCAGTGTTTCCACTGATGCAGATCGCAGCTTATATTTGTCTGTCTATCCTTTTCCTGAGGCTATTAAAGGAACTGTGCAATTTCCACAAGACAATTTAGGCCACCCTCTTCCTCCCATCCTGTTTTGGGTCCAGTTTATTGTCTATTTGCAGCATCAGTCCCAAATATCTGCACCAAAAAATGAAATTCTGTAGTTTGTCTAATCCAATAACAGCCGAGGAGGGACAATATAAATTTTTCATTCATCAGCTTGGCTGTTCCTGTGTGGATAGTTAGGACAGACTCATGTGAGTGTTTTGACGGATCTCATTTAAGAAGTGTTGCAACGTTCCAGTGCCTGATGTAGTCAGCACAAAACCATTTGTATACAGAAGTACATAGAGACACTTTCCATGTATAGGGAAGCCAGCTGTGGCTTGGATTGAACTCTAGACACTCCCTGATGGGGTTCACTAGATATTGATTAATTGGATGATCATGGAACACATTTATCTGTCTTGTTATGCCTTTAAAGAACTCTTGTAAGATTTTTGCCTATGTATTGGAGATATTTTGTTGGAGTAGGGCCTTTAAGGAAGAATTTTACTCCTCTAAATCAAAAGCTTTTTATAGTCAACACACACTGAGCACAATGGGATTTTATTTTCTTGCTACCTGCCAGTCTATTAAAGGATTGTAAAGATATTATTTCCAATGTACTATAATTTTCAAAAGCTTGCCTGTGTTCTTTCTAATATCTTCAAGGATATTCTTGCTTTCTGTGTGTAGATTATTCTCATATAAAATTGAATAGGAAAATAATCACAAAAGTGGGTAATTATTAATATTCTTTTAGTAACCTTATTTATGTCATCACAAGGTCTGACATTATCCCCCTAACCCCCACCCCATCCATGAGATGGTATCTCTCCTTTTTCCAGATATCTTCAGAATTTATCCCTCAAAGTCCTTAATTCCTTTAAAGTTCTTTTGCCTTCATGTACCTCATCTGTATATACGTTTGACAGCAATGGCCTCTCTTATCCTTTTTTTCTTGGGGGTTATTTCAACCTCCTCGTGGTGTATTTCTAGAACTGTAAAGTTAGCATCTAAAGGGGAAGGCGCCTCTTTCCTTGACTGTGAAAAAAGCTTGTTACAACAGTCTTTATAGAACTTTAGAATTTTTCATCTGTTTGCTGTCTTCCTTCTAACTTCATACTTAAATCCCCACAGGACAATTTTGCTAAACTGAGTCTTTCACCAAATTTTTAAGTTTATCTGATGCATCTTATTATTTTCTGAAAAATACTGTTCATAATTTTCATTCACCCTTCTCCACCAGATTTTACAAAAACTTTTGTTCTCCAAATTTGGCTGCCATATTTCTGTATTTTGAAAGGAGATCAAATGTTTGCTTAATGATGCAGCTCCTTGGCTCTTCTGTTCTCCTCAATACATAATGCATTTATACGTTAAACTTCTTTAGGAAATGATTATAATCATCATTGATATCTATAAGGCAGTTAGGTGATGCATTGGATAAAGGCCCTGGAGTTAAGAAGACCTGAATTCACATCCTGCCTTAGACACTCCCTAGCTATGAGACTCTGAGCAAGTCACTTAACCTCTGTCTCATTTTACACATATGTAAAATGAAAATAATAGTAGCAATTCCCTCTTAGGGTTGTGAGGATAAAGTGAGCTATTATTTGT
Organism: Notamacropus eugenii; assembly: GCF_028372415.1. NCBI lineage: Eukaryota > Metazoa > Chordata > Mammalia > Diprotodontia > Macropodidae > Notamacropus > Notamacropus eugenii. The sequence continues at coordinate 410,923,104 of NC_092874.1, forward strand.
GAAATGTTTGGAAACCTTGAGGGGTGCCACATAAACACTAATCTTATTTCTTTAGCCGTTTCCCATTGAGGAGTATCTATAGCTAATTTAAATAAGCCAGATGGACTTATTGTTAGGATTTGTCATACCATTTTTTCTCATTTTAATTCTTCTTCCTGATTATTACTTTTTATTTTTAGTCTAATGAGTTGACATTGTTATGATGTTTGGGGATATAAGCCATGACCATTGACCAACTATTTCTTTCACAAAGAAAGTATTCTCTATGTATACTGTGGACATGTAGGTTCTGAATAATATACAATTCTTTGGCTACTGTTTTGTTCTTATGCCGGAGCCATATCTTCTAGTTTTTCCTCTCTTATCCCCTTGGCCTAAATTTGCATTGAACTTATGAAGCATCCAAGTACAGTAATATTGATTTACTTTTAAAGATCTTCATAAGTTTTATATAATTTCCCTACCTCCTCAGTGTTTGAGAGCAATATGGACATGTAAACTATAGTTATTTTTTTTTAAATTTAACTTTTAACATTTATTTTCACAAAATTTTGGGTTACAAATTTTCTCCCGTTTTATCCCCTCACCCCCCCCCCCCCAAACCCAAGCATTCTTATTGTCCCTGTGACCAATCTGCTCTCTCCTCTATCCTCCCTCCCTGCCCTTGTCTCCATCTTCTCTTTTGTCCTGTAGGGCCCGATAGCTTTCTTGACCCCTTAACCTGTATTTCTTATTTCCCAATGGTAGGAACATTACATTTGATCCTAACACTTTGAGTTCCAACATCTTTAGCTCCCTCCCTCTCCACCCCTTCCCCTTGGAAGACAAGCTATTCAATATAGGCCAAATCTGTGTAGTTTTGCAAATGATTTCCATACTAGTTGTGTTGTATAGGACTAACTATATTTCCCTCCATCCTATCCTGTCCCCCATTACTTCTATTCTCTTATGATCCTTTCCCTCCCCATGAGTGTCAACCTCGGATTTCATTCTCCTCCCCATGCCCTCCCCTCCATCCTCCCCCCCACCCTGCTTGTGCCCCTGTCCCCCACTCTCCTGTATTATGAGATAGGTTTTCCTATCAAAATGAGTGTGCATTTTATTCTTTCCTTTAGTGGAAAGTGATGAGATAGACCTCATGTTTTTCTCTTGCCTCCCCTCTTTATCTCTCCACTAATAAGTCTTTTGCTTGCCTCTTTTATGAGAGATAATTTGCCCCATTCAACTTCTCCCTTTCTCCTTCCAATATTTCTCTCTCACTGCTTGATTTCATTTTTTTTTTAAGATATGATCCCATCCTCTTCAATTCACTCTGTGCACTCTGTCTCTATGTATGTGTGTGTGTGTGTATGTGTGTGTGTGTACTCCCACCCAGTACCCAGATACTGAAATGTTTCAAGAGTTACAAATATTGTCTTTCCATGTAGGAATGTAAACAGTTCAACTTTAGTAAGTCCCTTATGACTTCTCTTTGCTGTTCACCTTTTCATGGTTCTCTTCATTCTTGTGTTAGAAAGTCAAATTTTCTTTCCAGCTCTGGTCTTTTCATCAAGAAAATTTGAAAATCCTCTATTTCATTGAAAGACCATTTTTTCTCCTGAAGTATTATAGTCAGTTTTGCTGGGTAGGTGATTCTTGGTTTTAGTCCTAGTTCCTTTGACTTCTGGAATATCCTATTCCATTCCCTTCGATCCCTTAATGTAGAGGGTGCTAGATCTTGTGTTATCCTGATTGTATTTCCACAATACTTGAATTGTTTCTTTCTAGCTGCTTGCAATATTTTCTCTTTCACCTGGGAATTCTGGAATTTGGCCACAATGTTCCTAGGAGTTTCTCTTTTTGGATCTCTTTCATGCGGTGTTCTGCGGATTCCTTGAATATTTATTTTGCCCTCTGGTTCTAGAATCTCAGGGCAGTTTTCCTTGATAATTTCATGGAAGATGATGTCTAGGCTCTTCCTTTGATCATGGTTTTCAGGTAGTCCCAGAATTTTTACGTTGTCTCTCCTGATTCTATTTTCCAGGTCTGTTGTTTTTCCAATAAGATATTTCACATTATCTTCCATTTTTTGAATCTTCTCGCTATGTTCTGTGATATGTCTTTCTCATAAAGTCCTTAGCGTCCATCTGTGCCATTCCAGTTTTGAAAGATCTTTTCTCTTCAGTGAGCTTTTGAATCTCCTTTTCCATTTGGCTAATTCTGTTTTTGAAAGGATTCTTCTCCTCATTGGCCTTTTGAACCTCTTTTGCCAATTGAGTTAGGCTAGTTTTCAAGGTGTTAATTTCTTCAACATTTTTTTTGGTTCTCCTTTAGCAGGGAGCTGATCTGCTTTTCATGCTTCTCTTTCTTCCCTCTCATTTCTCTTCCCAGTTTTTCCTCCACCTCTCTAACTTGATTTTCAAAATTCTTTTTGAGCTCTTCCATGGCCTGAGCCCATTGGGTGGGCTGGGACACAGAATCCTTGATTTCTGTGTCTTTGCCTGATGGTAAGCATTGTTCTTCCTTGTCAGAAAGGAAGGGAGGAAGTGTCTTTTCTCCGAGAAAGTACCCTTCAATAGTTTTATTTCTTTTCCCTTTTCTGGGCATTCTCCCCAGCCAGTGGCTTGACCTCTGAATATTCTCCTCACACCCACCTCACCTCCTGGTCCTCCCAGCCAGCGTTTGGGGACTGAGATTCAAATGCTGCTTCCCGCCTTAGGGCTTTTGGCGGGGGCAGTGCTGCTATTCAGTGTGAGAATTAAGTTCAGATGGTCAGGTCGGGGCAGGGCTGCCTCTCAGTCACAGTTCCCTCAGGGGCTTTATGCACAGACCTTCCACAATGGATCCAGGCTCCCGCCCACTTGGGGAGCCCCTATCTGCAGCCGCCTCTCAGCTTCTATCTCCCGGGGGGGCCTGAGCCATGGGGGCACCCCACTCCCCTCTCGACCTGCCAAAGAGACTCTCTCACCGACCCTTGTCACCTGTGGGTGGGGGGGCTTGTGCCGCCGCTGGAGATCCCGTCCCTGAAGCCTGCTCGGATCTGTACCTCTCGGAGCCGCGGCCGCCGCAGGTCTCAAACTATAGTTATTTTAAGGGTAGTTTTTTTTTGCTGTAATTTATCATGAAAACTGTATGTAATATTTTCAAAGGTCCTATCAAATCATGTTTATGGCTCCATGAATGACATTTTTCATATGCACAATCAAACTAGCTTTATCAACTATTGTATTTGTCTCTCAGAGGAAAACTTAAGAGTAAGGATTCTACTTAACTTCAACTCCTTTTCTCCTCTGGTTTTATTTTTAGATTGAAGAACAATAGATAGCACAAAGTTCATTCATAGCCATTTGCATATCTACTGGTCATTGGTAAAGTTGTTGGTCATTGAGTAAAGTTCTCATGTTCAGTGGACAGAATAAAGAGCTAAGTTATGGTTCTTAGTATCTCCTATCTTTTAAAAAAGGAGCTTACATAGGAGGAAAGTGAGGCCCAAAAGTTTTAGTTGGATTGATCAGGGAGCATGTAGACTAATAACTTAAGGTTATATAGTATTTTGACATTTTAAAAGTGATTTCTATACAAAGACTCTGTGAGTTACACAGGAAGAGTAGTATCACATCTTAAATCTCATTTTAATAGATGAGAAAATTAAGGCTCTGAGATATGAATCCAAGTTTCTTTACTCTAAATATAGAATTCCTTCCAAAGTGGGCTGACAATATGTTTTAGCTAAGCTGGTCTAAGCCAGTATCTTGGTCCAAGACAGTCTATACTTTTTAATGAACGTAAAGGAAATGGGTTCAGGGAAAGTATGATATAAACTGCGATCTACACTGCATCTCTGAGGCCACTGGCATATGGTCCAAGTCTCCTCTGTTTGTATATTGTGGATTGTGTCAGTGGTGTGTCTGTCTTTCTAGGGTTATGCTGCTCTAGAGCCCAGGAACAGAATGTGACATACAAGTAAGCAATGATGAAGGCTTAAAGTGGTCAAGTCTTGCCTAAAGCTGCCATTCTCAGTTGTATCAGTCAAGTTTACTTTAGCTTTCATAACTTAAGACCAATGACAAATGGTGGCATTGGGCACACACTTAATTCAGCTGAGTGCTCAGCTGTCCAGATCTGACAGCTTGTTTTCTGTTTTATTTGAGCTTCTGAGTATGCTACAAGACTGACTCATGGACAATAAAATAATAGCATTTTAAGAACATCCGGGCCCACGCTGTCACTTTTTAGATGTGGAAATGGAGGTCAAGTATGTTGAAGTGATTTGTCCAAGGTGGTATAGGTCTGAAGTATCAGACCAGGGATTCAAATTCAGGATCTCTGACTCCAAGTCTGGGGTCCAGGGATGTTGCATAATTGGTTCAAGGTCACATTAGAAAGTAAATGGTAGTGTCAGAGCTAGCAATGAGATATCCCTATTTCTCATCAGGGTTCTTCTCATCAGACCATGTTAGTTCTTATTCTAAATATTACAGACTGATAATCTCTTCTGCCATGTGTACAAGAATTGCTTTGTCTGATTCACATAAGTGAGCATCCTGGTAGTAAATATAATATGTTTTTAAGCTTAGAAATCATACTTTACCCAAGGACAGAAGCTCACTGTAACAGGACTCGTTATTTGTGAAATTCAATATGTCTTTCTTAGATCATATCTAAAAAGAACGAGAAGAATAAATATTCTATTGAATACTATCTCCAGTTGTCCCTGTGGAAAGCCTTATAACCAAATTCTAGTATGTTTCACAAATAAAATATCATCAGCACTTAAAAATTATTGCTATCTTTTATTTTTATATCACCTCCAATTCCAAATATATCTTTACCCCCTTCCCTACCCTTAGAGTTATCCATTCTAAAAACAAAAATAACAAAAATTAAACACTTTTTAAAAGAAAGTGAAAAAGAGTTGAGCAAAAACAGGGTATCAATCAGGAGTGACAGCTTAGGCAATACTACATATCCACAGTCTTTCACCTCTGTAAAGAAAGGAGGGAGGTGCATTTCCTCCATCCTTCTTCAGAGTTAAACTTCTTATTCATTAAGTTTACAGAACCTGCAGTTTTGTTTTGGTTCTGATTATTTTCCTTGGCATTATTTACAATCACTGTGTATTTGTCTTCCCAATTTACTTATTTCCTTCTACATAGGTCTCCTAGTGCTTCTCTGAATTCTTCCTAATTGTTCCTTATATTAATATTTTTTGCTTTCATGTACCACAATTTCTTTATCTTTTTCTCTAATTTACAGACATCAACTTTTATTTCTGGTTCTTTGCTACCACAAGACATCTAGCGCTACATAAATGAAAGTATTTTTGTCACCATGATATAGTGGAAAAAGCACTGGATTTGGAGTCCATGAGCCAGAGATTTAGTCCAATCTCTGCCATGTATAAACTGTGTGACCTTGGGAAAAATCACCTAACTTCTCTGAACCTCAGTTCGTTATATCTGAAAAAACAGGGGGAATAGTGTAGACAAATACTTAAAGCCCTTTGCATCTCCAAATCAGTGATCCTATGGTCTAGTTATGGGAAACAGCCCCACTTTCCACTCTGTGATGTCTGTTATGGTTTAAGATAGTTTGTTATGTCAAATTCTATACTTTGAAATTTGATCTAAATTTCATGAGGTAAGACACGGTGTCACAGGGGAATTTCAATAAGGTGTTCATCTCCCCCCTCCCTTTTAGGCTTGATCTGGTGGTTGGGAAAAATGATATTGAGTAGCATTTATCTGTATATTGTAACTTAGCCTTCTTGCTGGAGAGCTCCCTACCTCTGTACCTACTCTATATCACTTCTGAAAGTAAACTCACCTTACCTAGTGTTATGATGGAGGAGTTTGTTTTGCCTTTGATTTATCAGTATTTTGATGTACGTGTATCTCAGATGTTTCACTTAGTAACTCTGGGTTGTCGATAAGTCATCTGACATCTCTGAGGTAGAGTTTCTTCTTCTATAAAAGAGGAACACTTAGATGATTACTGATAGGATAAGGTGGTTTTAAGTCAAGCCCATTATAAATCACAAAGTGCTATATAAATGAAAGGTATTTTTGTAATGTTCTGCCCACTTCTGTCCCTGGTGTATACCTACCATATGAATAAACTTTGAATGCATGTTAAATTTTCATTGACCATCCCTCCAGTCGCTCTTCATACTTAGCACCCAAGATAATAATTTACCAAATGGTAATTTGATACTTTTGTTTCTTTAAAGCTGGGGTAACTCATTAACCCAGCAGGGTCTGGCTCAATATGCTTTTTAGTATATTTAACAGAAGCTTTGTTGAATACAGTTCATTCTGTGCTTACATTTTAGAGAATTTAGGTAGTTTTCTTTTCTATTTTTTCATCAAATGTCTATCATAGCTACAAACATGGCATGTGTTATATAAAGTTATATGAAGTTAATTCAGTTAATAATATATTAAAGATCTCATGGAGCTCCAGTATTGTTCAGGAATAAACTAAGAAATGCCTTGAAGGAGAGACACAGCATCCTGGAGATGAAGAATTCAAATGTGTTTTTAAAATCAGTTCTCCCACTTTTTTTCTCTTAATAGGGATGAAATGGCCCTATCTTCTTCTGGTGCTGCAGGCATTCTCATTGGCTACTGTCCCCAGAAAGATGCCTTGGATGAGTTTCTTACTGGCTGGGAACATCTGCATTATTACTGCAGGCTGCGTGGAGTTCCCAAACAGGATATCCATAGGGTAAGCATCCTTTGAGAAAAAGGACAGTTAATGAAGTCATCGTGGCCATCTTTCAATTCACAAATGAATTTTATTTTCTTGTCGAAACCATCTGCTTAAAACAAAAATTTACTTTGTTAAAAATCAATAAAAATACATCTATGTCTGACCACATATTCCTACGTATCTATGTGCATTGAGGAATTGATGGAGGATTATGGTGGTATATGTGGCATATATGGTGGCATATGGTGTATATAATGGAAAGAGTATTGACTTTGGAGTCAAAAGTTCATGATTGAAGTCCTGGCTTTGACACCACTTTAACTATGTGACTTTGAACAAGTCATTTCTCCTTTCTAGACCTCAGTTTCCCTGCTTGTAAAATGAGGGGGTTCAAGTAGATGACCCTTAGTTTTCCTTTGAGTTTTATTGTTCTATGATTTAGTTATGAAAGGTAGACGTCTAGTTGAATACTAAAGACAAGGATGGGCACGGAGGTGAAACTGTTGATATAACATCCTATCTGGAGTGACAGCTTCTTGACTATCTTCCTTTCCCTTTAGCCTCAAGGGAATGATGAAAGAGAAGCTTTTGGACAGTATGTCACTCAGTGTCTGAGAGACAGTGGTAGGTGGGCAGGTGTGAGAAGGAACTCCCCATGCCTTTATTCCTGTCTGCTCACCAGTGCTCACTAGAGTAGAACAGTACAGACAGTCCTGACTGACGAGTCAGAAAAAGATTTTCACAGGTAACTCCTGGGATGACAGTTGTTGAAGACTTATTTTCATCTCTTTCATCACCCTGGTGGTTAAGAAGTCATAGACTTCTGGGGGATGCTCAGTGTAAAGAAGAGGAACATGTAAAGCATTCCCAATCAAAATGCAGAGAAAATCAGAACTTCAGGCTCACAGGCATCAAACAGAACAGGCTTCTTCTGCTCCCTGACCAGGATAAGGAATTTCTTGTGTTTTTTTGGGGGGGTGGGAAGGAGGGAGGTGGGAAGGGTTCAGACTCCGTTGCCCATTCACATAAAAAAATCTTGAAAGGAAACTAGGACAGATTTGGTCCTTGGATGGAACCATCACAATTCCTGTTGCCTCTCATTTTAATACAGCAAGGACAACTGCACACCCCCAATGTAGGCAGTATTCCCTCCCACTTTAAATATCTATTTAATATTCAGGCCTAATCTTCTGGAAAGTCTTTCATTAGGTGTTTATTGTTGTCAGCCCCTCTCATTAACTTTTGATTAAGGAAGTCAGATGTTGTGCAAACACAATGAGTATGTCCTTTTGTTGTAAGAAAAATATATTAGGAGATAATTGTTATTACATTAAGTCTTGGTGATTATTTGCTGTCACCACTACCAAATGACAGTTCTGGTAATCACCTTATAGCATAGCTTTATTGTAGAATACACCTAATAAAATTTTTATTGAATAGTAACTGGAAACTAGCTTCATCCAGAGCTCATAAAACAGCAAATGAATTTTTTTTAAGGCAATGTTCCTACCTGCTCATATATTTTTTTCACAAGTCATCGGATAGTAGGAATTATCCCTCTAGGAAATTATATTAAATAAAATTAAAACAATAAAATCATAGGATTTTAGAGCTACAAGAGACCTGAGAGATGAACTAATTCCATACACTTCTCTCACAGATGGCTAAACTGAGGTTCAGCAGAGGTAAAGTTGTACAACATTGATGAACCTGTTGAAATTAGGTAATACACATTTTAGCAGTCTTGGTTGGAACACTTGGATGCCAGTCTAGATGGAATGTAGAGTCTGTGAAGGGAAATAATGTGAAATTAGTTTGGAGTGACTGTAAAAGCTATTACACTAATCCATGCAAAAAATAATGAGGGCCTGAACTAGTGTGGTGGCTATGAAATTAGAGAGAAGTGGACAGACGTGAGGGGTGTTGTAAAGGTAGAAATCACAAGAGTCAGTATCTAGTTGGATATGATGGATGGGGTGGGCTGGGGTGGGGAAGGAAGATTTTGGGATGATTTCAAAGTTTTCAACCTAGGTTACTAGAAGGATGGTGGCACCCTCAATAGGAATGAGGAAGTAGAGGAAAGTTGATTACTAAGTGAGTATAATAGTGGTAGACCAGGTGGTAGATATGTAATCTTGAAGTGTGAAGATGAGGAGGCAGAATTATAAGAGGAAGGTTGAGAAGAGAGTAGATGCTACTTCTTGAGTGATGTGTGTGGGGAGTGATGGGAGTGAGAGGAGGCAACCAGAGACTTGGAGACAGGAGAAATAATTTCCTGATGTTTCCTACAATCATTCCCAAGTTTCCCCCATCTTTAGGATGCCTCACCATGCCTTCAAACTTTTTCCTATAGTTCCCTTTCTTACTTTTCCACTCAAAGAGAATATAATATGTATACATTGATACATGTATACATGTATGTGTGTCTGTTGCATCTGCTTCTTTTCCCTCTCTAGATATTCTGATTTCTCAAAGTTCAACACCAAGCACAATATCTTGCATGCAATAGGCACTTAATAAATGCTTAATTAATTGAGTTGATTGAGACAGAAGAAGGGAAGGGAAAGGCCCCCCCACCCCTGCCACTTACAGTTTGCTTAGGATCTCCTGGAAAGAGATGTAGGAAACCCAGGCAGCTCTTCTGAAATTTGCCATGTTTTTCTCCTTTTTGACTATCTGGCCTGTTGCTCCTTAATCAATGCTTGGTCATTTCCTGAGACATTAACCTTGACAGCATGATGTAACCAAGGTTGTTTGTTTGTTTTTCCTTGTCTGCACTAAAGCCTCTAGCAGGGTCTGGAAAATACACCTACTCAGATTAAAAATAATTTATCAACCAGAATGTGATTAGTAACAGAGAATGAAAGGGCCATTTACTAGACAAAGTTGTCTCTGGGGCCTGAGGCAACCTAAGAGAGTAAATGTGGATATGTAATTGAAAAGTTGGCACTCTCTTGCAGAAGAACAGTGTTTGACCTTGGCGAGGTCATAGGATGTGTTCATATTTCCTCTTTCCAGTTAGAGAAGGTTCCAAATTGTTTTGTTTACAATGTGAATGTATTGTTAGAAAAATGTTTGTTACATGATGTACTGTCAGGCATGAATGACCATTAGATTTTTGTCTACCTGTGTGTTTTTAAATTTTATTCATAGTTCATCACAGTTTGTCCTGATTTTCATCTTTTCTCTTATGTTGAGTGAGAATCATATGGTAAATGAGGAGGGGATGTGCACTGATATAAAAGTCAGAAGGAAAATGAGAGAGAAGAAAAGGGAGAGGGAGAAAGAGAGAGAGAGACAGAGACAGAGACAGAGAAAGAGAGAGATAGACAGAGACAGACAGAGAGAGAGACAGATAGATACACAAAGAGGCAAAGAGACAGGGAGAAAGGGAAGAAGGAAGGAAAAAAAGGGAAATTAGGTCATTTATTTTAGTTACAGCTTCTTCCATCACCCCAATTGTTTATAATTTTGATCTAAAAGATATTCATATTCTGTGGAGATAATTTGGTCCAGCTCAATGCAGTTAAAAAATTTTTAGGCATTTGCAGTGTTCAAGGCATGGGGTTAAACATTGGTGATACAAAGATATAAATGACATGATCACTGTCATTAGGAAGCTTCCATTTCAGAAGGGGGAATATAACATGCTTAAAGTTAAATATAATAAAAGTTAGCATCGCAGGTGGTGGTGGTGGTGGTGGTGGTGGTGGTGGTGTTGGTGGTGATGGTGGTGGTGGTGGTGGTGGTGGTGATGGTGGTGGTGGTGGTGGTGGTGATGGTGGTGGTGGTGGTGGTGGTGGTGGTGATGGTGGTGGTGGTGGTGGTGGTGGTGGTGGTGGTGGTGGTGGTGATGGTGGTGGGGAGTAATGGAGAATTCCAGATAAAATATTTCAGGGAAATTTGAGAAGAGAAGCTATCTAGCACAATGTGTAGTTCAACAACTGGATGACACTAGGGATATATCAGGATTAAACAACACAGCAGTTAACAAATGTTTAATAAGTGCCTATATTATACATTACCATGTAGTATTCTGGGATAAGGAAAAACACAATGCCAAGAAAAGGAAAAGAATGTAAGAAGAAATAAAAGAAGAAAGAGAGGTAGATGGGATAGATATTGAACATATTCACCAATTTAAAAGTCCACTTTTGGTATCAGTGTTGGTTCTAAAACAAAATGTAAATTAGATAAAAATTGTTCTCCAAATTTTTATTTCCTTCCAGCATCTTAAAGCCTAGAACTTGTTCTGATTTGACAAGGTGATTAATTTGATATTAATCAATGCTGATCAGCAAATTTAAGGCAGAAATGCAATTCCCTTCTTTGCCCTACCTCCTTCACACATACATAAGATACTTTTGAGCCAGTCCTCTTTCTAAGTAATATGTTTATGTTATAATAGCGTCCTTCAAGAGACACTATCTCCACCTTTATTTTCAAATCTAAAAGATTGCCTTTTATGATAAGGATCTCTGTTCAGGTAATGAGTTATGGCAATACCACACTGGATTGATAATGGCAATTTTTTTAAGGCAGGGCTTTGTGGCATTGCTCAAACCATACCATGATGATCAACTTATGGGAGGCATTCCCACATAGCTTAATTGTAAGGCACTTTTACTGTTTTGATTACATGTGAAGCTGGCAATGATTGCTACCCATGCTCACAGTGGCATCTCTGCAGGGATTGTAACAAAATATCACAACTGTTTAGGGAGTATTCTATTTAAAATATGCTTCCTAGGGATTACTTTGATAGGAAATACATAAAACAGAACAAGCAGAGGTTAACATTACAGAACTCTGGCTTTCAATTTATGTGAGATCAAGAAATGCATATCAAAAATGCCTTACTTCCTTGACTAAGATACTCTTCCATTACCGCCTTAAGGTATGAAAATTTTCTTAGGTTCTCAAAAGCTATGACAAGAAAGGACAAACCTGGCAAGTCCTTCCAAGTACAGACCAAGGGATGGATTCTATATCCCCTTTTAGAGGATGAGCCTAGTTTACTATGGAGAAGTTTATCCCTATTTTGGCCAGAGAAGGATGAAAATGTTCGTTCACAGCTACTCTGGACAATTTGTCTACTAAAGGAGACGTTGTTGTGACCCAAGTTGGTGGAGGTAGTATTCCCGTTGACATGAGCATGGATCTTTAACAGTGTTGTAGAAGGTCCTTTGGCACCATTTCTCATCCATTATTTGTATTCAACTGAGTTTTTTACCACAGAATTTCTTACCATTTTGCCTTTTACTGCAACAATTACTGTGGTGTTCTTATGATAAGCATATTTAATCATCAAAGGGTTTCCCATCCTTTCTGGCACATTGCACTTTAGGTGATATCCCTCAACAGCAGCAACTTAGCTAGAGTGTTTTTTTTATTATTTGTGACAAAAAACCATATGTCAGGAAATGTAGCAAACTGAAATTTTCTGATTAAAGCTCTTTCAATTCTGTTGGCTTTCTGAAAAGAGTGTTTTCAGAGCACTAAAGGAATCTAATACATCTGTGCCTCATCCATGAACAGACCATCAGTTCTTAGTTATTTGTCTAGTACCTTTTCTTAACTTGGAATTCCCTGAAAAATAATTTAAAGAATTTCTCCTTCATAGGATCATGTGTTTCTGCAAGTAAGAGAACATGGCCAGCTACCTTTGGAAGATAATAAATGACAATGTTATCAATGTTTATTTCCTTCTCAAATCTATGAGATTGACTATGATTCTCCTGTTTAATAATCTCTACTCATTTCTATCATTTGTGTACTTGGTCCGAATAACCCACACTAGAATACTCATCGATTTGTTTGATTGCATAATGAGGAAGGAAGAGAAAGCACATGATTCACTTTTAAAATAAAGTTAGGTATGAATAATGAGATGCACAGATAAAACCTGTAGCAAGATTTAAAAGGGGGAAGGGAGGGAAGGGCACACATATTTATTAAATGCCTACTATGTGCTAGGCACTGCACTGAGTGCTTTACAAGTATTATGTCATCTGATCTTTACAACAACCCTGGGAGGTAGGTGATTTATGATTCTTGTATTACAGTAGAAGGATTAGAGGCAAATAGTAGGGAACTGACTTTTCAGGATCACCCAGCTATTAAAGGTCTGACATTGGATTTTAAATCTGGTCTGCCTCACTCCAGGCTCAGCATTTCATCTGCTATGCCACTTAACTATCTCCTAAAGGAAGCTTCTTAAAGAAAATAGAATTCCCATGAACTCGAACATCAAGTACCAGAGAAACAATGATGATGATGATATATTATATATACAAAACTATGTATTTCTATGTTGTATGAATATATATACATATGTGTACATATAGTAAATGTTAACAAATAAATCTAAAATATAGTGTTTAATCAGTCAATAAGCATTTTGAGTACCTACTGTATATAAGGCAATGTGCTAAGTGTTGGGATACAAAGAAAGACAAAAGATAGTACAAGCCCTTGAGGAGCTTGCATATTCATTGAAGCATATATGTGTATATACATTTCCATTGTATATTTCTATCCCCATCCATCGATCTCTCTATCAATTTATATTATACATGCATAGGTTTCAAAGGTAATGGTGGTGATAATGTCCAGAGGTTTAGCCCTTTGCTAAAACTGCCAAAAGGTTGTTATTGTTGTTGTTTTTCCAAAGATAAGTTATCAACTGCAAGGATGGTTAAATAACTACAGTATATTTCAAATATTTTTTACTTGGGAGAAGGAAAAGGAGAAATGAATAGGTTATGAATAGCAGTATGAATCCCAAGGAGGGACATTTTTTTTTTACCTGAACACAAGGAGATTTCTCATTGTAGACAATGTTATATACATAATGTTGTTTTCTTAAGAATCTTCTACTATGCTGGGAGAAGTCAAATAAAGATCCCTGAGACAAGTTTGCTTCAGTAAAAGATAAGATTCTTTCAACAGAGAGTTTAGAGGGCAGTAACTCAATGAGGGAGCAACAGGAGAAAGCCCTGTAAAGGTTTTAACACTAGGATTACACACAACTTGCTGAGAGCCTGTGGCCAGGCATCTGCATCTTTTAAATTCTAAAATGTATCCTGGTGAGAGGCAGCAAAAAGTTCCTTGAGAGCGAAATAGGCAAGGTTTGTACAATTACCTATTGATAAGCAAGTTTTACCCAGAGAAGTTCAGGGCTTCATGACATGTAAATCTTGGTTTATATTGTGTCTCCCGTTCTGTAGATTTTTTTTTATAGTAAGTAATGCTTTAAAATGTACTTTAAGAGTTCTATGTTATAGAAAAATAAATTTTCAGTAAAATGTCATAATCCTTTACTCTAAGAATGTATTTTCAACCCATATAAGATATGGAAAAAGTACTGGACTTCTGAACCAGAAATTTTGGATTTTAATCCTATCTCTGCAGTGTGTCACCATGACCTGGAACATAAATCATTTACTTTCTCTAAGCCTCAGTCTCTTCATGTGTAAAATGGGGATAAAGATATGCTGCTTACTTCATTGGGATTTTTTTCTCTCCTAAGGTGTGGATCATATAGGGCAGCTAGATGGTACAGTAGATAGAATGGTAGGTCTGGAGTCAGGAAGACCTGAGTTCAAATCTGTCCTAGGGCACTTTCTAGCTGTGTGATGCTTGCAAATCATTTAGCTTCTATTTGCCTCCGTTTCCTTCACTGTAAAATAGGGAGAACAGCAACACCTACCTCTCAGGAGTGCTATGATGAGCCAATGAGATAATATTTGTACAGTGCTTAACGTAGTTCCTGGCACATAGTAGGTGCTGGAGAAATGCTTTTTCCCTTCCTTTATTATTTCTTCACAATCTAGAACAAGAAGTGACCTCTGAAGTCATCAAGTACAAGTTCCTGATTTTATAGATGAGGCCACTCAGCCCCAGAGAGAAGACCCAGAGAGAAGAAATCACTTTCCCAGGGTCATATAAGTAGTAATAATCAGAAGTGGAATTTGAGCTTATGGACTCCAGTTTCAGAGTCATTTTGCTTTCTAGTATAACCTGCAATAAGATAACGTATTTAAAAATACTTGGCATCAAATGGTTTTAGAAGAGCAGTGTGGATCCTAAGGTATGTTTTTTTCTTCCTGATATAGCAGAGGCTACAGTGATCACAGTCTCTGTTGAACTGAGAGAGAAATAGGATAAAATAGGTATAAATTCTACTAGAAGTAGAAAGTAGCTGACCTTTTTCTCTCACTTGAAGAAATATATGACTGTGGGTATTTAAAATGTTTTCCAGGAAGTCCCAAATTGAAGTTAAGGAGCCAAGTACCAGCTGAGCAAGGATGAGTGAGCCATTGGATGTCTGCTCACAGATAAACACGGCAACTTGTTTTTTTCCTTTGCTTTCCTTGCAGTCTCGCTAGGGTAGGAATAATACTCCAATACAAAAGAATCAATGTGTCTGCTCATTTTATACCAAAACGTAGATTAGTTAAAGATGGCAGGTGTTATAACAGGAGAGGGCACATACAAGATTCCTCTCTTTTTGCCTCAGTGTAGAAGAAGACACCAATGACAGTTTAAAATAGTACCAGAATCACATAGCCTTGTTATTCATTTCATCCAATCATTCATTCACAAAACATTCGTAAGCACTTATTATGTCATGTGTTAGGTCTTATTGTCTTGACAAAGAGAAAACAATCCTTGCCCTAAAGTAGCTTATATTCTACTGGGTAAAAACATCATGTAAACAGAAA
This sequence comes from Notamacropus eugenii, assembly GCF_028372415.1. Classification (NCBI taxonomy): domain Eukaryota; kingdom Metazoa; phylum Chordata; class Mammalia; order Diprotodontia; family Macropodidae; genus Notamacropus; species Notamacropus eugenii. The sequence goes on from NC_092874.1 coordinate 410,938,520, forward strand.
AATGCATTAAAAATATATTCTTTGCCATGATTTATGGCAAGATTCAAGGAAAAGTTTGGCTTTTAGGTCAAACCCTTGTCAATGTTTCCTGTAAGTTTTTAAAAGTTGTGAGCAGATGATTATGTTACATGAACAATAAACTATGATCACTGAGAATCAGTGAACAGTTTTCAGTTAAATGGAAACAAAGCTTTCAATAGTTAATCAGATGTTCCTTGAATGATATAAATAATTATTAGTATATCCCATGGTAATTAAACATAAACTTCAAAGCCATACACATGAATGAAAATCATTGGCATCATTTCTGTGCAGCTAAATGAATCTTTGTTGGGGTCAGGTTGAAGAAGGGAGAGAAGATTCAAACTCCTTGACCAATATCCTGCAAGATGAAAATATGAGACTGGTCTGTGCCCATCTCTTCTATCAGTTCAGATCTTAAAGAGAAAGGCTCGGCCCTATCTTAAGTCAAGTCAGTTCCAGGACCCAGTGCCTTTCCTATCAAAGTCATCAGTAAGGGGAAGTGAGTAAAACCAGTTAACCAGAGACCCCTACAGTGCTTTGATTGCGAGTATATCTTATTAAGTCTTCAGGGAAGAAATGAAAGCAGGGTAGCTAAGCCTAGAAGCTTAATAGGAAGAAAAGACTTTATATAGTATATGTATATATTTTATTGTTAGGATACCTGACCTTCTGGCCGTAGCCCAGTGAAATTGTTATTCTTTTACTTCCAGATCTAAGGATGGAGAATCAGATTCCAGAGAGCTCTGTAACTTGCTAGCTGTGTGAAGATCATAATAATTTATCAGCTTTACCAGCTGTTGTGAGAGGGTCAGATAAAAAAAAAATAGGTGAAAATATGGTTTAGATCTTACTTGTTATTGTTAATAATATACAGAAGCTACTGGGAGAGGCCACTCAAAAGAGCTATGAGGGTCATGGCCAAGTAGCAGGACTCAGCAACTATGTTTCCTGCACAGCGTAAACATGTGACTCATTCTATGTTATTGTTTAGCACTAAAAGCCTGGCAGTGGGGAGAAGTATCAGGATTAATTTAAAGGATGGAGTTGTCATATCCCAATCAAGGTGCTCTCTGCTCTCCTACAAATCAGAGAAGGTGTTTTAAGCTTTGCTAAGTCTCTCCTGATCTGTAACCTTATCTTGAGGCATAGCTTGGTTAGACCTGTGATAACGTATAAGCAAAATTGTCACTATGCTGCAAACAATCTTTGCATTGGGGGATTTTATACGCTTAATGAGAGCTTCTCTCTCTCTCTCTCTCTCTCTCTCTCTCTCTCTCTCTCTCTCTCTCTCTCTCTCTCTCCTCTTTCTCTCTCTCTCTCTCTTCCTTTCTCTCTCTCTCTCTCTCTGTCTCTGTCTCTCTCCCCAATTAAGTAAATTAAATAGAGGCTATATATTTAATACTCAGACTAATTCATTTTACAAAACACAACTAGATATTGTAGTAGATTCCATGCTAGATTTGAACTTAGGGAGAACTGACTTTGGCAACTAGGTGGTAAAGTGAATAGTGTTGGGCTTGGATCCAGAAAGATCCGAGTTCAAATCTAGCCTCAAATTGTAACTATGTGAACCTGAGCAAGTCACTTAAGCTCAGCCTGGGTTTCCCCATCTGAAAAATGGATATAAATTGCACTTATCTTATATGTTTCCTGTGAGAATAAAATGAATTCATATTTATAAGGTGTTTTGAAAACCTTAAAGTATGATACAAATGCTATTATTAATATTATTATTATTTATGTCCTGCCTCAGATAACTTTATCTCTGTGACCCTGAGCAAATTAATTAATTTATTTGTCTCAGTTTTCTGTAAAATGGAGATAATAATGTTATCTTTCTCATGGGTTTGTTGTGAGGAGCAATCATTCCATCAACAAACTTTTATTTTTGTGACTTTTTATTCTTATTAATTTATTTGTTTTCAGTTTTCTATGATCACTTCCATAAGTCTTAGATTTTCTCCCCCTCCTTCTTCCCTCCCTCTCTGAGATGGCATGCAATCTTGCATGGGTTCTACACATACATTTTTATTAAACACTTTCACATTAGTCATGTTGCATGGAATTAAAACGAATGAGAGAAACCATAAGAAAAACCAAACCAAAATAAAACAAAACACAACACAAGAGAAAACATTCTGCTTCATGCTGTGTTCCTATTCCACAGTTCTTTCTCTGAATGTGGATGGCATTCTGTATCATGATTCCATTGGGAATGTTTTAGGTCTTTGCATTGCTATGGATGACTAAATCTACCAGAAAAATTCCTTATGCACTGTGGTTGTTACTGTGTACAATGATTTCCTGGTTCTGCTCCTTTCACTTAACATCAGTTCATAGAGGTCCTTCCAGGTCTCTCTGAAGTCTTCCTGTTCATTGTTTCTTATAGCACCATAGTATTCCATTACATTCATATATCACAACTTGTTCAGCTGTTCCCCAATGGATGGGCATCCCCTAGATTTCCAGTTCTTGGCCACCACAAAGAGTGCTGCTATATAAATATTTTTGTACGTGGGATCCTTTTCCATTTTTATGATTTTTTTTGGATACAATCCTAGAAGTGATATTGCTGGGTCAAAGGGTATGTATATTTTTGTAATCCTTTGGGTATAGTTCCAAATTTGTCTCCAGAACAGTTGGATCAGCTCAGAGCTCCACCAACAATGAATGTGTTCCAACTCTCCCACATCTTCTCCAACATTTATCATCTTTCTGTTTTATCATGTTAGTCAATCTCATGGGTGTGATGTGGTACCTCAGAGTTGTTTTGATTTGCATCTCTCTCTAATCAATAGTGATTTAGACCATTTTCCCATATGATTATAGATAGCTTTAATTTCTTCCTCTGAGAACTTCCTGTTCATATCCTTTGACCATTTATCAATTGGGGACAACAAACTTTTATTAAGCACCTACTATGTGCCAGATACTGTTTGGAGTACTGGAGATAAAAAGAAAGGCAAAAGACAGTTCTTACTGTCAAAGAATTCACAGTTTATATGGATGATCAAATGAAGTAACACTTTGCAAACCTTAAAGTACTGTAAGTATTGACTACTAGTATCCTCATCCTCATCCTTATCCACCTCAGAGGAGGACTCCTCCAAGACCTTTATGGCTCCTAGACTGGGACTTGAAGCAAGAAAGACTTTGACATGTGGAGAGGAGGAAATATTGTGCTCCAGGTGATGGGGATGGCATGTGTGAGTGTATGGAGGTGGGAGAACAGGATGAAATGAGGAATAGCTCATGGTCTTGTTTCTACTAGCTCTGGATTCCCTTTGATAACAACACCATTCATTTGAAAATGCCTTTGCTATTTGGAAAATAATTATTTCATGTTTAGAGAGGAAATAGCAACGAGTGATTTAAATTTTTAATTTAAAAAGTCATAATTTCATTAAATATTTTTGAAGCACCTGCTATGTTCAAGGCATCTTTACTTTAGATGCTGTGCATATAAAAACAAAAAATGAAACAGATCACACTTCAATGAGCTTGCATTCAACTCAAATTAAACAAACCATAATATATTCAGCAAGAAAAGCTTACAAAATGTCTTTCCTTTAGGTTTCTGGAGAACTTGTTAATAGACTCCACCTTGAGGCTCATATTGAAAAACCAGTGAATACCTACAGTGGAGGAACCAAGAGAAAACTATCCACTGCTCTGGCTTTGGTGGGAAAACCTGAAATTCTCTTACTGGTAAGAAGTATGAATATCATCAAACTGATCTTCTTGAAACATGATGCAAAATGGCTCATCCATTTAACTTGCAATCCTCTGTCAAGTAGAAATGGTTATACCTCTTGTCTGGCTATATTTATATAAATAAATGAATTTCAATTTTTATTTATTTTACCAACAGCCAAAAGTGAACCTTTAAATTGGTGAATATGTTCAATATCCAATGTACTTCCATTTTCTCATTCTTCTCTTTTAAGTCTTGCATTCATCTCCTTTTCTTGGCATGGTGTTTCTCCTTATGCAGGAATACTATATGGTAATACATAATATAGATAGCCATTAATATTTATTCATTGCTATGTTTAATCCTGATATATTCCTAGTGCCATCTATTCATCGAAGCTATACGCTATACTAGATAGCTTTTCTTCTTAAATTTCTCTCATGTATTTTGTCTGGAATCCTTTATTACCAGCCCCACCCTCCCACAACCACTCTATTATTATACTACACATGTATGGAAACATGTGAAACATGATATACAAAGACTCAATTATTTATATAGAAAAAGAATGCAAAATTTCATTTAATCTTTTGTACCTTAATGAGAAAATCCTGGATTTCTCTGTGACTATTCTTTTGTAAGGCATCAAGAACACGATCATGGCACAAAGGAATTTAAAATGTTGCTAATCTGAAAGCACTTTCTTTCGTTAAATGACATCAATTAGTTAATACTTGTCATTTATACATTATAATAACCAAATGTCAAACTTGATTGGTCTCAGCTTCCCAAATTAATTAAGGGCAGTAAAGATCACATGGTAATTTAATGCAAGGGAAAATTCTTAGTGTTTTGCTACCCTATAATTGCAAGTTTCCCTTGACCATAATAAATGAGAGAATGGGAGGATAGAGATTCTTTCTAAGAAGAAATAAAAAAATTCTTTATCCAATTAAAAATTATTATAGCTATAAATATACTCACAATGGCATTTAAGAGGGTGGATAAATCTATTAGCTAAATATGATATTTTAGTGGAAATTTCAGTCTTCATCCTAAAAAGGGAGTTATGGTACTTTGAGGCTTATTTGTCATTATTTCAGCGTTGACATTCCTGTCGTTGGCTATGTTTCCAAATGTTCCTGGAAATAAATAAAATAACTTTTAGAGTTGGCAGGAACCTTAATACCTATTTATTCCAAACCACTCCCACTCTTCCCCTCACTCTCCCCCCCCCCCCCCCCCCCCCCCCCGCTAATCCCCATTTTAACATAAACTCATAGTATTCAAGCATCCAGGTTCTGCTTGGAAACATCTAATGAGGGGAAACTTGTTAGCAACCCACGTAGGATAACACCTTAGTAATCTGCTCATAAATGGCAATTTTTGTCTATAGGACCACAGTTTCACTATGAGTTTATGCAATTCTTAGCTATAACAAATCATCGGACATTTTTTCTTAAGTGTACACATCTCTGGAGGAAGAAATATATAAAACTGGGATCTTCTCAAGAAGTTTGTACACAATGAAAGATACTCTGTAGGGTTAGATGAAGACAATTGTTATGCCAATTTTCATGAAAAATAAAGGAAGTGGAATCTGACTAGTTGCCAAAAAATTTGGCTTGGATTTTTGGCGAAATTCTTTCATGTATTATTAAAAGAATGGTTGTTCTAGGGGAAAATAATATTTATACAGTGTGGCATGCCAGGTGAATTAAGAACAAGTCATCAAAATAGAAAAGACTAAATCATGGCTTATTAATCTCATCATTTTTTCATAGAAGACTAGTCAACACAGAGGATACTGGACATTAATTGAAGGCAGTTATAGCATACTCATGAAATTTGCAAATGATGAAAAGCTGGGATAGATAGCCAATATATTAGATGGAAAATTCCATAAAATTCTTGACAATCTGGCATGTTGAACCAAATCTAAAAATAATTGAAATTATATGATCATACAGGTGAATTCATGGCACTTATTGACTCTTTTATCATCTCATACCTTAGGTATTAAATCTGTAACTGCTTTTCTAAAAACTTATTGATCAGTAAAAACAAAGTGACTCCAGAAACACTCATTATTATGTTGTTCCGTTCTCGACTTTGTGCAAAGATGATTTTGTCTAAATGTACAGTTGAGCCCTGATTTGGAAATCCTGAAAGTCAGTCCGTCCTTGTTGTATTTGTTTTTACAATTGTAATTATATTGATGTTGATATTGTAGAAAATGACTCATTTAATAAAGTAGTGTTTTGATTTTACAACAACATGGGATAAATGCTTGTAGGAATTCTGTTCTACCTTTATTCATATGCCTTGGAGTTTAATGAAGCCATCAGCTAGAACTGCAAATGCTCTGCCTCTGTCCCCTTTCTTTTCAGGTTTGTTGGTTATTTAAACTAAAGCAGATTCATTCAATACATGTAGTCCTATTCCATTGTTAGGTAGAAAGCTAATGAAACAAAAGAAGCATTAATTAACTGCTGTCATAAATTTGATGAATGTTTTAATTTTAGTAAAACTCTTTAGGAATTATGTCATTCTTCTTTCTTTTGGTTGTGCCTGCATTGGGTGTACCAATATTGAAAACAGCTTAGGACAGATTATGAGAAAGAAATAGCAAATTTGACAAAATAATCCTCCTCTTGCCAACCCTGAACTGGATATAAATTAAATTATTGGTTAAAAAACAGCTTACAAGTATTTGGTAAATAATTGAAGGAACTGAGGTTTCCTTCTGAAAAATAAGGCTCTAAAGTATTTGTCTGCTATCATGGAAGGGTGAAAAATGAGTTAACCATTTTTGTAAGATTAAGCTTGAAAAATATATAACTGTCAACTGGTCTGTCTTCATTCTATAATATGTAAGTTTTTTTCAGAATTATTCCAGATAGTTTTACATGGAATGTTAAGCTTCTGAAAGAAGGATTATTTTAAATGTTTGCCAAAATAATTTGAAAGTGAATTAGTTTAAATGGGCCAGTTTTGTGAACCAGTAAATGTCATTAATGGGAAGAATACTTGAGTTAAGTACCCATATGAGTATCATTGCCTTTGTTTAGTCTTATTTTAAACTCTTAAAGGAATATAGCTTAGACAATTTTTACCCTTATACACTTATATTGTTTATCCTTTATTCTTGAAGTGGATCATGACATCAGGAAGGTGATGTGATAACTTCTAAGTGAACTGGATTTAAGTGAGGGAGGGCCATATGAACATTGATGGGTAAATCCAAGAAAAAAGTTACAGTGAGTCATTTTTCCAGCTCAGGATAGCATAGAGAGTCACAGAGAGGTCTGTAGACACTGGCAAAAGTATCTGGCAACACATGAAGCAATCCACATAAGATGTGCTTATGCCTGACTGTGCACTAGACAATTTCAAACCTATACCAGGGAGCTGAGACAGGCACAGGGACCATCTGGAAGCTTTATTGCCTACTGACTAGGTCCTGGTGAGAAACCCAGAGTGAAATGAGAAGGGTACTTGTATCCAAGCTAGAAAGAAGGGACCTGGTCAAATGGAAACAAACAAAACTTTATATCAGATTTCTCTGATTAGGTTTGGCACCCAAAAGATATAAAAAACAGAGAGGTGGAGAAACAGACAGTGAGAGAGAGAGAGAGAGAGAGAGAGAGAGAGAGAGAGAGAGAGAGAGAGAGAGAGAGAGAGAGAAAGACTAGTAGATAGTAGACATTTCCAAGAGATGTTGTCAAAGGGTGTGAACAGACAGTTCTCAAAAGATCTGCAAACTTTACAACCACATGAAAGAAAGCTACAAATCATTAAAAATAGAGAAATACAAATCAAAACAGAAGTTTTAGCTCACACTCTGAAAACTGACATAAATGACAAAAATGGCAACAGTAAAATCTTGAATGGGTTGTAAAAGGATAGGTGCACTAAATCATTCCTGTAGCTATGAAATGATACAACTATTTTGGAAAACAATTTGAAATTATACAGATCAAGTGACTAAAATGTCCATACCTTTTGAGCCTGAGACTCCATTACTGTTGTGCTGTAAGAAATAAGAAGGTGATAACTACAGAGAACTTGGTAATACTTGACTAAACTAATTCAGAGTGATATGAACAAAACCAGAACATTTTATTCAATTCAAATAATATGGTAAAGACAACTATGACAGAATTAGGACCTCTGATCAGTGGGATAACTAACCATGGTTCTGGAAGATTGTAGTGATAAGGATAACCTCAGATAGGAATAACCTATAATCGGGAGGTGAAGGGCTCAGAAGGCAGAATAAGACATAAATTTGCTTTGCCTGATTATTCATATTTATAATGGGAGTTTTGTTTTTCTTTTTAATTGGAAAGTGTCAGAGTAGGAATGACAGAAGAAAGATTGAACAAATAAAATTTAAAAAATATGGATTGTTGTTTTTTTGCTAAAATAAGCTTCCCAAACAAAGCTAAGCATTCATTTTAAAGGTGAAAAGTGATCATTTTAAAGCATACATGAACTTGAGAAATTTAGGGCCATAAATACCAACCATGCAACAGCTGTTGACATGCAAAAATAAAAAGGGGACAGAGACCAGGATCATCAAGCTTTCAATACTTTACTTTAATCAATATATGTAGATGTTTTACAACTGTGATTAGTTACTATTTTAATATAATAGCTAAAGGGAGATAAAACAGAAGAAGTATTGCTTTGATTGATTACTAAATGGCATGAAGTCTTGATGGAAGAACAGGGAAGAAAGGAGTAATTTGATCTGGGGCAGCACTGTTAAATAAGTAGAGGAAAATGAGCCAAGTAAAATGTTTGTAGAAAAGAAAGGGAAATGAGTTCCACAGAAAAAATTCTATGTGAAATAGAGAGAAGAGTCAGGGAATCTAATTTTTACAAAAAATATAAATTTAGTATTTTTAGATATCAGAATTCCATTTAGTGATATGTGTGTAGGAGACATGAAGGCTGGATAGTAATTACTATTAGAGAAATTAGCAATAATGCATTTTCTCCCAAGAAAGGCAATAACTTTTAAAAAAAGTATAATTGATAACCAATTTAACAGTTGTAATCTTAAATGTAAATTGATTTTCACTATAAAAACAAATGTTAGTGAATAGATCTAAAAATTCAATTCAGTTGAATAGAGGAAATGCATTTAGTAGCAAAAGGTGCTTATATACTGGTTCTTTCTCTGTCTATCTGTGAGATCTTGCACAATTCACTTACTTTCTTTTGGACTTAATTTTCTCATTTGTAACTTGGTTGGATTTTTGTGACTTGAAAGCATCTTTCCACCTTAGAAAGATTTAGAATATAACATATTTAAATTAAGTTCAGAAAATTTGCAGTTGCAGTGATGACTTCGTAAAATCTGAATTAGAACTTGGAAAATTATGTAATATTATCAAGGTAATTATATCATGCTTTAATGGTACAATAAATGGTAATGAGAAAATATCAAAATTAATGCTACTACTGAGAAAATACTAAAATTAAGCAAAATGCCATAGATTCTTAATTTATATAAAAATATTTAACTCTTTACAAAAAGCATTAAATAAAATGTAAAGCACAGTGGATCATTTCAGCAGTCCAAAAATGAAATATTATAAGTCAAACAAAAATATTTTAAAAAAGGGAAATTTGATACCAAAAAAAGAGTCCTGAAAAAGGGACTTTGCTATCAATGTGAAGAGTAGTGAATGGAAAACTTGTTTTTCTAATACTGTATCACGTTCTAGGTTACGAAGAAATAAATCTAGAAGGGCAGAAAATTTCAGTTCTACAAATGGATCATCCCATCACAAAATAAGCAGATATGATAAAAATTCAGTAAACAGCTTAAAAGTATACAAATTTATACTTGTCTAAGAATACTTATAATCAGGTATCTTAACTTCAGTTGACAAACTTCCTCTATATCTTGCCAGAGCATAGGCGTGTACCCTACTTCTTTGTAGTCTTTCACCCTGACCTTACTCTTATCATCGCCACCTCATCACAAACTTAGATTCTAGCCCTGGTTTCCTTTGCTCTGGGAGGTGAATTCTTGCCTTACCTTGCCAGGGCTCAGCCCTCTCTATAGCTTTCTTTGGAAATTTTCTGGCCAAACTCACATCGTCATACTGCTTCCTCCAACTTTCCAGATTTCTTTCCCCCAAGAATTCTCCCCCCATTAGAATGTAAGGTCCTTTAGAGCAGTGAATGGTTGCTTGCTTGTATTTTAATACCCAGTAATTAGCACATTACCTGGAATATGGTAGGCACTTAATAAGTACTTATTAGTTGATATTAGGAGCTAATATTATATATAATGGTACAATGATGGTGGATTCATCACTGATAGATAATAATTGCAATATCAATTTATTTAACCATTCTTCTATTATTAGATTTCTTTTTGCTTCGCGTTTTTGCATTTATAAATGATATTGCTTTGAAAATCTTTGAACAAATACTACTTTTCCTTTTTTTGATAATATGGCTCATGACATAATAAGTATAAAATACGAATAATTGTATAAATATTATATTCCTGGCAATAAAATTCTTGGATCAAATTATAATTAATTTATATTAAAATTATACTACATTAAAATTACAACAATTAGTTTGCAATTTTTACTGTATCCTGACTGATTTCTTTAAAAAAAGAGATTCCCATGGCTTAAAATTCTACCTATCATGAAAAGCTATATCTTTTTTAAAAATCTCTGATAATTTGATTTTGTTATTATGAATGTTTTCCCTTAGAGTGATGTAATTAGTCATGTAATCCAGAATTTTTCACCACAGTTATAGAATGCTAAAGCTAGAAGAAATTGTAAAGGTAATTTCTTCTAATTTCTCCATTTGCTGATGAAAAAACCCAGGGACAGAGAGTAAATGACTTGCATAAGGCCTCCTAGCTAGGGTAGTGATTGTAGGGGCAGGACCAGGAGCTTATTACCTGATTCCTAGGGAGATGACCTTTCCCCTGAGCCTTAGCCCATATATTTGACCCTCTATGGTATCTAAGGTCTTGTATTTTTGTGGTGTTTCTTGAGGTGCCTTTTAAATCCCTATTTTCATCTTCAGGATGAACCCAGCTCTGGAATGGATCCTGGCTCTAAGCGGTGCCTCTGGAAAACTATAATGAAGGAGGTTCAGGAAGGATGTGCTGCAGTTCTTACCTCACACAGGTATGCTACTTTCACTATTAAGTTGGGAAATTTTAGAATAACAGCAGCTAACATTTATGTTGGTGATAGGGACTATTGTTGTTACTGTTGTGACTGCGTGGAGTGTGGCTGTGTTTTATGCTCACCTGCCTCAAGAGAATAAATAGGATATAACAATAAGGACAGCTTGCATTTATATGATGCCTTATGGTTTGCATGGCTTTTTTGCATAACTTACCTTATTCGATCCTCATAACAACATGATGAGGCAGTTGCTATTATTATCCCCATTATATAGATGGCTAAATTGAGGCTGAGAGAGCTTATGTGCCATCCCTAGGGTTGCAGATAACATGTTTCTGAGGTGGGATTCATAATCAGATCTTCCAGCCTCCAAGTCTCCCACTATACATCCACCACATCTTCTAGCTGCATCTAGAATCTGGGCAAATTCTAAAATTTGCTTAAGATGAGAGATGGTACTAAGTATATTTAAAATCAGTGCCACTAAGTCAGTCAATCAACAGATATTTATAGCATTTACACGCATGTCAGGCACTGGGCTAAATATTGAAGCTAGAAAGAAAAGCAAAAATAGTCTAGGCTCAAGGAGTTCACATTCTACTGTGATCACAACATGCCTACAACTATGGATGAGTCATATGGAGAGTACGTAGACAGTAATCTCTAAAAGGAGACACTAGCACTGTGTCTTGGAGGAGAAGGAAAGGCCTCTTGTAGGTATGTAAGGTACAGAAGATGGGGTTTGAGCTGAGTCTTGAAGGAAGCCGGGGAAAGCAGAGGGTGGAGAAGAGGAGGGAGAACATTCCAGATTTGGGAAACAAAATAAAGTGGGGTGATAAAGAGTCTTGTGTGAGGAACTACAAGAAGATTGGCATTGCTGGATTTTAGGAGAACAGTCAAGTATAGAAGACCAGGAAGATAGAAAGGGACAACTTAACAAGGGGCAACTGGTATTTATTGAGTTGGGGGCTGTGATTTGTGATTTAGGAAAGTCACGTTGCTATGTAAGTGGAGGATGAGTTAGTGTATGCAGAGACTTGAAGCGGAAAAACCAGACAGAAAATTTTTGCAATAGTCCTGGAGTGTGAGCCCTTACTAGAATGGTGATACTGTGGGAATGGTGAAAATAGGACATATAATAGAGATGTTGTTAAGGTAGCAATGAAAAGACTTGGCAATGGTTACCCGAAATGGAAAATACAGATGCTTCTGAATTTTATCTAAAATATTTGTTATACAGTGCAATTATATATTCAGAGTTATTTTAGAAGAGTCCAGCTCAATTTCATCCACCTCTACCCTAACTTGCCCCCACCATTTTAAAGATAAAAATTTTAACTCACATGTGATTTTTTCCCCACTTAACTTTTTCCCCACCATACTAGACTGTATGCTTAACATTCATGTATTAGGATGGATTTTGAAATTATAATATAGCCATTAACTTATAATTTTCATAATTTCTATCAACCCATTCTGTGACAAATTAACTCCAAATGATGGATGTTATGAAACTGCTCTAGGGCATAGCGTGGCAAAGCTTACCCAAGATTCTGTGAACTCAGCAGAGATCACTCCTTGAAGAATCATAGTTCATTCCTCCTAACAGAAAAGCAAGGATAGCTAGGTGGCACAGTGGTTAGAGTGCCAAGCCTGGACAAATTTGACCTCAGATACTTACTAGCCATGTGATCCTGGGCAAGTCACTTAACCTTGTTTGCTTCAGTTTGTGGCAAACTGTTCCAGTATCTTTGCTAAGAAAACCTTAAATGTGGTCATGAAGAATTGGACATAATTGAAAACAACTGAACAACAATAAGGTAAAGCACAAGTTTGATAAATTTTCTACCAACAGATGCCTGTTCACCAATGAGTCTGATTCTCTCCTCTACAAAGAGATAGGTCACAATTTTGTATAGACTAGACAGATCACCTCGTCATCACACTATGTACAGGGAAGTTCTATTTATAATAGAAATGAGAATGGTTCTCCAAACCTGCATCCTAACCTTTAGATTTGAGAAGGAAGAGGACTAAAAAATCATAGAGAAATAGAGAAGGAGGAAAGATTAGAACCCTGAACCCTTCCTAGAAGCAGATGAATAAAATTCAAATTTTTAAAGACCAGGACTGTTGTTCATAGAGTACCTCCTCCTCAAACACATATGTCACATCCTACACAAACACTTTAAGGATTCTGAAATCCCATTCATCTGTTGCCTCCAGTCTTGACACATCAAGGAAAAGCCAAGGAATATTTCTGTCACTCATAATATTTGAGCTCCAACTACCCAGTATTTTCCTGTATATTTAAATCTGTGTCATTTGACATTTGCTTTTTGTCACAATGTTCTGGAACCATACTTAAATATTATCAAAGTTCTTTCTGTATTCTATTGTTTCTAGACTAATTTAAAGATCAATTAAATTTTTTTGAGTAAAAACCAAGGTTCCTAAAACTATGACTTAACTGCTTAATGGGTTTTTGTCCTTATTTTCCCAGCATGGAGGAGTGTGAAGCCCTTTGCTCTCGTCTGGCAATCATGGTCGATGGTAGTTTCAAGTGTCTTGGTTCTCCCCAGCATGTTAAAAACAGGTATAATGCTTTTTGACAATTGAGCCTGCTATTACTCAACAGCACTGATAAAGTGGGTGAGGAACACATAGTATTTCTGTTGTCTGTCCTCTTTTCTGTCTAGGTTGAAGTGTAGAGTGAAACAATTCTGTTTTTTTTTCCATGAATGATTCTGTTTAGTAGCATGCCCCAAGAGATCTGTATTCAGCATGGATAGTTAGAAATGAAGAGGCAAGGCCCCGTTGGGCTGGATTTGGAAAGCTCCGCTGCTACTGAGTGCAGTGGTGCTTGATGCTCAGATTCATTCTTTACCAAATTAAGTAGGCAGTAATGATAAGTCACTGGAGTGTTTTTAGTGCTTCATTGGGGGGTGGTAATGAAGAGGAGAGGCAGCAAGGAGGCATAGTGGATAGAGCATTGGGTGTAGAGTAAGGATCTGAGTTAAAATCTGACCTCACACACTTACTAGCTGAATGACTCTGGGCAAATCACTTGATCTGGTTTGCCTCCAAGTGGAGAAGGAAATGGTAAACCAATCTAGTATCTTTGCCAAGAAAATGCCAAATGGGGTCACAAAGAATCAGAAATGACTGAAAAAATGACTAAACAAACAAACAAAAAATACAGCCCTCTGACCTTAATTGGCCACACACCTGAAGATCTCCATCCTGATTTCTGATTCCTGATATGGTTATTTTAATTTTGTGCTATTTACAACTTGCATTTGTGTTTACCTGTATTGTCATGACCAGAAACTAATCAATCAACCAATAAACATTCCTTAAGTATCTACTACATGCCAGCCACCTGTAGTGCCAGGCATTGGATCTGAAAAAAAATGAAAGGACACTGGCCTCAAGGCATTTATATTTTATTGGGGTAGAGAGTATGTACATGCACATATATGAAGATTATGGATATGAGAAGATGTGATTTCACTGGTATAGGGACCTCTGAGATGATCAAACTCCCTCTACCAAAGCAGTAATTTGACACTTATAAAGAGTTACTTAAAGCACAGAGAGGTTAAGTGACCATGGCAGCAAGCCTGGTGAGATTTGTTTGTTTGGAGTTGTCTAGACTCAGGCTAGATTGTGAGCACCTGAGGGTTCAGTCTCCTTTGAGCCCTGATGGTTTGCAGCTATGCTGAGTTATGTGAATCTTATGCCTGTTGACTCTGAGCCAATCAAGAGCCGAGTCTTCATTATATATACTGGGAGGTTAGTATTTTACTTTGGGGTTTCACTTATATGAGAAAGATCTAGTGATTCCCTGGTTGAGACTCTGAGTGGCCATATGTTCAGACCCCGCAACTGCTCAGATTTAAAGGCTCTTTCGATCCAGGCATGTATGTAAAGTGTAGGGGCAGGTAGGTGGTGCAGTGGATAGAGCAGCAGTGCAGGAGTCAGGTGGACCTGAGTTCAAATCTCACCTCAGACACTTGACACTCTCTAGCTGTGTGACCTTGGGCAAGTCATTTAACCCCAATTGCCTCATCCTGGTCATCTCCAGTCATCCTGATGAATATCTGGTCACTGGAGTCAGATGGCTCTGGAGGAGAAGTGAGGCTGGTGACCTGCACAGCCCTCCCTCACTCAAAACATAGTGAAATGCAAGTCATGTCGTCATTTCTCTGATGGCAGGGTCTTCCTCAGCAGTGAAGAACAAGCACACACACAAGTATATAAAGTGTATAGCAATATTGCTTTGATCGAGGCAGGAGGGCCCTGTTTGTTGGTTGTTATTTCTCTGTATTTTCTCTGTTTGTCAAATAGATAGGAGGATTGGTAACTTTGGAAATATAAAAGATAAAAAGGTGTGTCTGGAAGCATTTGGTTGAGCAGATTAAAGTTGCCTTTCCTTTTTATAAATGCAGATTTAAGAACCTGTGATAGTAGGCCCCCACTGTGTATGTTGAGGTGCTTAATGATACAGTCACTTGCCCAGGGTCACACAGTCACTATGTGTCACAGGTAAGTCTTGAAGCTGGGTCTTCCTGGCTTCAAAGTTGGACCTCTGTCCACTAAGGTTTGCTTCCTCTTTTTCACACACACACACACATGCACACACACGCACACACACAGAAAATGAATATAAGGTATTTCTGAGAGGAATGGCAGTAAAGACTGGGGGATTGGGAAAAACTTCATTAGAAGATGGAGCCTGAGCTGAGGCTTAAGGGAAGTAAGGTATTCTACAGACAGGGCCAAAACATGGAGATAAAAAATGCCGTGAAATGTATGAGGAACAGACCCTACCTCATGACCTTTCTCTCAAGCCCTGCTTCTCCTCTATGGTTTTCCCCTCTCTGTGCTACTCTCACAATTATCAAGACCTTAATTAGAATCATGTTGGATTTTTCTTTATCTTCCCTCTCCCCCACAATAACCCATCATTTGTCAAGTCTTATAGAGTATAACAGCAATATCTATTTCAAATGTTCCCTCATTTCTAGTCTTACTGACACAACCTCTAACCAGATACCCATCACTTTTTGCCTAAATTTGCAAAGTAGGGGCTATGTAACCCCATAATGTGGGAAGACTTCAGTTACTGTGTGATCAGTAAAAGAAGGGTGGGGAAGGTAGGTTGTATCCTGCACTCCAATACAGTAAATCATGAGGGCCTTTCTCCAGTACCATCCCACTACTCCCATCAGACATTAACATTCAGGAGTCTACACTCTACCTGCCTCCTACAGTTCTCCTTCTGTGACTGGTGACAAAGTACCAGACACTTGGAGAAGTTATAACTTAATGATAACGTAGGCATCCAAAGCATCTTTATACATACAACTGGGAAAATATCCTAATATTTCTTGCCTGTTGGCTGTATCATGCCATAAGTGCGGTATCTTTTCAAAGCAATAGCAAGTGAGAATCCTGCCTATCTACCTCCCTCCCCTTTTGTTTTCTACAGGACAGAATGAATTACATATGATGGGTAGATATGGATGAGTTCTTATTTGTATGACGTACCTTGCATTGTCTTTACCTCTAAAACCTCCAAAAACCTTTTCCTGAATTTCCTTATTTTTTGTTCAGGGCACCAATAATTCTCAAGACACGTAGGTTCACTATCTTTGTAAAGTGATGAAATATAGCCATTGAAAGCTTTTGAACTATAAAACTATTCACTGTTTGTGTGTGTGTGGGTGTGTATGTGTGTGTGAAAATTCTTAGATTTATGAATTTTAAATTATTTATATGTTTATTCTTTCATAAAAATACAAGTGGACCAAATAGGTTACCAAATAGATTGGTCTCTTCTGTGATAAAAAGTTACCATCAGTAGTATACTACCTAAAACTCACACACACAGACACACACACACATACACATACACACACACACAATGAATCCTTTCACACAATGAAGAGGGTATTTTAATAATAAATTTAAGAGTAGTCACTATTCAAAAGAAACATGCAAGAGGATTCTGGGAAGATGGCAGAGTAGGTCAGAAAATTCCAGCCTCTCAAGATTTTCCCCCACAAGAGTGTTAAAATAGTACCTTAGGACAAACAAAGTGTAGGTGGAGATAAATAAGAATACAGGTACAACCTGAGTCTTCCTAGGACAATTTGAGATTAGACAAAAAATCCCAGGACAAGGTTTGGTCACTGGGAAGAGTAAACACCTCCAGGATAGGTTTGGTTTTAATAAAAATCAGCAAGTCACTTAAAGAACAAGCAGTAAGTCCTGGGGTTAGTTGGTTTCAGAGGCTGCATGACCTTGAGCTACAGACAGGAACTTTTACCCTGGGATAGTGAGGGGAGTTGGGTATTTGAGCCCAGGAAGATTGAAGGAACCTCTGCTGTTAAGGCATGCCAGACCCAGCTCTGCTCAGAACAGCTGCAGGGATGAGAAGATCCAACACAAGTCCAGTGTACAGAAGCAGTGGAACAGAAAGCCTCTGTCTCCAGGAACTTAAATTAGGTGGAAGATTTGGCTTTGGTTCCAGGGTAGAGGAGAGAACCAAAGATCTGGGACAAGAGGCATCATTTCCCATATCCCAGGGCTAGAGGTGATTACAAAAATTAAGCTATTGTCACAAAAAGAAATGCATAAGCAAAGGAGAAAGAATCCAACCATAGAAAGTTATGGGAATAGAGAGGACTGGGGTTCATCTTCAAAGGAAGATATTGGAGTAAAGAAGCCCCCAGAGAGTAACGTCAATTGGTCACCTGCCCCAAAAGAATTTATGGATCTTAAAAAAGACTTTAAAAATCAAATGACAAAGATGGAGGAAAAAAAAAAAAGAATAATCCAAGGAAAACAAGGTTATGAAAGGAAAGTCAACCAATTAGAAAAGAAGATCCAGAATCTGAAGGAAGAAAATAATACCTTGAAATTATAAGAGATCAAGAAATAATTAAACAAAATATGAATAATGAAAAAAATGGGCAGCGAGGTGGCACAGTGAATAGAGCACCAGCCCTGAAGTCAAGAGGGTCTGAGTTCAAATCCAACCTTAGACAGTTGATACTTATTAGCTGTGTGACCTTGGGCAAGTCTCTTAACCCCAATTGCCTTGCCTTCCCCCCTCCAAAAACAAAACAAAAGAAACATGCTTGAAAGTATTTCAATTGTTATGTGACTTTTTTGCTGAAAATAATTTGTTACTCTTAAAAATTCTCATTTCTCCATTTACAAAACTTAGAGTAACAGTTTCTAAGCAATTTAAAATTGTTTCTGAGTAGTGACAGTGGATTTTAAATGCCTTTGCTTAGAAAACAAAAGAATGCAACATTCTCTGATTAGTTTGTAAGAACAAATGACTGACATTTGAAAAGATAAAAATTTACTAATTGTACTTCAACAAAACTTCACATAATTCATGGATGTTAGTGTAAATTAGCATCATGATTTGATAAACATAGTTACAACGATGCATTGCTTCCATTTTGATCTATGCATCTTTGTGGAGTCTCTTTTCTACATATGAAGTTCATCAAAATAAATATCACAAGAAAATTAACTTTGTACCAAACTTTCAAATCATGTGGTCACAAAGTTAAACCAAGATTTTGGAAATAACAAAGCATATCATGTAACTAAAATATTATATCATGAGATGTCATTCAAATAAAATTTTTCTGAGAGCAAAATTATTTATACCGTTAAATTGTTCTTTTAAATTTTTTATTTCCTTTTAATTTCTACTTTTTTGTTTTATATGAAATATAATTATTATAGTAACACACACACACACACGCATACATGCGTATGCGTGTGTGTGTGTGTGTGTGCGTGTGTGTGTGTGTGTGTGTGTGTGTGTAGTTGATAGGAGATACAATCCAAAAAGTTTAGGGACAATTGATATCGACTATGGAAATGGCTTGATAACTTGTCCAGTATCTCCCCATTCCAGTACTTAGTCATAATCACAATAATCACTGATACTTTTAAGAGTTTTTCTTTTTTCTAAATACTCTAGAGACATGTATTGATACTTATTTAACTAAGAAGCTTTTATTAAGCCTATCCTGTGACAGGTGCTATTACAGGCACTGGAATTGCAAAGCTCAAAAGGAGACAATTCCTGCCTTCAAAAATCTTACATTCTAGAAGGATAAATACTATATTCACCTGTAAACAAACACATAATAATTACAGAATATATACACAATGTATCTGGGGATCAGGAAAGGATTTTAAAGGAAGGGACGCTCGCTGAGCATGAAAGGAAAGTAACGAATCAAAAACTTGCCTATGGGGAAGGAATGAATTCCAGTGGAATGTGAGCTTTGAGGCCTTTTCATAGGGAGAGTAATGATAAGGAAATAATTTATTTTTAAATTTTTCTTTGTAAAGGTAAAGATTTTTATTGATTGTGAAGGGGTTTAAGACTGCTACTTATATGATCACCTTGATGTCGAAAAGAAATAGGGAAATTGTTTTAATATATTACCAATATGTGTTCATGAAGAAACATAGATTTCAGTGAGGATTTAACCAGTTTGGAACAGAAAATGAACTCATAGGTACACAAAGTATGAAATCCCTTTGTGAGCAAAATAAAATGATGCCTCATATGTTTTGGAAGAATTTGATGTTATGAAGAGGCAGAGAAAGATATTTTACTTAATGAAAAGCAGATAAATATTTAAATAAATATGGTTTCAAGAATGCCAAAGTGATGTTGGACCATTTTCATTCCTTCAGAGATGCAAAGCTCTTTGGGAAATTTATATATAAAGGTTTATGGCTAAAGAGGGTTAACTGAAAGAAAGACAAATTATATAAATGCTTGGAGATTGTGGTATGCTTTAAGTATTATTAGTTCTTTAAATAACAGTTTATTTCCCCTTAATTACATATAAAAACATGTTTAACATTCATTATTTTTTTATAACTTTTGAGTTCCAAATTCTGTCTCTCTCTCCCTCCCTTCTGCCTGCCTGAGCAGTAAGCAATCTGGTATAGGTTATACATGTGCCATCAGGTAAAAAATTTCCATATTATTTATTTTTTACGCAAACACGAAGAAGAAAGAGAAAAAGAAAGAAGGAAAGAAATAAAGAAATAGTATACTTCAGTCTGTATTCAGACGACATCAGTTCTTTCTCTGGGGGCAGATAGTACTTTTCACCATCAGTCCTTTGGGATTGTCTTGGATCATTGTGTTACTGAGAATAACTAAGTCATTCACAGTTGATCATCATACAATATTGCTGTTAATGTGCACAATGTTTTCCCAGTTCTGTTCACTCACTTTGTTCATGCCAGATTTTTCTGAAATCATCCTGCTTGTCATTTCTTATAACCCAATAATATTCCATTAAAATCATATAACTCAACTTGTTCAGTCATTCCCTAGTTGATGGGCATCCATTCAATTTCCAATTCTTAGCCACCACAAAAACAGCTGCTATGAATATTTTGCACAAATAGATTCTTTCACCTTTTTTAAAGGATTATTAATTTGGCAGAGAAAATTCAGTGAGTTGAAGATTTTTAAGTTAAAAATGAGTCTCTGAGAGTTAGTAGGCTCTTAAGTCATTGAAGGGCAATGGAATTGCACATGAGGTTCTGAGAGAAGAATTTGATATGAGAACCTGAAGATAATAGAAAACACTAAACTGTTGTTCTGTTGCAACTGTATCATTTAGAAGCAGCCAACTGTCAGCAGACTTCAGTTAAGTGACTCCTGATTGGTGAGAGAGAAAATTGACTTCATTGACCAAGATCCTTCCTGACGGCCATTACTTTTTATCTCAACCTAAAGTCTGAAAGAGGTGAAACTTCTCAGAAACTCTTGCTCTCAGTTGCCCCATCTGACTTAAAAAGGGAAATCAGAGGGGAATTTGCAACAACTTTGGTATCCTGAGGAAGATGGTTTAGGTTGTTTTCCTAGTTTAAAGAGTTAACTTGAACTGTTTTGTTACACTGTATTTTTCAGATTGAACAATGCAACATTTGAGTAATTGAATAACTTGCTAGTTTGGTCTGCTTAAATCAGAGATAGTTTGATGAACTTTCTAATTTCCTGGCTTAAAGATAACTGAGATTCATAGTAAGAAGCAATACTTTCTAAATATGTTCTTAAGGGGGATAGCTAATTGGAAGCACTTGTAAAAACTTTGAGTAGAGAAGAGAAAAGACTTTGGTCAGATCAAGACTGGTGAGGACCAAGAGTCAAACAGGTGGTAAAGAAGGAGTTTTGTGTGGTATTGATATATGCAAATGGGCTATTGACATCCAAGTATGTAGAACATTATTGTGAGTTAAAGATATGAACACTCTTCACCATGGCTACTCAGTGAATTGATAGGAGAGTGTGAACAAGGTTTATGTATATATTGTGATCCATTTATCATTGATGCATTGAATTTAATATGTTAATATCTATGATATTTATTTTGCATTTGTGCTAAGTAGATCACTATGTTTAAAATCTAAAAGTGTAATTATTGTGATTAGCTGTAGGTATAAATATCAGGTCACCTGTAGGTTTATTATCTTTGATTAGAAAACACATCAGATTACAGTATTCAAGAGAAATGGCATTGAAGAGAAGGCATTTATTTCCCAAAAAGAGGCTTAACCTTCAGATTCTGAGAGAATTAGAATGGGGACAGCTTCTGCAAAAACCTGGAGGTGGGAAATAGAATGTTATGTATGAGGAAGAGTTAATGAACCAATTGGTGTAGAGTATAAATTGTATAATGACGAGTAACGTGTAGTAACCCTATGGTGGTCTATTGGTGCTAGGTTTTAAAAGGCTTTAAGTGGCAAAGATATTTTTATATTATTCTATATCAACTACACACATATAAATCAGGAGAATAATTTCAAGAAAAGACACTTTGTGAAGCATATTCAGGAGGAGAGAGTGGTCAACAACGTTAAATGTTGCAGAGCTATCAGGAAAAATGAAGACTGAGAAAAGAAACTAGATTTGGCAAGTAGAGCTCACTGGTCACTTTGATTAAATTTCTCTGCCTGTCATGTGAAGTAAATATAAGTTCTTATAGTATTTATACCTATATTACAGATGAGAAAATAGGAGTTAGAAGGCAGAAGTGACTTCCTGTAGGACCCATTTACTGAACGGTTGAATGATTTGAATTCAGGTCGAAAAATACAAAATCACAGAATTTCAGTTAGAACTGACCATAGAGGCCATTTGGTCAAACCTATGACTGAATAAGAATTATCTTTAAAAGATACACAATTAGTAAGCATTTAGTGGTTGATGCTTTGTTTGCTATCTTCTAGTGGGGAAGGGGCGGGAAAGCAACCATCCTCTGCAGCAGCCAATTACACTTCAGAATATCTCTGCTGGGAAGATTTTCCTTATACAGAAATTTGCCTCATTGTTACTTCCATATATATAGGTCTTATACCTTGTAGATCTGACCAAGGCCTTTGACACTGTTAGTTGTAAGGGCTTATGGAAAATTAGGTCAAAATTTGGTTGCCCAGAGAAGTTCATCAATATTATATGTCAATTGGCATGTTTGCCCAGGTTCTGGATAATGGACTAAGCTCTTGTGCCTTCCCAGTCACCAGTGGAGAGAAACAGGGCTGCGTGCTTGCTCCCATGCTTTTTAGCATGATGTTTTCGGCCATGTTGACAAATGCTTTCAATGAGGATTAACACAGCGTCAAGATCAACTACAATAAGTTCTTCAATTTGAAAAGGTTACAAGCCAAGACCAAAGTGGAGGAAGTGTTGGTGCATGGTTTTCTGTTTGCAGATGATTGTGCACTGAGTGCAGCCTCTGAAGCTGAGATGCAACAAAGTATGGATCAATTTTCTGCTACCTGTGCTAATTTTGGCCTAATAATTAACACTAAAAAAACACAGTTGCTCCATCAGCCACCACCACACCATCCATACATGGAACCATCAGTTACAACAAATGGAGAAGTTTTGAATGCTGTGGATATGTTCACTTACCTTGGTAGTGTACTTTCCAGGAATGTACACATTGACAATGAGTTTGATACATGCATTACTAGAGCTAGCTCAGTGTTTGGGAGGCTCCGAAGAAAGGTTTGGGAGAGAAGAGGTATTAGACTGACTACCAAATTGAAGATCTACAGAGCCATTGTGCTGGCCTCATTGTTATATGCTTGTGAAACATGGACAGTCTACCAGCGCCATGCCAGGAAACTGAATCACTTCCACTTGAACTATTTTAGGAAGATTCTGAGGATCATCTGGCAGGATAAAGTACCAGACACTGAAGTCCTTGCTCTAGCTGAACTGCCAAGTATTCAAACTATGTTTCAGAGAGCCCAACTCCGATGGACTGGCCACATTGTTCAAATGCAAAATGTATGCTTGCCAAAAAGACTATTTTATGGAGAACTTGCATGGGGCAAGTGATCACATGGTGGCCAGAAGAAACGATACAAGGCCACTCTCAAGGTGGCTCTCAAGAACTTTGGATTTGACTGTGCAACAAGGGAGACACTGGCACAGGATCGCTCAGCACGGCATGCTCACATAAGAGCTTTGCTCTTTGAGCAAAGCAGAATTGAGACAGCACAAAGTAAACACAGGATGTGCAAATTTGGGATCTCCACCCCAAATAATCACATGGACTATCTGTGCCCATTCTGTGGTAGAGCATTTCAAACTAAATTGGTCTGATCAGCCACAGTCGGTCATACTGAAATTTCACTTTACAATAGTGATGTCATTTTGGTTCTCTGCGAAGACGAGGGACAACAACCAACCATATTGCTCTGAGTTTGTACCCTTTGGTCATAAACAAGATTTCTGACCTCTCTTTTACATAATAGCCCTTCAAATAAAACTGGAGCATGGCTCAGAGCAGAACTCTGGACCTGGGATCAGAGTATCTAGGTTGTGTGACTTTGGATAAGTGACAACCTCTAATGGCCTTCATTTCCTCATTAATAAATAAAAAGGTGGTTGTACTAGATGACTTCTAGTGATCCTCCCAGTTGTAAATTTATGATTTGACCATACTATTTGAAGATGGTTTTCATGATCTTCCCCTCACCCTTTCTTTGCCATGTTTTCTCTCCTCCAGGTATAGCATTTCCTTTACCTGGTGCTCATCTCCTTAGCCCTAGTCACTATACTTTTCCTTTTTTTTGTTCAGTCATTTTAGTTGTGTCTGACTATGGGATCTCACTTGGGATTTTCTTGGCAGAGATACTGGAGTGGTTTGCCATTTCCTTTTTACAGATGATAAAACTGAGGCAAACAGGGTTAAGTGAGTTGCCAAGGGTCATATCAGTATTTGAGGCAAGGTTTAAACTCCAGGCCCAATACTCTATCCACTGTACTTCCTAGCAGCCACTGTATTTGTCTTATTGCATTCATTTTTAAGGTCACATTAGTTTTCTTAGCTGCTGTTTCACACTGTTGAATTACATTGAGTTATTCAATAAACATTTATTAAGTTCAGACTATATGCCATACACTGTATTAGAAATTGGGCATACTAGTGTAAATGGGTGAAAAAATTCTTAGTTGTAAGAAACTTACATCAGGATGGGAAAATCAGAAAATCCATACACACATATATCAACGACACACATACATAAAATCACCATTTGTTGATTTCCCTATTATGATGTATATATGTATAAACATACATATACAGACATATGTATATAAATATACACAAAATATTTGTAAAGAGAATTCATGCAAGGTACTTATAATTTAATTTGGGAGGTACTACACTAGCAGTTTGAGAGGGATCATGAAAGGTTTGATGTAGAATGTAGTATTTAAGTTGTATCTTGAAAGGAAAGGAGGGATACCATGAGGTGGAGGAGAAGGGAATGCATTTTAGTCATGTAGGATGGCCAGTATAAAGGCAGATGACAGATGGAGTATCTTGTCTAAGGAGCAAAGAGAAAGCTGGTTTGACTAGCTTGCAGAGCACAAGAGAATAAATAAATGTACAGTGAGTTTGGAAAGATAGTTTGGGTCCAGCTTATGAAAAACTTTAAAAACTAAGCTGAGAACTTTAGATATTACCCTGGTTCACTAAAACCTCCAAATCTTTATCAATTACATTTTATTCATCTCTATCCCATCTGCTATCTGTTTTGTTGATTTTTTTGAACTGAAATATAAGAGTAAATTCATCACAATTAACTGTCATCTTATTAGATAGGGTCTAATGTTTAATTCTGCCAAGATCATTTTGGATCCTAACTTAATTATCTAGCTTGTTAACTATCCCTTCCAGCTTTTTGTTATCTGATTTGACAAGTATGTCATCTCTATATCCAAAAATGTTAAAAACTGAAAAAAAATATGTTTTAAAACAGTTTGAGGTCATGCACAAGATCCCTGGAGCACTCTACTGGAGACTGTCTTCCAACCTGACATCTGAAAATTAATGAATATGCTTTGGATCTAGCCATTTAGCCAATTTAGAATCTACCTAATTATAATAACATCTAGCCCACATGTCTCTCTGATCCTTGCATGAAAGACTTTGCCAAACGCTTTGCTAAAATCAAGACAAGCTGTGTCCAAAACATGCCCCTGATCTAACAGTCTAGTAATCCCATCCAAAAAGAAAATAAGGTTGCTTTGGGGTGATTCATTCTTGATGGAGCTGTACTGGCTCTTTGTTTCCTATTCTTGGTGTTCACAAACTATCTTATGTTTTCTAGAATTTTCCAGGCATTAAAATTAAACTCACTACCCTCTAGTTTAGTAGACTCCATCTTGACTTTCCCCTTCTCCTTAGAAAATTATTGGGATACTATTTGCCATTCTGTATAATCATATAAATGTTTGGAGTAGGAGGTATTGTTTGGCTTCTGTTTGCTATTTATATAGGTTTAAACAAGTTACCTAAAATCTCCAGGCATTAGTTTCTTCAACTGTAAAGTGAGGGTGGTTGTAACAGATAATTCCTAAATTCTCTTACAGTTGTGAGTTAGAGGATCATATAATCCTAATCCTCTTTTCACCTGACCACATTGTGTCTTCTTCATACCACTAGGAAATTAACCTTTCTATTAAACATATCTGATCACATAACTCTATTTCTCAAGTATTTTCAGTGACTTTCTATTTCATTTTAAATAAACTAGAAATTTTCAAATGTGGCATTTATAGCCTTCAGCATCTGGCTCTAACCTATTGTTCAAGCTCCATGTCATATCTCTACTCATTGTGGGTTGCTTCTGTTACATAGCAAAGCCTCAGATTAATCTCAGGTGCTCCCATGTCTTTGTTCTTATTGTTTCCTACGCCCAGAATGACCTATTATGTTCTTCCCTCTCCCTAAATATTAAAATCCTTTTCACATTTTTTTTGAATTCTAGATCCTGTTAGTACTATAAAAAAAATCTACCCCAAATCTTCAAGTTAGAAATAGACTCTATGTCCTTTCAATCTGCAGAAAATATTATCTCTAGTGCCCTTATATTCTCCTATCTCACATAGTTCTGAGAAGAATCAAAGGTAATGAAATAATGTATAAGTATATACATGCACACATGTAGGCCTTTTATGCAAAGTGAAATCCACTTATAAATGTAAATTAACCTAGTGTTTATTATGTATAGGGGACCTGATCTCTGTTGGTGATGAGGTCAAAGTCTTTTTAGGGGAAATTAATGCAAGCCATGATTCAAAGGCTAATACTACTCAAGCCAAACAATTTAGCATTAACAAATCCAGACAGTGGGAAGAGTCAAACAGTTTAAAGCATTGGTCATGTTTGAAGATGGGGCAGGAGTAGAAGGATTGCATAAAGCTTGAGAAGAGCTATACATAAATTATCTCATCTGACCTGTGCAACAATCTTGTGAGGTCCATGTTACAGATGTTATAGGCCTCAAGCCCATCAATGAGTTAAGGGGATGTCTACCACAAGCGTGTGAAGATCCCCTGGTGGAATAGGTGGATGAGATCAATTTGTTTCCACGGTCATAAAGGCTGCTGAAGTAGGGCAGTGTGGACCACTTAGAATTTAGTCAGATATCAAAGATGCCAAGGTGATCTACTGCATCCTAGGTCATCTCTAGTCATCTTTACTTTTGTTTTGCCTCTGGACTTTGATGAATCTGGAAGAGAGAGTAAGGCTGGTGACTTTTTTCCAACTCTGCCTTATTTAAATCCAATTCATACACAAGCCAAGGCATGACCCCATGATGTCATTTGTCCTCTTTGAAAATGAAGGACAAGCAATAACAATTTATTATATTATCATAAGCTATTATCAACCATTATATAAGCATAGTATTTAACTGTATTCATTTCTCCTCTGTTAATGGTATTATAAGCTCCAGGGGAATTAGTATGTATTTTAATTTGTTTAATATTGCTGTAGAACAAAATTTTGAAATTAATTTTTATATAACCCCAGGACAGTTTTTATACATATTTGTGGACCTACAGGTATTTGCTGAAGTTAGCTGAAATTGCTGACCAATCAATAAGTACTTATTAAGTGATCACTATATTCCAGTTATGATACTGTGAGTAGAAGAGATAAACTTTACTCTCTCTAACAAAAGAGAAAATACTTGTAAATACAAAAGTAAACATATATAGAATTAGTATAAAAAAGAATAAACAGAAATAAATAGAAAGTAGTTAAATATAAGATAGTCTGAGAGGGGAATGCTAGCATTGAGGGGAATCCGGAAAGGCTTCCTGAAAAAGATGACTCTTGAACTGAGCATTGAGGGAAGATGGATTATATGGGGTGGAAGTGAGAGTTGAGTGCTCTTGTATAAATGTGGAGATGGGAACTGCAGAGGTGTTTTGTGGAATAAAAAGAACAAAAATAGCTCTTTTCACTAAATAGAAGAGTGAAGAGCTGGGGAAAAAAATGATCTTGCAAAGATAGATTGGGACCGTGTAGTAAAGTTCTTTAAAAACTAAATCAAAGGATTTATATTTTATCCTAGAGACAATAGCAAAAAGCTTGCATTTATTGAGTAGGAGAGTAACATGGAAGAGGTTTGTGGTTAAGAAAAATCACATTAGCAGCAATGTAGAGAGTAGACTTAAATGAGGACACTTTGGTCAGGGAGACCATTTAGGATCCGTTGCCACCATCCGGATGAATTGTGAAGAAGGCCTGAAGTAAAGGGATCAGATACAAGATGTTTTGTGGAGGTAAAAACAAGATTTGCAACCATTTAGTTATGTGGAAGCGAGAGTATGTGAGGAATCAAGGATGTTGCCAATGTTATGAATCTTAAAGAGAAGAATGGTGATATTTTCACAGAAACAGGCAAGGGAAAAAGAGTTGGTTTTAGGAGATAGATAATGAATTTTATTTTAGACATATTGAAGTTGCTGTGCCTTTAATACATCTAGTTTGAAAGATCTTATATGCAACTGGTGATGCTGGAGTGGATATATGTCTATTACTCATTTGCAGAGAGAAGATAATTAAGCATATAGGATGGATTCACTAAGAGAGAATAAAAGGTCTGAGAAAAAGCTTCAGAGAACAACACTAGTTAGGGGGGTATAGCATAGGAAAGAAAAAAGGAGGGAGTTAGCATATGTGTAATACCCACTATGTGCCATATACTGTCCTAAGTGCTTTACAAACATCTCATTAGATCCTCAAAATAATACTGAAAGGTTGGTGCTATTATTATCCCCATTTTACAACTGAGGGAAATGAGCAAACAGAGACTAAGCAACTTGAATAATAATAGCTAACATCTGTATAACACCTACTACATGCCAGGCACTGGACTACATACACTTTGAAATTTTTATCTCATTTGATCCTCAAAACAAACCTAGGAGGTAGGTACTATTATGACTACCATTTTATAGATGAGGAAACTGAGGCAAACAGAGGCTAAATGACTTGCCCAGGGTTACACAGATATAAGTCTCTGAGGCCAGATTTGAACTCAGGTCTTCTTGATGCAGGCTCTAACCCATTATCACCTAGCTGTCTCAGCTACGAAGGAGAAGAATTCTGCTATAACTTAATCTTAACTACTTAAAAACTATTCAACCTCTAATCTCTACTTATTGGTTTATTTTTTTAAAATAGTATTTTAGTTTTTCACCAATTACATGCCAAGAAAATTCTTAGTACTCATGTTTACAAGATTTTGAGTTTTAATTATTCCCCTCCCTCCTACACTCCCCTTTTCTGAACAAAAAAAAAATACAGGCTGCTTGATATAGTTTTACATATAAAAATATTTCCATATTAGTCATTGTTGTGAGAGAAGAAACAGATAAAAAGGAAAATAAAACATGAGAAAGAATAGAGTAAATGAAAAAAATGCTTTGATTTGTCTTCAAGGTTCATCTGTTCTTTATCTAGGTGTGGATAACTTTCCTTTGTGAGTCATTTGTACTTGTGTTGGATCATTGTGTGGCTGAAAAGAGCTGTCATTCATAGTTGATCATCACATAATGTTGCTGATACTGTGTATCATGTTTTCCTGGTTCTGCTCATTTTACTTCGCATCAGTTTGTACAAGTCTTTCCAGAATTTTCTGAAGTCTGCTTGTTCATCATTTCTTATTACACAATAGTATTCCATTACATTTACATGCCACAGCTTGTTCAGTCATTCACCAGTTGATGGACATCCCCTCAGTTTCCAACTTTTTTGCCACATTAAAAAGGGCTACAATGAATATTTTTGCACATATAGGTCCTTTTCCCTTTTTTATGATCTCTTTGGGATACAGACCTGGTAGTGGTATTGCTGAATCAAAGGGTATACATAGTTTGGTTGCGCTTTGGGCATAGTTCCAAATTGCTCTCCAGAATGATTAGATCAGCTCACAGCTCCACCAACAATGCATTACTATCCCAGTTTTCCCACACCTTCTCCAGCATTTATCATTTCCATTTTTTGTCATATTAGCCAATATGATAGGTATGAAGTAGTACCTCAGAGTTGTTTTAATTTGCATTTCTTCATATGCCTATAGTTTTGATTTCTTCATCTGTAAATTTCCTGTTCATATCTTTGACCATTTATCAATTGGGGAATGGCTTGTATTCACATAAATTTCACTCAATTCTCTATATATTTGAGAAATGAGACGTTTATCAGAGAGACTTGCTGTAAAGATTGTTTCTCATCTTTCTGCTTTCCTTCTAATGGTTGCATTGGCTTTGTACAAAAGCTTTTTAATTTAATATAGTGAAAATTATCTATTTTACATTTTGTAATTAATCCTCTCTGTCTCTTGTTTGGTCATGAACTCTTCCTTTCCCCAAAGATCTGACTATTCCTTCCTCTTCTAATTTGCTTATGATTTTACCCTTTATAATCATGCCAGTGGTCTGTTATATTTAACATTTCCAATATTCAATTTAACTTCTTAGTTTCTTTCTTGCTTGTTTTTTGGTTGGATTCATCAAGTTCTGAGAGGGAACAGTTGAGATCCTGCACTACTATAGTTTTGCTGTCTATTTCTTTCTGTAACTCACCTTCTTTAAATATTGGATGCTATATTACTTGATGCATATAGGTTTAGTGTTGATATTGCCTTATTATCTATGGTACCTTTTGGACATAGTTTCCTCCTTTATGTCTTTTAATTAGGTCTACTTTTGCTTTTACTTTGTCTGAGATCAGGACTGCTACCCCTGTGTTTTTTTTTGTTTTTGTTTTTTTACTTTGGCTGAAGCATAATATTTTGGCTCCAGCCTCTTACCTTCACTCCATGTTTCTCTACTTCAAGTGTGTTTCTTGTAAAAAACATATTATAAGATTCTGGTTTTTTATCTATTTTTTTGATCAAAGCTATCTGCTTCTGATCTA
This sequence comes from Notamacropus eugenii, assembly GCF_028372415.1. Classification (NCBI taxonomy): domain Eukaryota; kingdom Metazoa; phylum Chordata; class Mammalia; order Diprotodontia; family Macropodidae; genus Notamacropus; species Notamacropus eugenii. Next base: position 410,969,221 of record NC_092874.1, read on the forward strand.
TGGGAGAATTCACTTCATTCACATTACAGTTATGATTACAACCTGTGTACTTCCCTCCATTCTATTCTTCCACCTGTTTGTCCTCTCTCTCCTTTCACCTTTTCCCTCCTCAACAATGTTTTGCTTCTGTCTGCCACCTTCCCTGATTTTCCCTCCCTTCTGTCAATTCTCAATCCACCCCCCACCCTTTTACTTGACCTACTTCCTTATTGGTTCAATCATTCAATTGATTGTGTATATGATTATGTCTTTGAGCCAATACTAATGAGAGTAAGTTTTAAATGATACCCATTAGTCACCCTTCCATCTGTGATAATTCTTTCATGCCTCTTCATGTGAAACATTTTGCCCCATTCTATCTCTCCCTTCCTTCTGCATCCATTGTACTCCTTTTTCCTCAATATTTTAATGTCATTTCCTCAAAACCATCTTTTACCCATACCTTCCTTATATGTATATTCCTTTCTAGTTGTACTACTACTAATTAATTTTTTAAGAATTACATGGATCATCTTCCCATGTAGGGATGTAAATAATTTTGCTCTATTGAATTCCTTTTGTTTTCTTTTCCCTTTTTACCTATTTATGTTTCTCTTGGATCTTAATGCTGGAGATATGAAGTAGTCCCAGTAAAATTTTAGGAAAAATTTGGAACTCAACATTTTACAAAAATCAATGTTCAAAGCTATATTTATATGTAATTGGAAAAAATAGGGTACTATTTAGAGAAAAAAAAAAAGAATTACAAGTATCATCTTTCCATATAGGTATGTAAATAGTTTAGCTCTATTGAATCCCTATTTTCCCTTTTACCTTTTTGCGATTCTCTTAAGTTTTGGTATGGGAGGTCAAATTTTTGGTTTAGTTCTGGTCTTCATATGAAAGCTTGAAATCATTCTATTTCATTGAATGACCATTTTCCCTTTGATATATTATGCTTAATTTTGCTGGATAAAATATTCTTGGTCATACTCCTAGTTCTTTTGCCTTTCGGAATATCATCTTTCATGACTTCTGATCCTTTAACATTGTAGATACCAAGTCCTGTGTAATCCTGATTGTAACTCCCCAATATTTTAATTGTTTTCTTCTGACTACTTGAAGTATTTTTTCCCTTGACTTGATAGTTCTGAAATTTGGCTATAATGTTCCTTGGAGTTTTTATTTTGGGATCTGTTTCCTGAGATGATCAGTGGACTCTTTCAATGCCTATTTTGCCCTCTGATTCTAGGACATCAGGGCAACTTGAGAATTTCTCAAAAGATGCGGTCCAAGTCATCCTTATGGTTATGGCTTTTGGATAGTCCAACAGTTCTGATATTATCTCCCCTGGATCTATTTTCCAAATCAGTTATTTTTTGAGATATTTTATATTTTCTCCATTTTCATTATTTTGAATCTGTTTTGTTGATTCTTGATGTCTCATAGGATCATTAGCTTTCATTTGTCAAGTTCTAATTTTTAAGGTGTCATTTTCCTCAATTAGCTTTTGTACTTCCTCTTCCCCTTGCCAATTGTACTCTTTAAGGACTTATTTTCTTCAGTAGATTTTGATTTCTTCCTTTTCCATTTGTCTAATTCTACTTTTTAGGTAGTTTTCCAAGCTGTTGACTCCTTTTCTTCATAATCCTCTTGCATCACTCTCACTGCTTTTCCCATTTTTTCTTCTACCTTCCTTATATGATTTTAAGCTCCTTTTTGATCTTGTCCATGAATTCTTTCTGGGCTTGAGACTACTTTCCATTTTTCTTTGGGGTTTTGCCCATAGATATTTTGATATTGTCCTCCTCTGAGTTTGTGTCTTGGTCTTCCCTTTCAGCACGATAATCTTCTGTGGTCAGACTTTTCTTTCATTTTTGTTCTTTTCATTCTTTTTTTCCATTTCTTTTAAATCTGAGCTGTACACCCAGGGTAGAAGGGGAACTGTTTTAGGCTTCTTGTGCCAGTGGTTGCAGGCCCTGACTGTGTACCTGGTGCTGCACTGACGTTGCCCTGAGGCCCCCTGCAGAACCATTATGGCTGGTGCTGTGTTGACAGGTGGGGTGTGAGATGGCTGGGCTGCTTGAGGCTGTAGGGGTCTGGTAGCTTACGTGGTGCTGAGTTGGAGTCCTTGGGGTGGTACCTGGCTTGTGTTGAGTTCTGGTGGGATGTTTCTCCATTTCCCCAGGGCTGCACTGGAGCATGTGGAGGTCTGGTCTTCTTTCTTGTTATGCTGGAGGATGCCTGTTTGCCTGGGGCTACACTGAAGCATGTCAGACTTTGATCTATAAAGAAAAAGAATTCTCAGTTATCCTATTTGTGTGATTTCAAATAAAGGTCACATATTGGTGAATGTGAGTCAAGAGGCATACTAAAAGAAAAAGAGAGCTTTTATGTTAACATATATGGTATTAGTCTTCTAGAGAGTAATCTTTCCATAGAAAGACAGGTACTAATAATTAACTGCCTCATTAAACTTGATGGAATGAAATTCTAAAATAATAATCCTAAGATAGATCTTGTTGTCATTACATTATGGCAAGATAAGTTACTCAATATGTCATTATACTCTCATGAAAAATTGTAACAATATATCCAAGAGGAGAGATGAATATCTATTTTATCTAGATATCTTTTTTTTACTTCAAGATTTACAATATCTAGTAAAGTGTTTACATGTTACCCTAAGAGAGAAGCAGAAACATAAGGTTGAAACAAACCAACAATCATTGACTGGGAAGAAATGAAGTGAAGGAAGGAAGGAAAGAAGGAAGAAAAAAGTGAGAGAGGGAAGAAAGAAACAAGGAGGAAAGAAAGAAGCTTATATTTTATTATCCTTATGGGGGTTATACTCTAGTGCTTACATTGTGAAAGCAGAAAGATAAAAACCTATGTGATTATTTGAATTTGAGGGAAAGAGTGTTAACAACCAAGGGAGGTAATCAAGAAAGCCTCCTCACAGGAAATGGCCTACCAATGAGCCTTGAAGGAAGCTAGAGCTCCCACAATGTAGATGTGAAAAGGACATGTGTAAGCTTGAGCAGCAACCTTTCCAAAGGCACTGATATAGGGATTGGATATTGATTTTGGAAAGAGTAAGTAGGACAGTTTGTCAGGAACATAAAGTTCATGTAGGGAGTAAGGTACATTAATGCTAGAAAAGTAGGATGGATCCAGATTGAGGAGGGTTTTATCTGTAATGTTGAAGCATTTCTCCTTTATCATGAGGCAAGGGAGAGCTAATGAAGGCTGGGGAAAACACATTCAGATTAGTGTTTTAAGAAAGGAAAGGAGAGAGACTAGGAACTGAGATTCTAATTAGAAAACAATTTGATAGCTTAGGCAGGAGGTTATGAGAGTCTGATCTACTGGCCATGTGAGTAGAGAGCATGAGATGAGTACAAATGATATGTAGGTTGACTCGATAAGACTTAATAGCTGTTTGGATACAAGAGATGAGAGAGAAGAGTAGTAACTGGTGGTACGTTCAATCGAATGAATAAAGTTTGGAAGAATAACGGACTTATTGTATGGGCAAAAAAAAGGGGAAAATTTGCATTCTGAATATATTGAGTTTGAGATGCCTGTGGATCACCCAACTGGAAAAACATAAATGTTTGATTGTTATCTATGAAGGTATAAATGAGGTCAGTGATGTGTTTGTGATTTCAGTGTAGTGGGGAACTCCTGGTGAGGAAATGCCCTCCACTGATGCAGATTTGCAACCATTCTATAATTACTAATCATACAGAATTGCCTGGAGACACTGCAAAGTTGCCTGATTTTCCCAGGGTCCCACAACTATTATGGCTCACTTTTGAACCCAGGTGTTAGCAGTTCAAGGCAAGCTCTATCCACTGTGCCTGGTTGCCTCTGTGAATGATAACAAATAAATTTAAAATAGTACTTTAAGGTTTACAAAACATTTTCTTTTCTTTTCTTTTCTTTTTTTTTGTCTCAAAGCATTGGTGTGAGGGAGATAGGAGGTATAAATGAATAGACTGAAGACTTGGAATCTGAAAAACCTTAGTTCAAGTCATACCTGAGACACAGTTCTGTGACCCTGGGTATGTCACTGAGTCTCAGTTTTCTCATGGTAAAGTGAGGAAGTCTGGCTTGATGGCCTAGCCTAAGATCCCTTCAAAGTCTATATGATCCTATTAGTCATCTGAAATAGGCATTTCAATTATTAACCACATGGCTGCCAAACTGGTGTTTGTACGTAGCATTTCTGACTATATCTTCCCCATTCTCAAAAATATTCACTCTCTACTGCCTCTGGAATAAACTCCTAATTTCTGTTTGGCATTCAAAGCTCATTCCAATCTGACTGGAGTTTACCTTTCCAGTTTAGTTCACACAACTCTTCTTCATATAATCCACCTTCCAAATTGGACTATTTGTTGTTTCTCCTACCCAACTTCACAGTTCATTTACTAAGCCATTCCTTTACACCAGCTGTCCCCCAAACTTGAAATAGAACTCCTCTTTACTCTTACTTCTTGAAATCTCCAGCTTCCTTTAAAAAACACCCCACATACCATCTCCTTCCTCCATGAAACTGAGACTTTTCCTCATTATCTCAGTTTTTAATGTTTTCTTCCTACTGAAAGTATCTAGATTTTGCTTTCAAATTTATTTAATTATGCATAAATTTTAACCTCCCCACTTCCATAAGAATTGGAACTCCTGACAGGGCACAGGAGGACAGTTAGCTTTTTGTGTTTATATCCCTAGCACCTGCTATAGTGCCCTGCACATAGTAGGCAATTAAAGACTATTTGATAAATAGAATCCACTTATTTTCTCTGCTTTTTGAAAATGAGGAAACTGAGGCTCAAAGAAGTGGAAGGACTGGTCTAAGGTCACCCAGGAGGAAGTGAGAAAGATGGGAAACCAACTACCATCTTCTCTCAAGTCCATTGCTTTCCCTACTAGTCCATTCCTGTAGGCAAGGGTGACACTTGCCCCCAGAGACTAAGCAAAGTGTCTTTTTGGGAAAGCTATGACTATTTCAAGTAAAGAGACACTCCACTCTCCCTCATCAGTGTTGTCATCTGGGCAATGTCATCATTACCTTGATGTCTGCATGTGTACCAGCAGACGGCAGACACATTAAGAAGTCACCTGGAAGGAAGCAGCAGCAGCAGCAGCTGGTGGCAGCAGCTGTATTATGCCTTTGGAACTGACCTCGACAAAATCCCAAAGCCTGGGAATAAGTATCAGTAAGCCAATAAAAATCATAATTTTTAAAATATAAAATGCTTAATTAAAATGTCCTAGCTGATCTTGTTAAGGAGAAGAAAAAATATGTATAAAAAAGCATTAATTCAATGCCACATAATCTACAAAGGATTTTTATACTGGTTGGTTCCAGCATGAGAAATCATGATTCCAAAAGATAATAAAATGCCAAAGAACATCATTTTATCATTTCTTTTGCTTATAACTTTTTTAAAAAGGCAAAATTTATGTAGATTTAGTTAGAAAATAATGAAGTCCATGTTTTGAGACTTTATTTTTCAAAGGAGATTATAACATGGATATTTGCAAATAAGTAACATAAAATTTTGCCATGAAAAAGAGAAATAAATTGCAAGGTAGGTAGAAGTTCTAATTAAGTATTCATGCAATTAGGACTAGGAAGATGATGTCTTAGAATAGGAAACTCTACCATGTGATAATTTGTCTCCTTTGAAAGTGAAATCATTATTACTAACAGCACTTACATATTTATATCTGTATGGAAAATTATGTCTTTGTATATATGTATCTCTTCATCTATTTATCTGCCTGTTTGCCTGTCTGCCTATCTATCTACCTATCTATGGACACGTATATTTCATATCCTGCTGAATGTTACAATTTCATTTTTATCCCTTGGGGCTTCCATTTAAGTATCATGTAATATGATTTTGAGTATTGATATTGAGTAATTAAAGGCATCGTACAATTCAAAAGCTGTTAGACCCTAGAAATAACTTATGTGAACCCCCTCATTTTACAAAGAAGGAACTTGAGGCACAGAAAACTGAAGTTACTTGCTCAAACTCCTGTAGTTAATAGAAGATCTAAGATGGAACCCAAATCTTCTGACTTGGAATTCAATATTGGATGTGTTCTTTATAGTAAAAAACATACATACATATAGTGGGTTAGGAGGAAAAATCAACTAGCCTTGGATTTTCTCAGCATTGCTCATCCAACTGATGTTGGTAATTTGTCATCTCATTTATTTCCATGACTTCATGCATTTAGATGGAATTAATGTTGACCCAACGTAATTACTCCAGGGGAGTTTAAGAGTCACATAATCTTTCTTTTTAAGGGTTTTTCATTTGATGAATTGAATATCTAGGGTTTTGAGAATTCACGTTATGGGAAGTGTTTGCCCAGAATTGCCAAATCACAGATGTTCAACCATTGATCCTTAAGCAGAAGAAGATTACATCCTTCTATTTTTTACTTCTCCCTCTCCCATCCCTTTAACCAGCTCAAATACTTTATTCTTATCCTTTGTGGAAATTTTTGGAGAAAAGGCTTAAAAAATCATTTTTTATTTTGATGAGGTTCTTTGGAATCATATCAAAACAGGAAAAGGGAATTAGATTTATTTTCAGTTGTGCTATATATTGGCCTCAAGGATCAATGTATAGAATTTATTGGGAGAAAATTTTTGCTCATTATAAAGGAGAACTTTCTAGCAAATAAAGCTATTAAAAATAATGTTAGCAAGTATAAATGTTGGCTAACAAATATAAGCTTATATTCACATAATTATTACAGTATGAGATTGTAGACTCACCATCAGTGGAAATATTCCAAAATAGTCCTGTAAGATTACTTTTAAATGTTGGAAGAGGGAGAGTAGATGTTCCCCCCACCCTCCAAATTCACAGCACATAGGTTTTGTCCATTTTCTCCATATGATGGTGATGGTGATGATGATGATGATGAAGATGAGGATGAGGATGAATATGCATCTAGGGATAATTAGGTACCAATCTTACTAAACTACAAGACTAGCTTCTTAGTGTATCCTATTTCCCCTCCCCCAAGAACTTGAAATCATGAAAGACTCTTAAAGAAAATCTATTTTAATCCTTTTATTTTAGAGGTGAAGAAATGAGGGACAAAGTCAAAGAAGTAATGAGAGAGCCAGATTTTAAATTCAAGGGGTTCTGGCTCCAAATATAGCACTTTTCTACTATATCAAAGTGCCTAACCTATTCTGAATCTTTTTAGATTAATTTTAGACTTCTTTGGATTTTTCAGATTCAGAGGCACTAAATTATAGTGTGACCACTGCAGAGTGGAACAGTCTAATCTAAGACTCAGAAGGCCTGAGTTCTAGTGTGAACACTGTCACTGACTTACCATACGATGTTTGGTGTGCCATTTAATTTCTAGAGGCCTCAGTTTCCTCATCTGGGAAGTAGAGATAATAGCAATCGAGCTGCCTACTTCAGAGGAGTATTTGAGAAACAAATGATATAATGTAAAAGCTGCAAATGGTCTATAGATGTCAAGCACGATCGAGCTGTTTTAAGCATCCAAAAGCCTGATGTCATTTGCCAATCATTCATCATATGTTCTAGAACATCTGGGTTAAGCCTTTGTGTGCATGCTATGGACACATTGTGCAGTCTTGTGAAGTATCTGGACCCTATCTCAGAACACTATTTTTAAATCCACAAAAGAAAACATACAGGATTACTGAACTATGTTAAACTATTAAAAAAAGAAATCTATAGACTCTAACTTAAAAATTCCTGTCTAGAATCAAAATCAAAATCACCCAATAATATCATGTACTGATTGGTGTATAAACCAACAAAAAATTTCATTTTTTATTAGAAGGTACTTGTGCAGACATTTGAAAAAAACTAATTATTTCTACTTTCTCTGTTATACGTATGGGTATTTTCCTACAATTAGCTTCCTCTTTACCAAAAGACAATGACTATTACTACTACCACTATTACCACCACGACCACCACCACTACCAATAGTAGCCAGCACTTGCATAACGTTTTAGGTTTGCCAAAGCACTCTAATTTGACTAATTTGAGCCTATTATTTCAACCCTACTTGTGTATGTAGAATTAATAAAAGATTGTAAGTATAAACAGCCCTGTTTTCAAACAACATAATTTTAAAATGTAAAATTTGTTTTATTTTAAAAGTTTATTTTTTCTTTGACTTTACATCAAATTTATTTCTGAATATTTTATCTCTTCCTTCCTTAACCACTGTGTCATCCTTTATACAAAAGGTTAAAAAAAACCACACCAGAAAATAATTGATTGTGCCCAACAATGAAGTATTCCAAAACCATAGATTTCCCTTCTGCAAAGAAAGGAGAGAGGTGCTTTTCTCTCCCATTTTCTGGGACCAAACTTGATCATTATAATTTCACTGCATTAAATTTGGTTTTATTGACTTTCTATCTATATTAATATATTCATTGGATATACTGTTTTCCTGTTCTCCTTACTTTATTCTCTAGCATTTCATAGAAGTTTTTCCATTTTCTATGAATTCTTCATCTTTGTTGTTTCTTATTGCATAGTAACATTTCATTACCTTAATGTAATTTGCTTAGACAATATCCAGTTAGTGGCCGCCTCCTTGGTTTCCAATTATTTACTACTCCAAAAAGTGCTGATATGAATATTTTCATATATAGGACTTTTCTTTTTTATATTTGTTCTTCTTGAGGGTATTTCCCTGGCTCTGGGATCTCTGGCTCAAAGGTTTTGTACAGTCAGAGCCTTCCACCTACCCCACTTCCCTTAAATCCTCACTTAGAAAGATAGTACATCTTTCTTTTCCTCTAGATCCCACAGTACCATAAACCTGGGTTACCCATTGCTGCCACTTTCATACTTACTTGAGGTGGAGGACATACAGCATGACTGCTCTAGATCCATTTGGGAGGGGAGGAAGAGAAACAGCAGCACTAGCCCTTGATACTGATATTCATAACAGTGTGTGCAAACTGGGCAACCTTCTGAAAGCTTTTAAAGAACCATCATGAGAAAGAGGGCCTAGATATAGTCTTCTGTGCCCTAGATGCTCAAACTTAAAAAAGGGGCAGAAGCACAGAGATAGTTTGGACTTGAGGAGTTCTCCCCAAGTAGAATGTGGTCATGAGGAGCTTTAAGCTGAAATCTTCAAACAGAGACTTCAAACAGAAGACTTATTAGGTACCCTATATAGGAAATTTTTATGAGGTTAGAGATGGGACTCAATAGTGCCAGAGATCATTCCTGGGAGAAAAAAAATCCATGCCTACTGCCCAGCCACTCAGTAACTACTTGGCTTTGAAATAAGCCCAAGCCTGTGGTTTCTCTTAAGGTCAAAGAAGCACAGGCAGGAGCACTTGGGTCGCAGAAGGGGATGCCATTCCTTGAAAGGAAGGGGAAGACATCAAGGCTCTTGGAGTGATAAGGGGGGGGGAGATACTCTGTGGGGGGCAGATTAGTTTCTTTCTCAGAGCTCATGAGGCACTGAGATGGACACTGGGAACACCTTTTATGCTAAGCTGTGTCCAACATAATGAGTCTAAAGAGCTGTCCAGAGGGTTTAGATTAAGGTGTGACTTTCAATCCAGGGGCACCAGTGAGCTTTAACTTTTCTCCTCCAGTCTAAGCCTTCAGCTCTGGACCTTTTCTCACCAAGTGCTCCAGCATGGCTTCCACCTCCCCAGGAAACCTTCTGGGACTCATCCCCAAATTGATCTATCTATGTACTGCTTAGCTTGTCTGTATGATTCAGAGACTGCCTTTCAAATCAACTGAAAAACATTTACCTATTCTCTTTTAAGTTCCAGACACTCTTCTAAACACTAGAGATATAAAGAAAGAAGTAAAACAGTCCCTGCTCTCAAGGAGCCCATATTCTAAAGAAGGTAACAATGTGTCTATATATCCTTATCTATATCCATACAGACACACAAACACACGTATGTTATATTTTCCAAGCTGATACTATACTAGAAAACTTTAGAGAAGGCATCAACAACCAGAGCTAGTTATTTTTTTGGAAAAGTGCAGAAACAGTAAAGACTTCTTTCAGAAGGTACCTGCTTTAGCTGAATTTTGAAGTGAGCCAAGGGTTTGGAGAGGCAGAAAAAAAGAGACAGCCGGTGGAAAGGAATGAAAGTGGGACATGGAGCATCCTATGTGAAGAAAGGCAAGTAGACATGGACCTATGAGTGCTAGGAGGTGAATTACGTGTAAGAAAACTAAACTGATAGGAAGGGAACACATGCCAAAGAGAGAACTTGATATTTCATCCTAGGGGTAATAGGGAGCCACTGGAATATTTTAGGCAGCAAGCTGCCTAAATCTGAGAAATATAAGATAACTGCACACAAGAATTATGAATTACTCATGTAAATAGTGCCTATGCTAAGAAAAATAAATTCAATCTTTACACAGCAAGAGAAAGAAGTTTCTTATTAGAGTAGGACCACATTTTAGGCTTTATTGACTCAAAATTTGGAATTTTAGGAGAAGCATTACTGATTCTACCTCCAAACAATAAAGCTAAATTATTTTTCATGGGCTCCTGGAAAGTACTCAGAGATTTTTTGCATGTACTCTTCTCCCCCCTTAATAGAACATGTATTGGTTCCCTCAACTTTTGTGCTTGACACTTAATAAATTTTGTGTTCTTGTCATCAGAAGGACACAATGGCACCATTTTTCATACTGAATTTGCTCAGATTTGGGCATTCCCTTTCCCCAATATTTGTATTTTCAGCCATTTTCTTAAATATGTGCACACTGACACCATAAATAAATGAAATCTCAAATAAATGTTGGATTAATTGCTGTATGGGTCAATTTTCAGAGTAATTGAGTTGTGTCTTGTTCCCTAATGGACCCTCCTCTCTCCCTAGACAACTTTAAATGCCTGTGGTGTGTATTTTATTATTTGTCATCGGCAAGTTAGAAAGATTTGATTGATACTGTAGAAGGGAAAGGGACCATTCCATTCATCAGGCTTACCAAAGGGAACCAAACCATCAAGCCTTTTGATAGATGTACAGACAAACTGGAGAAGCATCAGACACATTTTGTAACACATATTAAATTATGAAATATAAAATTTACGAGGCAAAATATAGTCCAGTTTAATAAAAAATGTCACTTTTCTATAGCTTATCTCATTTTGGGGGGGACTTGGCGGTGCATCGTTAAGGGGATCACACAATATAATCGTGAAAGCCCAGCCCAAAACAAGCAACTGTGTGCCCTATAATAAGGTTTAGAAATCACCCCTTTCCTTATCCCCATTTCCCTTAAATATCCTCTGGTTGCTTTGGCAATATCAAGTATGATGTCCCAACACAAACTAAATGTCCACGAGCAACAGAGAGTAGGACATTTTCTTGTGTCAAAAGTGAGTATTTATTAAAAAAGTAATATTAAAAAGTACCATGCTGTGGCTGATTCTTGAATCTTATGCCATACTCTTAACTCCAAGAGAAAGATAATTATTTTATTGAATAGTAATTTAAAAGGTATAAATTAAAAAAAAAAAAGAAAAGGAAAGATAATTAAATCTTAGTAGAACCATCTTAATTCTTTCCCCATATGGTAGGACTTTTAAATGGCGTTATTGTAACAGATGACTACTGAGCACCTTCAAGGGTTTTAAATTTATACTATTTAAGAACATGTTTCTACCCAGATTTCATATTTTCAAATGCTAGCAACTTTCAAACTGGTAGAAAAAAATACTCCAGCTAGAATGTGGCTTTCCATTGTATTCTGCTGTGGGGTTATTTCTTTGCTTTTTTGTGTTATGCAGAGAGGAAACCAGAGTCGCATGACCAATGTTATTTTCATTGGCCTTCTGGGGAATGCTGTGCATAAAGCAGCCTGCTGCTTGATTACTGCAGGGAGAAACTCCTGAGTTGATCAACCTATCCAATATTGAAAGCTGTGACTCTAAAATATTATAAGCTCAAGTATCAGAGGGGAACAGTCTGACAAGCCAGGAACATTTTCCTATTTGGAACGTATTTTCTTCCCTTTTTTCATCCTTACTCCCAACGGCATACATGCTGTCCAGAATTAAGAATAGCACGAAAGCCACAGAGGCTTCACTGTCTAACACTAATCAGGATTTTGATTTATTTGCTTTGGAAAATGTGCTGCATGCAGCATTTTCATTTTATGAGCCTGCCCAATATCTCTATGAGCCAGCATTTTTTTTTCTCCCAGTAATTCAGCAGGGGCTGTGTGCAGATGCTAGGAGGCTGATAAGAATTAACGATCTCTTGTAAAAAGGTTGCCTTAGTTTGGCTTTCCACTAAATTGAACAACCTTGTTAACTGTATCCATCTTTGTAACATCTTCCTTATTGTCACACGTGTTTCTGCAGGGGCTGTGCTATGCATTTATAAGATTTAATTAGAGTTCCGTTAATGGCGTGTTAATGTGAAAACGTCATGGGGACACTAAGCAACTGTTGGGGTAGTGCAAAGTCCTGGTGTCTCCAGGAAAGTGGTCTCAGACAAGTTTTATTTTGAGTTTTATTTTATTTTTAACATCAGGGATAAATGTTATGTTTACATATCAACTTTCTTTTTCAAAACAAGTGAATCAAATCCACACTTTCCAACCTGAAGAAATGTAGAAGACACATCTTGTAATATTTTCTGCTATAAATGCTGGACTTTTATCCATACAAGTTTTCTCCCCTTTAAGTAACTGTGGCATAAGGGGGAATGATATAACTCACTAGTACATGAATCTGTTGTGTTGTTTCTTTTTAATCATGGTATTTCACAAGTATGGGCCATTTTTTCCTGATATTGAATTATTGGAGTTATGTTATTTTGTCAATTTGAGTATTCCATATTTTATAGGTATTCATTCATTTCTTTTGTTTTTTCTGTCCTGATGAAATTTTTCTGCTTAATATTCTCTATGAAGAAAAAAAAAAACTCCATTATTTGTTGTAGTTTCTTTCCTCTTGGTTTTAATTTTTGTTAATTTGGTTTTCCTTCCTGTTTCAGTTAAATTAGCCAACAGTATGTATACTGTACTGGCATTTAAAAAATAAAATAGCTTTATATTTTTCTCACTGATTCAACAATGTTGAGTTAGTACTGCTTTTTGCCCCCTTTTAATTCTGTCAATTTCCCATTTGATGATGTGATTATTGTGGTGGATATAAATTTGCAATGAAAGCTCATTGTTTCTTTTTCTCCATTGGTAATAGAGTCAAGTAAATAATTTTTTCTCTAAGAACTCCTTTATATTATTTTTGTCACTATGTTTAACATAGTTTGTTATTTCTATAACTTGGTATTTATCCTACTCATTCATAAGCAAATCCTCATCATTTAATAATATTCACTTGTCTATTATTATTTTGATTATATTATGTTCTGTGAAAGTATTTTTGATTTTCTTTTTATTCCTTATAACATAGCATGCAATCAATTTCATAGATGCACAAGCAAACTGAGTATAAGCAAAGAATTTCTCTAATACATTCATTCAATTGTCTTCAATATTTTTTCCTGTATTTTCAGGGTTCTTTGGAATTATGGGAAACTGTACCCACACAAATTTTCTAACTTACTTTAGCCTTAGTGATACTGCTTAGAGCTCTTAGAAAAAGCCTAGTGTTTTATATCATCTCTATCTATGTATACAGATGTGTGTATTTCTATATCAATACAACCACATATATACAACTATATATATGTACATATATATGAGTGGGAACACACACACATGCAAATAACCAGATATATAACCACACATATGTATATAACCATATATATAAATGTAGCTAGGTATAACAATATATGCATATAACTATAATTACAGGTATAGCTCTATAACTATATAAACATATACATATACATATATGTATGTCCAGACCTATTATTTCAATAGCATTTTCGTAGAAACTCCTTTTACTGATATAGATTTCAAACATATCTATAACTTTATAGTCTTAGAGAATCATGTGAGATCGTATTACTCTCAGAATTCCTTTCCCACATTTCCATCATTCCCCATTTCCAATCAGGGTGACTACCTACCTACTCTTTTAAGTCCCCAAATGTGCAAATATGAATTTTCTGCCACACATTTTGAACATTTATTTTGCTAATGAATATGAAAATAGTTGGTGAGTTATGCCAATAAAATTTTTATCTTGTCATACCTTAATGGTATCAATATTTTTATTCTCTGTTTCAGTTTCCTTCTTTTCTTAACAAGAAAATAATGCTGTCTTTGATCTGAATAAAGCATATTCATACCTGAAATGCAGCTTTAAAAAATTCATAGAACAGGCTAAAATATTATCCTGATGGAGCTTAGGTGAGAGAATATAATTTCTTTGGAAATACATTCAAATATGTATAACTATATGAGCATATACAGATGCATATTTCTTATCAATCCAAATCTGGATAAATGATGTCAAAATGCAATATTTTTAGTGTGAATATAATAACGGTATTACTTTACTTTACTCTAATTTTCTCATGTATAAAATAGATGAGGATGATTTTCTGTTCCAAAGGAAGGATTGGGTACGTATTTTTTTGAAGATTACATGAAGAGCACAGTGTGCTGAGTGGGCCATTTGAAAATTTGAAAATGAAATACAATAAATAAGTTGGGAATATTACTGTTTAGTTCCAAGTAGAAGCAGTTTTTAAAAGGTTGACATTTACAATGGCAGCAAACTCCCAGAACGTATTTTTGGTGATAAGAATCCACATGTTGGATGATTTCGTAAACTGTTAGACAAAAAGTTATACATGATTCAGATAATTCCTTGTATTATGAGCAAGAATGGGGGGGCAGATCTAATATAAATTGGATACTTGGAACAAAGTTAGAATTAATTAACCTATAAAACATAATTTCTTAGCTACCCTGAAGATGTGCATGTTGACATAGTTTATTTAAGATACTCATTGGTTGCCGCTTAAAGAATATCCAGAGACTCCTCCCAGAGCCTGGTGCAATAGACCTTTCCTTCCAGGCAGTCTTGGGCTGGAGATCTCTTTCAGTCTGTCATTTTGTGACTTGTGCTGCTCTAGAATTTGTTTAGAGTCATTTTGTACAGGTATTTTTATGGGCTATGGGGGTAGAGCTAGAGCAGATCTGTCCTTGTACTCCACCATCTTGGCTCCCCTTTGATACTCTTTTTAAAAAAAATTTAGGTTATCATGACACTGCTGTCTCCTGGTTGTCTCTTTTCTTATCTAACTGCTCCTTCTCATCCTCTTTTACCGGATCTTCATCTGGGTCATGTCAACTGAATGCAAGTTTCCCCCAAAGTTTTCTTCTGGGTCCTCTTCTTTCTTTGTACTATTTAACTTACTGATCTTATCACCTCCCATAAATTCAATGATCAGGTCTATGCTGGTAGTCCTTAAATTTACTTCTTTAGCCTTTACAACTTCTAAAGACTCCAGTCTCTTGACTTCAAATGCTTGTTAGATACCTCAAACTAGATATCATTTAGATATCCAAAGCAAAACATGTTTGAAACTGAATTCATTACATTATTTCTCCAAACCTTCTCCTCTTTCTACTTTACTATCCCTAGAAAAGGTACTACTATCTTCCTGTTTATCTGACTACCAACCTAGTTGTCATCTATGACCTTGTTCTTTATTAGAACCCATATCTAATCTATTTCCAAGTCCTATTGATTCTAACTTTGTAACATCTCTTGTATATACCCTCTTCCCTTCTTGGACATTGCCACCACAGTAGTTCAGGCTCTTTTCACCTCGTAGTCTTCTGGTCGGTGTCCATCCTCAAGTATCTCCCTACTGCAATCCATCCTTGATTCATTTGTCAAATTGATTTTCTTAAAGTGTAGGTCTGACCACATTTCACTTTACCACCCTTTCAATAAATTCCAGTGTGGTTTTCTAGGTTCAAACTCTAAGTTTAATATAAAGTCCTCTGTTTGGTGATAAAAGCTCTTCATAATCTGGCCTCTTTCTACCCTTCTCCTCACTGCCAAAGTACCCTGCAACCTAGTGACACCGACCTGCGTGCTCTTCTTCTGATAAGACACACCATCTTTGATCTGTGCATTCTCTTTTCTCTTTTTAAATTTGATGGATATGTTTTGTTTTCAAATTTACAACTACAGATTATTCCCATTTTATTAGATCTCTTTTTACAATGTGAAATAGTTAAGTAAAATTAATAATATAGCAACTCATTTGAAATTGTGAATAATATGTAGCACTTTTCACCTCTCACTGAAAAGAATGAAAAGAAATCTATGTTTTCTTCCTTCCACCCCAACTCACTGAAATTAAAAAAGAAAAGAAAAAAAATTATTTTACCAAATATACATAGTAAAACAAGTAAATTCCTACAGTGTCTATATACATATTCATACAATACATATGTGTATGTGTGTGTGTCTTTCAGCGATGTTCCATCATTGGTCCTTTGGAATAATGAATCATTGTATTTTATTGTATTGATCATATTCTTTCTAGCATTCAAAGTTATTTATGCTTACATGTTATCCTTTTATAAATTATTTGCCATCTGCTCATGATCTCCATAAGTTTTTTTTTTATAATAATGTTATAGTATAAAGTGTTCTGGTTCTCCATTCTACATCAGTTCATATAAGTCCTGCCATATCTTTTTGAAATGATTATCTCATTTTTCTGGCACAATAGCACCTCATCATATCCATATGTTACAATTTATTTAGCTATTTCTCAACTGATAGATATTCTCTTAGTTTCTAGTTTTGTTTTGTTTTTTTCTATCTTAGAACAAAGTTAGAATTAATGATTCTACAAAAAAAAAGGGCTGCTGTATTTTTTTTTTTGTACATAAAAGACTTTTTCCTTTTCTTCCTCTCTCTTGTATATAACGCTTGCATTGGAATATCTGGGTCAAACAGTACTCATGATTTACTACTATTGTCTACAATTCTAAATTGCTTTCCAGAATGATTGTACCAGTTCACAGATTCATGGGTTGCATAAGTGTTCCTGTTTTCCCAGCTCTTTGTTATCTTGGCCACTCTGATGAGCATGAGATAGAATCTCAAAATTGCTTCAATCTGCATTCCTCAGATTGGTAGTTAATTTGAATATTTTTCCAATGTGACTATAGATTGCCTTGTTTTCTTCCATTTAAAGATGCCTCTTTATATTCTTTGACAATTTATCAGTTGGGGAATTACTTTTTTTTATAGATTTGAATACATTTCTTAAATATCTTGGAAATGAGACCTTTAACAAACCAACTTGCTGTAACAGCAAAGACCCCAGCATAAACAGGAGAGCCTGCTGTACAGGTTCTTAGATCTGCTTTTCTAAAAGGAAAGCAGCTTTTGAGGGGTCAACAATCTACTTTAATCAAGCAGATATACCATTCACTTAGTTCAGGGAAAACAGTCAGTTCCTTGAACTCCAGGGAAAATACAAGCAGAAATTACAAGCAGAAAGACCAACAGACAGGGCTTCCAATTGTCTGTTCATAGATAATACATATATTGTTATCAGAGAGAGAAGCAGCAACACCTGGGTTTTCAAAGCTGAGGGGCTTCTTAGTAGCTACCCAGAGTCTCATCTGGCATATAAACCTTCTTCAACCTCCCACCCAGCGCCTCAAAAGAAATTAACAAAAAGTACTGAGGCCTGTTAATGGGCAGGGGAGATCTTCAACTCTTCCCCTCACCCACCATTAACCTTAAATTATCATTACACTTGCTACAAAGATTATATTTTTCTAATTATTTCCTTTTTAATCTTAGCTTTATTAGACTTGTTTATGCAAAATCTTTTCAATTTTATGTTAATGTTATGTTAATTAAATTTTTCTATTTTATCTTTTGTGATCCTCTCTATTTCTTTTTTGGTCATTAACTTTTTTCCTATTCATATATCCAAGAGATAATTCCTGCCCCTTTCACATATTTCTTTAATTTGTTTATGAAGTGATCTTTTGTAACTAGGTTACATATTCTTTCAGAGTTATCTTTTTATAAGATGTCAGGTATTGGCCTAAATAAAATTTCTTCCATATTTCTTTACAAGCAGTTTTTAAAAAAAATAATGAATCCACAGTTCTGTAGGTGGGATCTTTGTGTTTATTAGATACTAAGGTATTAAATACATTTGCTTCTCTATGTTGTATTCTGTTGTATGTATGTATGTATGTATTCCAGTGATCCCTGTCTCTTTTTCTCTGTCTTTCTCTCCCAAAATGTTTTTACAGATTAATGCTTTGAAGTATAGCTTATGACCTGGTGCTGCTAGTCATGCTCTCTTTCATTCCTATTTCTTTTCATTACTTCTCTTTAGGGTCTTCGTATTTCTTTCTAGTTCTATAAAGGAATCCTTTGGAAGTTTGCTTGGTATTACATTCAATAAGTAAAGTAATTTAGATGTTATTGTCATTTTTATTTTATCATTCATCCTACTCATGAGCAATTAATAGTTTCCCCAGTTATTTACGTCCATTTTATTTGACTAAACATTTTTTCCCCTTGTTTGTAGTTATATAGTTCTTGTGTGTATCTTGGAAGGTAAGCTCCCATGTATTTTATACACTTTATAGTACTTTTAATTGTTTTTCCACTGAATGTCCCCCATGCCTAGATTTCTCCCCATTGTCATCTCTATTTCCTAGATTTCTTGGTTTTCTTCATATCCCAGCTAATTTTTTCCTACAAGAAACCTTATTTAATCCCCTTTAATGCTACTGCCTTCCATCAATTGACTCTCCCCTGTATTTCCTGTATATAGTTTGTTTGTACATTTTGTGTGTGTGTATGTGTGTGTGCATTTTATTTGCCAAGAAATTTGCACCTCACTACAGTTTCTTCTAATGGAAAACAATATTTAAAATGGATGGAGTTGCTGTCATTTTTATTTTCTCTGAAACAAAAGCTTTCCTTTCGTTGTATGTACAATGACATGATCTGTTGGTTATTCTCATTTTATCTCGTATACAAATTTTTTTTGTTCATATTTTTTGTGTATTGTCTCTGTGAGCTCCTTGATTTTAGGGACAGGACAGTCTATTGCTCTTCTTTGTGCCTTCTACACCTAACCACAATGTCAGGCACATAGCATGCACTTACTACATGCTTATTGATTGATGGAGATAGCATATCATTATGTATTTGTGTAATAGAAATTTAAATGGAAATCTTTTTTGCCTTGGCAATACAACTTGTAGAGATTGCTTTGAATTTGTGATTTTTTGGCCTAATTTCTGACTTGAATTTCAACTTCTATGTATGTAAATGAGAGAAATAGATTAAGCAATCTAAGACTTCTTTGTAGTGACTTCTATGTCTCATTGATCTCTGGTGGGTCCTTATTGTGTACTCATGAGGAAACTGAGGCCAAGAAGGGTTACATGATTTACCCAAGGTCTCACAGGCAGAGTTGTGATTTCTCTGTCATCTTAAGGAACTGTATCTATTGTACTCACAGACTCACAGATAATAGTTCAATCTGACCTCCAGAGAAATAACTGTCAGAACTTGAGAGAAAAGCTGTGAGCCTAGTAGGAAATAAAAAGGTCCATGAGATTTACTTTTAGCTACGTACTTTTATTTCCTAGTTCTTTAATGTTTATAGACAACCAGAATTGAAAAATAGTTCATTTCTTTATGATTTGAGATATATGTATGTAATCTATATGCTCCCTTAATCTACTCAGAATTTTATTGATTATATTTAATATAATAACTTTGGCTATCTAATTTCCAGACTTGTAGATTATAAAGAAAAAAACATAAAGGATGAAGAGGGCAAAAGGAAAAGAGATATCTGATATGTCAAAAGCAAGGGAGGAAAAAAACCCCTAAAAAGTAGATGTCGAACTATATCAAGGCATTGTGCAGTAATGGATCTTAATCATGATGGCCTCCAATGATCAAGTTTAAATCATGTTTGATGTTGTTTGTTTAAAAAGATAGACAGATATGTCTATTACCAGGAAATAAACTCATCAAAATGAGTTCAAGTTGAAATGTTAATTTTTTGAGGAATTTATCAGTTATTTCGCCAGAAAGGATGGATTATCCTCTGCAGATATGGAGACTGTATCCACATCAGTAAGACTGCAGCTGCATATAGCTATCTAAATAAGGAACGTACTATTTGCTCAAAACTGCTGAGTAAATATATTACTTTACAAAGCTCTCCTCTGAGAAATCTTTGGGAGCAGCCAGGTGGCACAGTAGATATAGCACTGGGCCAAGAGTCAGGAAGAATTAAATTCAAATCTGACTTCAGATGTTTACTAATTGGGTAGCCCTGGGTAAATCACCGTTTTTTGCTTGCCTTAGTTTCCTCATCTGTAAAAATGAAGATAATAATAGCACCCACCTCCCAAGGTGGTTGTGAGAATAAAATGAGATAATATGTCTAAGGCACTTAGCATGGCACTTGGTATATAGTTGCTGCTTTATAAATTTTAGCTATTATTAATATTATTGCGCACATAATAGGAATAGCCCAATATATCCTTACAGAAAAATGTGTGAATGAACAAATGAATGAAGAAATGGTAAATGAGTAATTTGTAGCTTGAAGGAGGCCTCTTTTATGCAAATACAAATTATTTCATCACTACCTTTACTACTGTGTGAAGAAAGGTAGCTCCTGGGCCAGCTATCCTTTTCAGTCCTGATTGTCCATCAAATAAGAATCAGACCAGAAGTGCAGAATAGCTATTTATATGTGAAGAAATCTGGAATTGTTTTCTCAGATTATTTAAGTGGTGGATATTCTTTTTTCCTTTATCATTTTAGTAAATTCTTAGACCTTTAGCCTATAGCCCAGGGTCATGGGATTATTGGATGACAGAGTGGCAGTATATGTTCGTGCTCTCTTTCTTTTTTTTTTTAAACCTCCTATAATCTATTTCCTGATCTCATCATTCCATTAAAACTGATCTCATGGCCAAATCCAGTGACTTTTTCTCAATTCTTATTATTTTTGACCTCTGTGAAACCTTTGAGATTTTGATCACCTTTTTTACCTGATACATTCTTCTCTCTAAGTTTTTGGGCCTTTTTCCTGGTTCTTCTACTTACTGAATATTCCCTCTCAACCTCCTTTGTTGAATCCTGATTAAATAATAAAGGTTTATCATGGATATGATAAAGATGTCATGGATATCTCTTAGAGTTATGTGCTAGGCCATTTTCTCTTCTTGCTCTATACTGCTTTACTTGGTGATCTCACCAGCTTTTATGAACTTAATTATCATCTCTACACTGATTATTTCCAAATCTGTCTAAACAATCCTACCCTCTCTACTGACCTCCAATCTCAAATCTTCAACTGTCTTTCAGATGTTTCAAATTGGATGTCCAACAAACATATTTAACTCAATATGTCTAAAATTGAACTCATATTTTCTCCAAACTCTACCTCCTCCCAAACTTGCCCGCTACTGAGGGTGCCACCATCCTCCCAGCCTACAGGCTGGCCAACCTAGGTATCATCCTCAAATTCTCATTATATCTCACGGTATATCCAATATGTTGCCAAAGCTTGTTAATTTTATGTTTGCAAAACCACAATTACCTTCCCCTTCTCTCCTCTGATACTGCCACTACCCTGGTACAGGCCTTTATCACCTCATGCCTGGATTATTACAATAGCTTAGTAGTTAGTTTGCTAGCCATATACTTGTGCTCACTCCAATGCATCCTTTATTCAGCCACCAAAAGTGATTTTTCTAAAGCAACAGTCCAACTGTGATCTCTCATATTCAATAAACTTCAGTGGTTTCCTGTCATCATTATCAAATACAAAATCCTTTGTTTGACATTCAGAGCCATTCAGAACTTACCTCCCTTCCTTGCCAGTCTTCTTATGCCTTCCTACCCCACTACTTCCAATTTTCTGTTTCTTATACTGATACAGGCCTATTTGCTTTTCCACAAACAAGATTTCTCAATTCCAGCATTTTCTTTGACTGACCCCTATGCCTGGAATGTTACCCTTCCTTGTGTCTACCTACTGGTTTCCTACTGGTCTCACCTACTGGTCCCAAGTAAAATCCTGCTATCTACAGGAAGCCTTTCCTAATCCCTATTAACTCTAGAGCCTTCCATCTCTTAAATGTTTCCTATTTATCCTGTATATAGCTTATTTTTACATGTTTGTTTGCTTCTGGTTCCTTACAGTAGAAAGTGAATTCCTTAAAGACAGAGACTATTTTTTTGTCCTTCTTTGTAACCTTAGGGATTAGCAGTGTCTGGCATATAACCTGCACATAATAAATGTTTACTGACTGACTGACTAAAAACTAGGAGAGAACTTTGTGATCACCTAATCTAATCCACTCATTTTCTAGATAAACCACTATAGAGGCTTACATAATTAGAATCAGAATTTGTGTCAAGACTTTTCAATTCCAAATTCCATGCCCTTTTCCCAGGGCCATGGCTGACTGACTGTCTGGTTTCTTTCCTTCCTTTTTTCCTTCTATCATGTGCAGCAGAAATTTCCATAAATAGGTAAATATGAATTTATATTTTAAAACCCAAAGTAAGAGTCAGAGTAAATAAACATTCTTTAGGTGCCTACATTGTGAGAAGTGCTGGGAATGCAAAAAAAAAAAGAAATGACATCTCTTGCTCTTCAAGGAGCTCATATTTTAAAGGTGGAGACAATGCATGAAAAACAGGAAGGTGGTGAGGTTCTTCAGCCCTGGGGGCGTGATGATGTCATGCCATGGTCTGAAATGATCTGGGAAGGTATGGGTTTCTGAGTTGATTTCATCTGGCAAAATGATGAGATGATGCAGAGGTCGAAGCTAGCCTGGCTGGAAATCATGAGGAAAATTCCCTGGGTGTTATACTCTTAGATGTAGAAAGATCAAGGAAGTTCCAAATGTCTCAAAAATCTCTCCAACCAAAGAGAAGGAGGGATTCCAGGGGTGGCAGGTGCTGAGGAGGTATAATTTTTTGTATTGAGTTCATCTTACAGATTTTCAACATAAGCAGAGAGAATTACCACCATTTTCATAGAGACGAATGATTGTTATTAAACTGTTCAGTAAAGGAGAAAGTCTGACCAACATAGGAATAGTACTGAGGAATAGTGTATTTTGTAGAAACTGTAGGAGTCCAATATGGAAGTAAGTGGTCAGTGTAGAAGTACTCACATGTTTCACTCAACTTCCAGGTTTGGAGCTGGGTATACTGTCAAAATTTGGCTAAGCCAAGAAACAAGTCAACATGATGCCATCTCTGACTGTCTCAAGCTCCATTTCCCAGGAATCCAATTTAAGGTAATACTGAAGTTCTCAATCACTATTTTCAAATATCATTTGTTTGATGACCTCTAGTAAAAAGTTGTGTTTAGTATGACTTTCCATGCTTTCCTTTCTATTTCTATGATGTAATAGATACATAGAATTACTTTGGCCATGTTAAAAGACACAGGAAATCCCTGTAACTTAGGATAACATGAATTACTGATTTTGTGTAGCAATTCTAAGGAAAATAAAGCAGCTTGTTGTACATATCTAAAGTACGTATTGCTGTAGCTTCTTTGTATTCCCCAGAGATAGCCCTAGTACAAAACTCTGATTTTCAGAGTACCAGATTTTAATAGGTAATTTAAAATATGCTGTTTTGCTGGGTTTTTAATGCTCTAGGGCTTTGCAGAATGTCTGGTTCTCAAATAAATGTAAAATTATTTCAAACTCTCAGAGTGCTATTGTGTGTATAGGAAAAGTAAGTCAACCAGTTTGACTTCTGGCCTGTTTGGGACACTGATTTGTTGGTTTCTTTGTGCATATTTTCAACCTTCCTTCCTGCAGTTGCATTGTCATTTATCATTAAAATCTTTGTGCCCATATTCAATATATTAGATTCTCTGAGCAGAAATTGTTTGGTATAAGATTATACTCCTTCTCCTCTATCATTCTTATGGCCATCCTGTTAGCTCTTTATCATCATAGATCAGAAACTTGCCCCGCCCCACTACAAAAATTAATCCAATCCTCTGATCTCAGTCTTTTTCTGGAAGGCAATATTATAAATTTATTTATTTTTCTTTCATGCTCTTTTCAAGCATATTTACGTTTTCCTCTCTCTGGGAAAAAAGAAAAAAGAAATCCAGGGCATTCAGTTCAACTTCTTTTTCTCACTTCCACTTAGATTAATTATCATCAATAAATATTAGTTGGACATCCACTAGATGGAAGTCTGACCTGGTTTAAATTATGTATATACTGTTGATGGGGTGTCAAAAGCATTCTTGGAAATTCTGTAGATTTTCATGGTTTTACTGTTTACTGACTCAAATTTTGTGATTTGGTTTTTAGGGACAACACCTTAATTTATTGGAGTACCATGTGCCACAGAGATGGGGATGCCTGGCAGACTTGTTCAAAGTTCTAGAGAACAAGAAGACTTTGTTGAACATAAAACACTACTCTATTAATCAGACCACGTTAGAACAGGTAATGTGTATCAAAGTAATTAAACACTTTGTAGTTGAAATTTTCCATCTGGTATTTTTGGACACATAAAACATTGGTCAAATTCTATTAGTAAACATAAAATATTAGAAGTTACGTTAATTTTTAAAATTCAGATACATGGTTTTGTATATCATTTAATTTTTCTGAAACTATGATTCTTTTTTTGCAAAATAATTTTATTTTATATTAAACATAAAAATAATAATAATAGGTTATAATTATATTGAGCATTAAGGTTTATAAATCAATTTGTATGTGACATTTCATGTGATCCCCACAGTATTCCTGTCAGGTACTTACCATTACAATTTCCATTTGAGATATATGGAAACTGATAGAGATTCAGTGACTTACTCAGGGTCATGAAGAAATCATAAGCGTCTGAGTTTGCTAGGTCTGGGGCTCCATATACCATACCAGCTAACCAGTCACTTTGATAGAATTCTAATATAACTTGACCTCTTTTTACTTGGATTCAGACATATCATAGGTTAAGATCATCCCCCTTATGCATACAGGTGCGTGCAGGTGCATAAGCACATATATGTACACATGCACACACATGCATGCACACATAATCAGTAAACTTCTTACTCAAACAAAACTTGTTGAAAGGAGACCATCAGTATTGTTTCCTTTTCTAAAATGAGAAAGAGGTTCTATTGTAAGTATACACACACAAAGACAGACACATATATGCTGTGTACATATATATGTACATATATACATGCACATATATGTATACACACATACATGTGTATACATACATATTTAAAATATAAAACCCTATATGAAAAAACCCTTCAAATTTTGCTTATATAGTACCAAGGATTGATAATCAAATCACAGGCCTGATTTTTATTTAAAAAATTCATAACTATATTTACACAGAAGAAAATGTCTAGTTGATTCATTAATGTTCTAAATAATGGTCTCCTAGGATTTCCTTGGAGAAGCAACATGGTAGAGTAAAAAGAATACTAGCCTTTGATAAAGAATACCTCTGTTTGAATCTTGTTTCCACTACTTATTAGTTTGTACAATTAACTAACTGTATTACCCTGGGCAAATCAATTAATCTTTTTAAGTCTCAGTTTTCTTCCTTATAAAAAAGAAAAATATACTTCTTCCATCCAACACAAAGAGGAAAGTGCTTTGTAAACAGAGTGTGATCTAAGAGTAGCTATCATTGTTATTAGTGATGATTTGGAATTTGTGCCAGAGAAGGAACCAAGGTAAAGTGGAAAGATCACTGATTTGGGGCATCTGTAGTGGATCAGTGAAATTGGATGCAGAAAAATATACTTCAGTTTTCATTAGACTAATTAAAATTTATGATTTAGTTATGATTTAGTTGTGATTTCAAAAATAATCATGTTCTATTGACAAGAGTTCCTTACCCTTTTGGCACCTGCCAAAGAAGCTCGTGATAAGCACACACACACACACAAGATTAAGAACTTCTACTTTAGAGTTAGAGTTATGGATTCACATCCTACCTCTGTTACTTATTGGTGATTACTTGGGCAAATTATTTAATCTCTCTGAACTTCAACTTTCTCACCTCTAAGATTAAAAGGTTATACTTTAATAGCTTCTAACATCACTTCTGACTCTAAAATATCTTATTCTGTGAGGTACCAGCATCGTTGAGATCACAGATTCATTTAAGTACCAAAATATTAGAAAAAGGAACTGAATCTGTGATTTGATTGGTAGAGGGAAATCTCAGATAAGAACTCTTTCAACCAATGAAGCTCCATACCTTATCTGCAACTTAGAGACTTAAAAGGTTGCCTACATCACTAATAGGTTAAGTGACTTAGTTTCAAATAACTAATAAGTGTTAAGTGAGGTCTGAACCCAAGTCTTCTTGGTTGTAAGTACTCTATCCATCCTAATTTCTCTATCTATCATTCCATGTTTCCTTGCATCAAATTATTATTATTAGTAATTATTATTATTATCATTAGGAGAATTAGTGGTACTAGTAATCAATGAATAAACATTTATTAAGCTCTTGCTATATCCTATGCACTATAGCAAATGCTGGGGATACAAAAAGAGGCCAAAAAAAAAAATCCCTGATCTTGAGAAGCAACAAAGCTTAGGTACATTTTCTGAATTGGAATTTAAAAACATAAATATCTCATCTGATGATACAAGGTTGTTTTCAACAAAAGTAAGAGTAACTTTTAGTAGGGAAAAATAAATAGCTTTCTAAGAAGTTGAGACCATAATAAATGGACCACTTCTTTCATAGCTTTCTAACAATATTTAGTATTCACGTTATATCTTACAGGTTTTTATTAGCTTTGCAACCCAGCAGCAGCAGCAAACTCCATATCCTACCTACCCTACCTTTGAGTCTTCCACCAACCATATTCGTCCTCATCCTGTGTCAATCTAGCTTCCAAGAAATACTTCCACCAAAGAAGTTCTAAGCAGTTGAAAACAACTCTCCGCATGGGGGAGGACTCATCATTCAGTACCCGAAAGAAACAACCAAGCTCTTCTCTTTACTTTGGATATGAGAATAATAAGTCTGAGAGGCTAAGTAACTTGTACAAAGCCATACAGATAATTCATGGACTAGAGAAGAACCAAGGTCTGTTTATTCCTTGTCCAGTTCTATTTCCTTTAGATACATTAACATACTTTCTTTGTATTTGAGATCACTTTCAAGTCAGGAATTCATTGAGTTATAATGCTGTGACAAGGAAAATATTGTCTCATTTGCACAAGTGATGCTCTCCATATACATTAAAATACTTATTATTTAGCCCTGCAGTCATATGAAATAAATTGAACAAGTAGCCATAAATTATCCATGACACAATTTTCCCTCAAGCCTTCAGGTTTTAATATTTCTTTTTGGGAAGTGGGAAGAGACTTAATAGTGGTAAATTCTGCTTTCCTTGACTTTAGCCTTAATTTCTTTGTTCCTAAGAAACAGAGAATTCAATCCTGTGTACAAGTAAAAAACCATAAGAATATAACTTTGACCAATAATATTTTAGCTAAATGAAATCTCTTATAACCTTCTTAAAATGAAGTCTTTAAATATACCATCATTTTGAGAAGGAATCTACTCTGTATTTAAATAAAATTGTCATTTAAAAATACGTTTTTTCTAAAATAATAATGATAGTAGCTAGCATTTCTATAGTATGTTAACATTTTCAAGGTGTTTGACATATGTTATATCATTTGGTTTGCCCTGGTCAAGAAGTGATCAGAATTTCTTAGGACAGAAACTGCTCAATTGATTTTTGTTAATATCACCCGGAAAGTCAATATGGGGTGGCTAATTTGATTTTTATTTGATTTTTTTGTGCAAATAAAGTCACCGAATAATATTTTGTGTTAATTTAGGAGAAAAGATTTTCTTTTTGGTAATATTTTATTTGCTATGATGAGATATAATTAGAATCTATCCATATTGTTCTTAATTGCACCATTTTCCAAGGATAATGCTCAAAACCTTAGACTTTCTTAGCCAATCAAGGATTGTTTTGCCAGGAGTGTCTCTGAGCCATATCCATGTAATTCTTTCTTAAAGATACTGTGGTTTCTCATATTTTAACCTATTTTCATTGTCCAAAATAGGAAATAAAATTATTTTGTCTTAAATCTTTAAAAACTTTTGAAATACGACCAATCTTATAGCGGTGAATAAAAAATTTATCCTTTAATTTGTCCTGATCCTTGTATGGTTTTCTGTTTGTGGTTATATGTTTTCTTCTTTGTAGCTTTATCTGTAATCTTTAGGGACCCAAACTAATTCAAGTAAGATGGAAATGAAGCTACTTTTAAATGTTGAGAAGGCTCAAATCAAACTGAGTTGTAGTGTGCTAGATTGTACTATAGGATATTTTTTCTCAGCTAGAGTATTCATAAAGTTGAAGTTTCAAAGTATACCATTGAATAATGTCCTTAAAAAAATAACAGAGGGAAAACATGCTAAAGACCACATCCCACAAGACTGAATATAAAAGGTCAAATCTTATGTTAATGTTGAAAATGTCATTGCATCTTTGAATCTTGCAAATGCTTTATGCCTTTGGAGTTACTTGTTGTCTTAGGACCTATGGACTTAAGGTCAAAAACTGAAGATTTCTTTTTTAAAAGAAATGTACCTCTCTCTGAAAGTAGGAGTGATTCATAAGGTTTCCAGCAGAGATTACAGTCTGAAACATTTCAAAAATGGGAAAAAATAGCATAATTAATATTTGAATGCTTATTATTATAGCTAAAATGTTCAACTTTATTCTCAAGTGAATGAAAGAGAATGTGACATGGCTGATAGGGCAGTGGATTTGGAGTCAGGAATGCTTGATTCCACATCCTCCCTTGGACACTTATCAGTTGTATGAACATGGCTAATTCTTTTAATCTGTGTGCCTCATTTTCTTATCCATGTAATGACAGCTGGATTCAGTTGTCTCTAAGGTCTCTTCTACTCTTAAGTCAATGAAGTAATAACTACCATTTTCCTACTAGAAATGGAGGATCCAGCCAACCTCGTATGGTTCTCCTCTCTTTCCCACACCTTCCTAGATTTCCATCTATCTTCATAACATCTTTCACATTTGCTCCCTTCTCTCCTCTGTTGCTGCCACCATACTTCTGCGGGTCCACATCAGTCCACGCCTGAACTGTTGCAATAGCATTTTAGTTGGTCCCTCCAGCTTTAAATCACTCCCCATTCAACTATCAAAGTGATCTTCCTAAAGCTCAGGTCTGAAAATGTCACTCCCCTCATTTAATAAATTCCAGTAGCTCCCTATTACTTTTAGGATCAAATATAAAATCCTTTGTTTGACTTCCAAAGTTTTTCATAGCTTGGTCTCATTTTCCCTTTCTATCCCCCTTACATCTTACTCTCCTCTACGTATTCTACCATTTAGTGACCCTGGCCTTCTTCTTCTTCCTTACACTAGGAACATGGCATGTTCCAGCTCTGGACATTTTCATTGGCTTTCCTTAAGGACTGGAATTCTCTCCTTCTTCTCTGTCTCCTGGCTTCCTAGATTTCTTTTAAGTCTTGGCTGAAATTGCTTTCTACAAGAAGTCATTCTTGATCTCCCCTTAATGTTAGTGACTTCATTCTGCTTTTTTTTTAAGTTTCCTATGTATCCTCTATGTGTCTTGTTTACTTGTTGTCTCCTCTGTTAGACTGTGAAGTCCTCAAGGGCACGGGCTATTTTTGCCTTTTTTCAAATCCCCAATGTTTAATCTATGATCAGGCACATCCTAAGGACTTAAAAAATGCTTGCTGACTTTTCTTGACTTTCATCCCTGTAATCTGATGACCGTTTTAAACAGGAAAAAAAAAAAACCCAGAGATAAGGTCATAAAACTTTTGGCAAATGGCAATTCATTCCTATGAAGATGTTGCATTTGCATAAAACATGCCGTTGCAGCATTGCAATGATGCTCTTGCAGTAATCTAGGCATGAGATTCTGAACAACTTAATAAAATATGGTTGCAGCCATCTGCTACACTCAAAGAATAATAGTTTACAATGCTGCTTCCAGTCTCCATAACTTTCTTAAAGCAGGTTAACAGATCCTCTGAATCAACCATTTTCAAGTCTTTAGAGGAAGGGAGGAAAAAAAAACCAAGCTTTTAAAAATTACCTATATGCCAAACACTATGGTAAGTGCTTTACAAATATTATCACATTTGATTCATACAACAACTTGATGAGGTTGACATTTTATTGTCCCTATTTTACAGTTGAAGAAACTGTGGTATATTTGAAGATTCTTGTCTCGGGTCACACAGCTAGTAAGTGTCTGAGGTCATATTTGACTTCAGGTTTTCCTGCCTTCATGCCAGCCACCTTATCCATTGTTCCATCTAGCTACCTTTACTTTTTACCCATGAAACCATTTACTTTCTCCTGAAAAAGGTCCTTTCAGAGGTAATATAATATAGTGGGAATAATACTGGTTCTTCAGCCAAACGCCCTGGATTCAACTCCCAATGCTGTCATTGTGTTGCTTTATCTATGTCCTTTAACCTCTTTGTGCCTCAGTTTCCTCCTATGTAAATTGGAGATAATACCTGAACCACCTACTTTATCAGGAGTGAGGAAAATATGATGAGAAGTATTGCCCCTAGGTGGTGCCATAGTAAATAGAGGGCTGGGTCTGAAGTCAGAAAAACTTATCTACTTTGGTTCAAATCTGGCCCCAAACATTTACCACTTTGATGATCCTGGACAAGGTACTTGATCTTGTTTGCCTCCGTTCCTCATTTGTAAAATAAACTTAAGAAGGAAATGGCAAACCACTCCAGTAAGCCCAAATGGGCTCATGAAGAGTTGGACACTGAAACAACTGAACAGCAATGAACAAAGCTAGGGGAAGTATTAAGAGATACATAAATATGATTTTTTATCATTATGGATAAAGTGATCATGTTTACCAAATCATATCATTAACACCCCCCCCCCCCCAATAGACATATTCTGGAAGCAGAAATCCCACATGAATATCAAAGATCAAAATGAAAACATTTTTCTTTTTAACATAATCTGTCAGGATTTGAAGAGTGCCTTTTCTTAGCTCACTATTCCTGGAATGCATCCTTTCCTCAATTCCCCTTTTTATGATTCCTTGAATTTTTCAAAGGTTAGCTAATATTCAGCTACTATGAGATTTCTGCCCCTCCATTGTCTCATATTTATTTCGTATGCATTCTTCTTCTCTACAGCCCAAGAAAGATGTGGAAATAGTGATAAAAAACAGTAGGCATTTGAAACCAGAAAGCTATCATGAAACTCCCAGGTGAATTATTTCACCAACGACATTTAACTGAGTTGAATTTTGTCTTTGATTTTCTATTTCCTATCACGACACTTTAATTGAAAATAAATATGAGGGAATCACATGATGTGAGAAAAAAAGTCCTTCCTGTGACTGCAAATAATTCAAAATAATTAAGAAAAAAATACTTGAGACTTGGTTCCAGAGATGCAAAACAGTTTTTTTTTTTTCAGCTGGAGAAATTTGTCTGTTAAAACTCTGAACAGGAAATTTTAGTATGAGAAAATGATAGGTCTGTATATTGAAATCAGACATGGAAAATATCCAAAAAGTGTTTCTTCCCATTTCTAGCCCAGGTCCATCTATTGCACTTGATTTAAGAGCAATAATTTGGATACTGAGACAATATCCTGCATATACTTTTAGAAGAATCTCTGTTAGCAAAGAGTATAATGAAAGTAATCATTTTAGAACCAGTATAAGAATAAGAATCTAACAAGATGAGGAAGCATAGATGGCTTATAATTTGGCAAGTAGATTGAGAATGTCTGTCATATGGATCACAGATTCATTGATGCATCTAAGTATTAATATTTGCTAGTACATTAAACATCTTTAAAATCAGTTATTTTTAATGATTGCTGAAGCAACTTAGGTGGTATAATAGAGAGAGTTTAGGACCTACACCCTCCAGTCAGGAAGACGTGAATCTAAAGCCCAATACAGACATTTAGTTGGGAGACCTTCCGCAAGTCAGCAAACCTCTCAGTTTCAATTAGCTCAGCCATAAAATGGAGATATAAAAGTTTCCAAGTTCTTACGAGGAACAAATGAGATAACATATATATGTGTATATTATTATTATTTTCATCATTGTTATATCATCACCATCATTGTTATTTTTTAATTGACTTCAAGTGCTTGGTTTAGGTGGCCATATAATAGTGGAGTATGGGAATATTCTGTGTAGTCAAAGAATGTAACATTGGAGAACCCTTCATTCATACATTTCAGACTCGACTATAGGTTGAATGTATCTGAAAGATTGGCTGTGCTACAGGTTTTATTATTTATTAAAAATCTAAATCACTAGAGCATTTGATTAAAAGAAATGGCATTAACAGAGCTTCATCCATGCTGGCAAATTTTATATTATGTAATATATTGGAGTGGGAGACCAGAGTTTTAGTCATAACTGTCCTATTCGCTAGCTTTATGAATTTGGGCAAAGTATTTAATGTATCTATGTAAGTCTTGGTTTCTTCATCTATAAGATGAGGAGGTTGGAGTAGATGATTTCTAAGCTCCTTCCAGGTCCTTAGGATTCCATGTGTGCCCACAATGTTTTAAGTAAATAACATCTTTAAAAAAGTTTGCCATTTACATTAGAATTTCAAAGATATTTTATTTTAATTTCTGTCTTAAATTACCAGTGGTTTCTAATATTTGCCCCTCTAGTTTCCCTGTCAAGTGGTTAATGAACTGTAAACCAACACTTAAATGTAGTGATACTGTTATTAAAATAAGCCACAAAAGTATTCCTCCAGTGCAACTTTTTCGTATGTTGAAGAATTCATTCATACTATGAAGGAGGAGTCATCTAAGATATTTTCTTTATTTAATATATATGATATATTTCCATATATTATGTGATATATATTGTTTATTAAATGTTATGGGCAGCTAGATAGCACAGTGGATAGAGCACTGGGCTTACAATCACAAAGGCACTTGTTCATGAGCTCAAATCTACCCTCAGATACTCAGATAGCTATGTGATCCTGGATGTCACTTAACTATGTTTGCCTCAATTTCCTCTTCTGTAAAATGAGCCAGAGAAGGAAATGGCAAATACCTCTAGTATCTTTGTTAAGAAAATCCCAAATGAGGTCATGAAGAGTAGGATTTTTGACTGAAAAATGGATATAATAATTATTATATGTATTAATGTGAGTTTTCAGATGTGGTTATATTAAAAGTGGTATTCCAATATTCTCACACTTCAACAGACCTCTTATGGTGTGGGCATTCGGAATTGTGTTGAAAGCCATACATATCACACAATGTAGAGATACCCATCTATATTCTCTAATAAATTCACCATAAAGTCATCTCAAGGTACGGGGAACATCTGACACTTTCTTTTCACATTGTGCAGATGTCAGTGAAGCCTAAAGATGCTGGAAGCAAAAAAAAATAATTGAGTATTCCCTACATCTGTTATATGATTGTTCCACCATTTTTTCCAGTTACACATTTTTTCCAATGGCATTTCTGCATAATTCCTTGCACCTTCCCAGGGAAAGTGGAGAGGTAAATGGTGGAGGGGCGCAGGCCACAACACATCAAAAGCAAGGAATTAAAGAGATACTATATATATGTAATATATATTATATACATATTCTTTTTTTATAAGGAAAAATGATCAACATCTAAAAGCTATTGTTAAAAGTGCTTCTCTTGGTAGGCAGAGTAGAATATTTCAGTCTTGAGGAATCGTGTATTCCTAGATTGAAAAGAAAGCCTTTTTCTCCTCAAGAGTGACTTGAATGATCTATTCTGCCTCTGTCATCCAAGTGGGGCCACTACCATTTACAAGAATTTGTATTGCCTCCAAGAAAGTGTGAGATAGTGAATGGAGAGTTATCCTTGGATTCATGAAAAGCAGGGTACCTTTGATGCCTACTGGCTGTGTGACCCTGGGGAAGAATTTTAATCTCTTTAATCTCTACATGTCTCAAGAAGTTCTCAAAGACTGCAAGCTACAGATCGAGCAATCAAGCATTTATTAAGCACTTACTATATTCCAGTCACTGTGGAAAACTAGGGATACACAGAAAGGCAAAACCATCCCTACCCACCAAAACTACAACAATAGTGAAAACAAGAGCAAAATGTCCCTGTACTCAGGGAGTGTCTATTCTAATGGGTGGGAGATGGTACAAGAATGGGGAAGAGCAGGCACTGACCTCTGTTGGTGAGGGGAATTTCATCATAGCAAGTGAAGTCTGATCCCAAATGAAAAACGATTACCTCTGTGAACGATTCTCTGCTATTGCCGGGATATTCAGTTTGCTACAAAGACAAGGCAGCAATCTCTAAACATTCAGAGAACTACGTCTAGAAGAAAACAGATGAAGGTAAAAACCTTTGGCAATCCCAGTCTTTTTGGGTAGATAAAACATTCAGCTCAAGGTCTGAAATTTTCTATTTTCCTCTCAATGCTATGGGCATGCAAGGGCACCCTGCTATATGAGTGTATCAGGAAGGACCCCGCAGGGCCTGCTGTGCAGGTTCTTAAATCTTCTTTTCTAAAAGGAAAGTAACTTTTGAGGGATCAACAATCTATTTTAATCAAGCATGTGTATCATTCACTTAGTTCAGGGGAAAAAAGTCAGCACCTGAACTTCAGAGAAAAGACAAACAGAAATTACAAGCGGAAATTACCAACAGAAAGACCAGTAGACAGGGCTTCCACCGGTCTGACCATAGACAATACATACATCTTTACCAGAGAGAGAAACACTGACATCTGGGTTTTCAAAGCTGGAGGTCTCCTTAGAAGCTACCCAGAGTCTCACCTGGCACATGAGCTTTCTTCCAAAAAAGAAACCCAAAGCAAAACCTCACCTCAGAGTTTATACATTCTTTTCAGAGCTGGAGGTCAGGACCCCTCATGACCCAGTGCCTCATTAGAAATTGACAAAAGTTATCTCAGGCCTATTGATGGGCAGGGGAAGATCTTTAACTCTTCCCCCACCCACCATTAACCTTACATTAACATTACAATGAGGAAGAGCATGATGTTAACTGGCTTTTCACCTTTTAGCTCTCTCTGATGCATATGTAAAAGTGCCATTCCAATATTACTTTTATGAAAGTATTTTGTGTCTGATTTTGATAAATTTTAACGTGGAGTATTTCTCTTTCACAGAACCATCAGTTGTGTGTCTGATCTACTCAATCTTCTTGTCTTTTTCAGACTAATAAGTCTGCACAGAAAGAAAAAAGGCCAGAAAGAGACTGGTTAACTTTAAAAGAAAAGTTCTTCAGGATATTCCTATATTGGCCAAATTCTGTCTTCTGTAGAATGTTCTTTTCTGGGCATCACTTTAAAGAGTGATGCTGATAACCTGGAAAGTTTCTGGAGGGTGACCAGTATCCTAAGAAGTGTAGAAGTCATACCATACATATGAAAGGTGCTTGATAAAACCATGTTTAGTGTTTAGAGTAGAGAAGAGAAGACTTGTGGAAACGTTACAGCTGCTTGGTCTGTATGAAGGCTTTGTAGATGGAAAAGAAAGCAGACATTCTACATTTCCTTAGGAAATAGAATGAAAAGGTGGAAGTTCTAGGGGAATGAATTTTGGTTGAATTGTAAGAATGGACTATAACAGATAAAGATGTCTAACACTATGAAGCAGTGAGAACCCAATCACAACTCTTTAAGTAGATGCCAGATGACTCCCATTTATGGAGATCATAAAGGGGGTTCCTGAATTATCTGGGATTCCTCACATGGGAATGAATTCAACCCAGTTTTCAGTGAAATCATTTTCAATTCTAAGACTCTAAGACAGATCACAAGAAATGAGTGTAAACATCACATACTCAAGTTTAATGAGGTATACTTTAATGATGATAATCTTTTATTATCGCCTTGCTATATTATTTTGCTTTTATTATAGCTTTGATGAGGTGAAAGTCACAGTGCCTGTGTTAGCTGTCTATAATGATAAAAATTACTACTTGGAATTGATGTGTTCATTTCCAAAATAGGGGCATAAATCCAATATTAATATGCCACAGAAAAAAAGGAGATTTGCTAAAAAGTAAACATGACCAGAAAAAAAACAAACTAGAATTTTTCTGCTTGACACCTACCAAGTCCCAGGGTTCTACCCATTTTATCTTTCTACTTTTAGCCTTTAGATTGTTACCTAAGCATGCTGAGATCCAAAGATTTTGTGAGATTTTCTGTTTACCTCTTCCTACTGGTGATCAACCAACAAATGACTCTGAAATACATGTGCAAACAAAAGAGACATGCTGTGCTTGATTCAGGAGTGTTACATGAAGTTATATTTTGGCTCAGTACCAAGTTCTTCCTAAATATTAGAACTATCTAAAAATGGCATTAGTTGACTCATTAGGTAGTTACTTCCCCTTCACTTGAAGTTTTCAAATACAGACTGAATGGTTGCTAGTAAAATTAACATAAAATGGCCATTTTTTGGCCTCTATGCATAGGTTTCTGTAGCACATTCCCCATTGAAAGGAAGCTTGGTTTGGGAAAAGTGTCATTAGATTTGGAGTCAGAAATTCTAGGTTTGGGCTCCTTACTTTTACTTGCTAAACTTTGTGTAAGTCCCTTAAAACTCAATTTTCTTGCCTGTAATGTAAGGATAATATGTTCACCATCTAACTCATAATTTGTAGGCTCTTCATTATTACTTGATCTATTGTAGCAAAGGCTCTGGAGCTATTTTCCCCACCCTTATTTGCTCTGGCAGCTTGAGTCATCAGAATAGTCGATATACCTGCCTTCTAATAGGTAGCTCTGAAAGGTAGGTCTATGCCTTACTACTGTTAACAAACCCCGACTAGTGGTTCCCTCCATGCTTGTCACATGACAAAATCAGTCAGCCAGACTTCATTAGCTTTTAGTAAGGGGTACTTACTATGGTGACAGAGAAAGTAGAGTTGGTATAAAACATCTCCCCAAAAGTCTTTCCCACGATTGTTTATAGAGACCAAGGGAAAGTGGGATCAAACTTATAAAGCATATATGGCAAAGGCTAACTTCTAGCAACTGGTTGTTAGAAGTTCATTTCTTCTTTATGTGAGGTATTTACAATGTTTTCTTTAGACATGGTATAGCTTTTTTGAAAGGCTCCTAGTAAGGTTATGGGACTGCCTTTCCTAGCGTGTCCTCAACTCCAATGCAGATACTGCTGATAGCTATTGTTATCTTTGGGATACTGCTAGGATAGCCTTTAGTCCAAATCTTTTGAACCTCAAAAATTCATAAGGTCTTCTTCTGGTCAAGGGGAGAGGGTTGTGAAACTTAGGCTTATCTTTATTGTTCTCAAGGAATTCTGTCACAGGGACTTAGCTGGAATAGCTCTCTCCTTTCTGCTGCCAGACATGAAAATCCAGTATTCGGAACTAGCTTTGTGTTTTATAGAAATGCATAGGGTGTGACCACATTTCTATTGCCAATTCCAATGCTGTCATTTCTATTTGAAATGTCTTTGATTAATTGATTAACCCAGAGGAGATATCTAGGTCTTGTTCACACTCAGGTTATGCTTCTGATTGATTAAACCAGTTGGAATTTTCTCATCTGACAAAGGTATCAAAGCTAGAGAATTTTATTAAAGTGGATTACTTGATGGACTCAATTGATTCCTACCTTTATGCTATAATATACTTTTTTGAAAGATAGTACTTTTTTATCCCAAACTTCTTAGACTTTTCTAGTAAGTCATTCTTGAGCTTTTTTTGGGGGGTACCCACTCTCTTTGATCTTTGTCATATATTTTTTTCTTTGGATTTCTAATAAAATAACCTGTAGTCTTTGCCATTTATTTGTCTTTTTTAGTTCTATCTTCTCATTACACAGATGGACCTAAAACCCACATTTGACCATGTTTCTCTTTCCTATGACTAGGCATAGGATGTGATGAATTCTCCAAGTTTCTTCTCAACTAATACGATGCTGAATTTGATATTGTCATTTCTTACTTGGTATTTGTTACTGGCGTACCCACAGTCACCACATCCACCCACCAGTACCGGTAGTGCAGACAGAACTAAGGTCAATATGGTTTCTTTTTCATGGATTCTCTGTTTCATCTAGGAAACAGTCTTACATTCTGTCTAAAAATGTAAGCTCCATTTTCATTTTAACTCATTCCCTGAAGAGTCTACAGGAAAGCAATTAAGATCACAGTTATTACCATCTGGGCTAACTCTGAAGATTCTCCAGTGTCATTTCACATTTCTATACAAGCTTTGCTATCCTAGTCAGGTGTCCTATAGTGCTCTCCTGCTATGACCTTTTTCTTATGTGATCATGGAGTACCGATATGCACAGAAACCAAAATATTTTCCTTTTCTTTTAAGTATGTACTTGTTGACTATTAATTGCTGAGACATCATTTTAGTGGGAGGAAATATGGGGCAACACAACTCCAGTAGAATTGTTTGTTTTTTGTATCCATTGAACTTAACCTAGTACCTGGAACATTAAAGGTATTGAATAAATGCTTATAGAATAGAACATTCTTATTCTTATTAGTTGGCAGTTTAGATATCTTTATCTTCATGTGATGGATGAAGAAACTGTGCCTTGGAGCTACTGAATAATGTGCTCATTGCTACCCAGCTAGTATTAGAGGTATTATAGCAGGCAGTAACAGAGGGCTGCAATCTTTCTTCTCCCTGGCTCAACCAACCCTGAAAAGCTTTGATCAACCTGCATCAATAGAATATGTCCCTTATTGACAAAGTCTATTAAATCACATAACCCTGAAGAGTTAAGGTATGGGGAGTATGTTACTACTATTAAAATTACATCAACAAGAAGTGCCAACACTAGTCCACATTTTATAAAGTGCATTGAGACTTAAGCATTGCTTTACATCAGTTATTCCTTATTTTGTCTATGACCAAATACCCATTCTGTTTGGCACTGTTTGGCTCCCATTTGACATTTCCCAGATGGATTATGTGTTCACCTCCATGTACCCTTTATTACATTAAAAGTGATATTCTTGTCAATCCCTGTATAGGATATTCTATTTCCTACCTCTATGCTTTTGCCTAGTATGCCCACATTTATGGAATGGTGTCTTTTCTTAGCTCTTCTTTTTGGAACCCCTATCTTCCTTCAAAATTCAGATCATGTGCTACCTCTTACAGGAGTCTTTCCAGATTTGATCCAATTGCCAGTGTTCCTTATAATGAATCTGTATTTATTTTGTACATTTTTTTGTATTTACTTATCTATGCATTTCACTGCTGCTGTACCTAGTGGAATGAAAGACCCTGGAGTGTAAGAATTGTTTGGTTTTTGTATCCACTGAACTTAGCCTAGTACCTAGAACATTGCAGCTACTAAATAAATCCTTATTGAAAAGAACATTCTTATTCTTTTTAGTAGTTTTCATATCATCATCTCAGGGGGCGGATCCAAGATGGCGAAGTAGAAAGACGCACATACACATAGCTCCGAACCCACAACCCATAGAACGGCTACAGGGAAGTAACTCACGGCGAATTCTGCACCCAGAGGCCACGGAACATTGGAGCGAGGGAGATTTCTGTTCCGGAGAGACCTGCAAACCTCTTGCGGGGGGTCCTTCGCGCTGCGGACTGAGCGCTGGGACTGGGAGCTGAGTGCAGCCCTGCCACGGCCGCGGCACCGAGAGGAAAAGATTCGAGCAGGCTTCAGGGATGGGATCTCCAGAGGCCACGCGGGTCCCTCCACCCACAGAGGGACCTGCAAACCTCTCGCAAAAGGTCTGTCGCGCTGCAGACGCGGAGCCCAGCCCAGACCTGCCGCAGCCGCGGCACCGAGAGATACAGATCCGAGCAGGCTTCAGGGATGGGATCTCCAGCGGCTGCACAAATCCCTCCACCCACAGGTGACAGGGGTCAGTGAGAGAGTCTCTTTGGCGGGTCGAGAGGGGAGAGGGGCGCCCCCATAACTCAGGCCCCCCCCGGGAGGTAGAAGCTGAGAGGCAGCTGCAGACCGGGGCTCCCCAAGGGGGCAGGAGCCTGGATCCATTGTGGAAGGTCTGTGCATAAACCTCCTGAGGGAACTGAGCCAGAGAGGTGGCCCTGCCCCGACCTAACCACCTGAACTTAATCTCACACTGAATAGCAGCCCTGCCCCCGCCAAAAGCCCTAAGGCTGAAAGCAGCATTTGAATCTCAGACCCCAAAAGCTGGCTGGGAGGATCAGGAGGCGAGGTGGGTGTGAGGAGAATATTCAGGGGTCAAGTCACTGGCTGGGAAAATGCCCAGAAAAGGGAAAAAGAAATAAGACTATAGAAGGTTACTTTCTTGGAGAACAGGCATTTCCTCCCTTCCTTTCTGATGTGGAAGAACAATGCTTACCATCAGGCAAAGACACAGAAATCAAGGCTTCTGTGTCCCAGCCCACCCAATGGGCTCAGGCCATGGAAGAGCTCAAAAAGAATTTTGAAAATCAAGTTAGAGAGGTAGAGGAAAAGCTGGGAAGAGAAATGAGAGACATGAAGTCAAAGCATGAACAGCAGATCAGCTCCCTGCTAAAGGAGACCCCAAAAAATGTTGAAGAAATTAACACCTTGAAAACTAGCCTAACTCAATTGGCAAAAGAGGTTCAAAAGCCAATGAGGAGAAGAATGCTTTCAAAAGCAGAATTCCAAATGGAAAAGGAGATTCAAAAGCTCACTGAAGAAAATAGTTCTTTCAAAACTAGAATGGCACAGATGGAGGCTAATGACTTTATGCAAAACCAAGAAATCACAACACAAAGAGAGAAGAATGGAAAAATGGAAGATAATGTGAAATATCTCATTGGAAAAACAACAGACCTAGAAAATAGATCCAGGAGAGACAATTCAAAAATTATGGGACTACCTGAAAGCCATGATCAAAAGAAGAGCCTAGACATCATCTTTCATGAAATTATCAAGGTAAACTGCCCTGAGATTCTAGAACCAGAGGGCAAAATAAATATTCAAGGAATCCACAGAACACCGCCTGAAAGAGATCCAAAAAGAGAAACTCCTAGGAACATTGTGGCCAAATTCCAGAGTTCCCAGGTCAAGGAGAAAATATTGCAAGTAGCTAGAAAGAAACAATTCAAGTATTGTGGAAA
The DNA here is from genome assembly GCF_028372415.1 of Notamacropus eugenii. NCBI lineage: Eukaryota > Metazoa > Chordata > Mammalia > Diprotodontia > Macropodidae > Notamacropus > Notamacropus eugenii. The sequence goes on from NC_092874.1 coordinate 411,010,356, forward strand.
TACAGTCAGGATAACATAAGATCTAGCAGCCTCTACATTAAGGGATTGAAGGGCATGGAATAGGATATTCCAGAAGTCAAAGGAACTAGGACTAAAACCAAGAATCACCTACCCAGCAAAACTGAGTATAATACTTCAGGGGAAAAATTGGTCTTTCAATGAAATAGAGGATTTTCAAGTATTCTTGATGAAAAGACCAGAGCTGAAAAGAAAATTTGACTTTCAAACACAAGAATGAAGAGAAGCATGAAAAGGTGAACAGCAAAGAGAAGTCATAAGGGACTTACTAAAGTTGAACTGTTTACATTCCTACATGGAAAGACAATATTTGTAACTCTTGAAACATTTCAGTATCTGGGTACTGGGTGGGATTACACACACACACATACACACACACACACATACATAGAGACAGAGTGCACAGAGTGAATTGAAGAGGATGGGATCATATCTTAAAAAAAAATGAAATCAAGCAGTGAGAGAGAAATATATTGGGAGGAGAAAGGGAGAAATTGAATGGGGCAAATTATCTCTCATAAAAGAGGCAAGCAAAAGACTCATTAGTGGAGGGATAAAGAGGGGAGGTGAGAGAAAAACATGAAGTCTACTCTCATCATATTCCGCTAAAGGAAAGAATAAAATGCACACTCATTTTGGTAGGAAAACCTATCTCACAATACAGGAAAGTGGGGGATAAGGGGACAAGCAGGGTGGGGGGGATGATAGAAGGGAGGGCATAGGGAGAAGAGTGCAATTCGAGGTCGACACTCATGGGGAGGGATAGGATCAAAAGAGAATAGAAGTAATGGGGGACAGGATAGGATGGAGGGAAATATAGTTAGTCCTATACAACACAACTATTATGAAAGTCATTTGCAAAACTACCCAGATTTGGCCTATGTTGAATTGCTTGCCTTCCAAAGGGAAGGGGTGGGGAGGGAGGGAGGTAAAGAAGTTGGAACTTAAAGTGTTAGGATCAACTGTCGAGTAATGTTCGTGCCACTAGGAAATAAGAAATACAGGTAAAGGGGTATAGAAAGCTATCTTGCCCTACAGGACAAAAGAGAAGACGGAGACAAGGGCAGAGAGGGATGATAAAAGAGAGAGCAGATTGGTCATAGGGGCAATTAGAATGCTTGGTGTTTGGGGGGGGAGGGGATAGGAGGGGAGAAAATTTGTAACCCAAAATTTTGTGAAAATGAATGTTAAAAGTTAAATAAATAAATTTAATTAAAAAAAAAAGAAAGAAAAAAATTAAAAAAAAAATATCATCATCTCCATTTGATGGAGGAAGAAACTGTGCCTTGGAGAGACTGAATAATGTGCTCACTTTACCCAGTTGTATTAGAGGCATTATAGTATGTGTAACAGAGGGCTTCAGTCTTCATTCTTTCTGGCCCTACTTGTCCTGCACTTGTTGGAGGGTCAGATGAACTTTAAATTCCTAAGGTCCTGCTCTCCCAGGGCCCTCACTTTGTACCAAGTAAAACAGTTCCTCTCTCTCTCTCTCTCTTTTTTTTACCATTTGTTGGTGTTGTCCAGTTGTTTCAGTTTTGTCTGACTCTTTGTGACATGGCAAAGATACACAAGTGGTTTGCCATTTCCTTCTCTGGTTTATTTTACAGCTGAGAGGACTAAGGCAAACAAGTTAAGTGATTTTCCCAGGGTTATACAACTATTAAGTGGCTGAGGTCAGACTTGAATTCAGGAAGATGACTCTTCCTGACTGTAGGCCCAATGGTCTATTCACTGGGCCACCTAGCTACCCTCTTATCATTTAGCTTTCTACACTGGCAGAGAGAAATGAATTTCATCTGACTCTGCTTTAGTTTATTTTCTGAGAAAAACTATTTTGAGGCCTTGAACTTAACCTTTAGGACATCCTGACTTCCCAAACCGTGGGACTAGTACATTAGAATCTTTCCAGGGCATTTTCCATGACACTCCACTGTTTCTTCCAAGTTATATGTGTCTCCATTTTCTCATCTGTAAAATGGGGATAATAATACTGGCAGTTCCTACTCAGGATTGTTTTCAGGATCAAAGGGTATGCATTAGGAAAGGAACTTGATAATATCAAATCCCTCTATTCTTGCACGTCATTAATATTGCTGTTAGCCCCTTAGAAAGATATCTTTTTAATAGTTTCCTGCATTTGGACTCTGAAGGTAAGTGGAATAATCATTCCCACAGACACTAAAGGGTCCCATACCTCTTTAGTCTCCTTTGAAACCTCCGTATGTTCCCCTGAGGCCTAGACCAGACTTCTGAGTCACTTTAGGAGAATTCTGTTACAAAAATAATCAGCAGATAGATAGATAAATGAATGGATAGATAAGAAACTATTTACCTGATTAGATACTGACCATGATTCTTTAGTGAACTTGAATGCTTTAAGACTGAGACAGATTGCACAAAAATAGATCCTTCTTAGATGTCTGTAGTACCTTATTAAAAATTACGCAGAAGCAACCATTTTTGGTATAACACTTTCCTATGTAATGAAATCCCTGCTTTTTGCTCCTTACTTCATCCTTGTTCCTACTTAATTATCCTCTCAGCCTTTCTAGTTTTGACCATCCTATGTTGAACTTCTCCACTGTTTTCCCCTCTGTTCCTACCTATAAGATTCCCTACATGACATGTACTTTAAAATAAAGTTCTTTCCTTGTTTACTCATTCATTCATTCGTTTATTTAGCTATCCATCCATCCATGCATTCACTAATTCATTCATCCATTCACCTAGCCATTCACTTATGTGTGTATGTATGTATACATTTAACTTCATTCTGCCTTTTTTGGTCTTTTATTTACCTTATTCTGTCAGGGACATCCCTGGGTTTTGAGTCTTGGTCTTAATTTCTCCTGATCAAGTGTGTGATCAGCCTCCTGAAGTAATTAGCCCCTCTCAGTACCAGGCCATCTGAATAACTCTCTTCTGGCTCATTCACTACTTTAAGATGATTGAACTAGTCATGGCTGCATTTGTTTGTCCTTTAACAAATTTCTTCCCATAACTCTTCTGGCTTAGTCACTCTCCTTCAGAACATGGATTTCTTTTCATGCCTAGAAGATCACGGTTCATAGATTTAGAGCTGGAAGAGACCATATGTCCAATAGTCTCATTTTACAGGTAAGGAAACTGAAACTCAAAGATATTAAATAACCTACCCAGAACCAAACTGCATTATCTAAGAAACTGTCTGAGAAAGAAATTAAATGAGATCTTTCCAAAATCCAAGTCCAATGTCCCTATTTGTTGGGCTGTGTGCAAATATTGGATCCCAGGGGGAAGGATTTGTATTCTTTGTACTAAAAACAGCAAGCTTGTAGTCTATATAAATAACAATGGTTTTCCAGTAAACTCTCCCTGTATTTCTTTTAGGAAGTCCTTTTAAACTTGGCTTATAGTTTAAAAGCTTCTCCATCTGCTATCTAAGACATTGACTCAACAATCTGTTGATCAAACTGGCTTTTCCTCTCACAGTTCAGAGAGTTTCACAATCCTTCTACTTGACTCTCCTCTTAGAGTTATTAAGTAAAAATTATATCAGTCACTCTAACCAGTGCAACACAGAGACACCTCTTAACACATTATGCCCTTACTTTTGACTGCCTAGACCAAGTTCTTTCTCTTCTTACAAGCCCTGCCTCCCTCGATAAGTATGAGACCCAAAAAGCAGCTGTATTAGTCATTTCTGTCCTCTTGGCATAAGCTTTTTCTAACCCTTTGACTGTATGTGAAGAAAGGCTGAAAGGATGTTGCGTTTACTTTGTCACATGTGAATTTTCCATGATCTTTGACTAGATTCTGACTTTCGTTAATCAGTCTTTTTTCATAGGTTCTTATTCTCTTCTAACCAGACAGCCTTTCTTTATTTTGATTGCTTTGACTGCTTTGAATCCTTGTTTGAGTGTTCATTCCTACCATTATTCTGAGAGTTCTGACCTACATCTTGGTTTTGATTTTCAGTACACACACACACACACACACACACACACACACACACACACACACACACACACACACACATACCAGTCAATAAAAAAAAAAAATCTGACAATATATGTAATATTCCACAACCATGGACTCTCCATCTCTGTAAAGGAGAGCTTCATCAGAAGGAGAGAATATTCAAAAGTGTCCTATTCTGCCAAAACCACAGGAAGATGAATATTTAGAAAAAGCCATCGGATTTGGCAATTAAGAGATTAATTAAATTCAGTCCAACTAAATGTGACTTATTGAGGAGAACAAGGGGAAAGCTGTTTTCTATTATTCCAGTGCCTGCTTAATGAATGCTTGCTTATTGATGAAAGCATGGAAAAGTAGAAAGAATGCTGGTTTGCCACTTCACTGCTCATGTAACTTTTGCAAGTGCCTTGTCATCTCCTCAACTTATTTTTCTTTTTTATAAAATGGTGTTGGTCTAGATGACCTTCAAGATCCTATTTGATATTTAAATTTGTCATCCTAGGATTGATTAATTTTAGAATTTAATTGAATATTATTATTATTTTAAATTTAAAATTATTTTTATATTTTTTGTCAACTTTTAATTTATTCTTATTTACTATTATTACTATTTTACTGTATTAGGAACTTTTATAATTACTAGCATAGTACTTACTAAATGTTTACAAATATTGCTAATTATCACTTTACCTTATTATTACTTTCATTCTTTTATTTACTTTATTTTCTGTTATCTCTTTTATTAGCACATTCTTTTTCAAATAAATGAAATAATTATAATTAACAGTTACAGAAAACTTTACAATCTACAAAGTAAACTGTTTTCGACCTTCTTCAGGTACATCATAATGACACCTGACATTTTTATAGCACCTTAAAGGAGGATCACATGCTTAGTGAACCTCTAAAATGAGGGTGATTTTCAGCAAAATGTTTCAAATAACTCAGTTCCCTTTAGATTGGATATTAAGCAGCTATAAAGAAACTAATCTCCCTTTAGCTTCTTAGAGTGAGCTGAATTAGTAACCCAGTGAAGTCAGATAAAAAGAGAATTAAAGACTTTATAGCTGGTCATCTTAAATTTTCCCAAACTCCTGTTTTATTCCAGCCTTTGTGAGTCTAAAGACTTGTGCATCAAAGGCGACAAGAAATTAATTAGAATTGCTCCTCTCTGTCCATCTTCCATGACTGATGCATTTGCATGGTTTTAATCTAGAAGCCTCGCACCAGGTTCCCTTGACCTTTCCTGAGTCCCAGAAAGTGTGGCATTCTTATAGATGTAATTGCTTGCCACTGAGGCCATTCAGGAGCCTATGTCTGTCACACTGACTTGGAGCTAGAAGCATCATGAGATCATAGATTGAGAGTTTAAAGGGATCTCAGAGGTCACCTTGAACAATATCTTCACTTTACAGAAAAGGAAACCAAAGCCCAGAGGGATGTAGTGACTTGCCCAAAGTAACAAGGATAGGTCAGAGCCAACATTTGAACACTGGTCTTCAGGCTTCAAATCTGGCACATTTCCCACTTTTTAGTGGTGTAATTCTTCAATAGCTTGAAATTTTATTCAACAAGATCTCTTTAAATATCCTTTATAAGCCATGCCAGCTACAGGGTTTCTAAAAATTCCACCCTGAGCCATCCACCAGAAAAAGGACATTTGCAAAAAAGAGCATTACTTCCAACTTAAAGTCACCTGATTTGAGTTCTGCAACAAAAATGAAACTACGGTTAAATATAGGTGCACAGGCACAGGTAATATCTCACATAGACAGCAAGTCTTCTGTTCCTATTTTGGTCACATTTATAATGCTTACTATTTACAGCATCTTATGTTTTGAGTGCTTTTACATTCACCTCCAATTTTATTCTCATGGTTTTATTTATTGGATTCAGCAAATGTTTATTAAGCACCTCTTATGTGTGAGGCACTAGGGACCCCAAACCAAAATGAAACTGTGCCTACCTTCAAGAGGTTTACATTCCAGTGGGGTAGGGAACAACATATAAAATACAAGAAAAAACTAGGGACACAGACAGGACTGACCATTGGAGGTGTGGTGGAGTGGAGTCAGGGAAGATTTAATGAAAGAGAAAGGAGCTGAGGTGATCTTGGAAACACAAACAAACAAGGATTTTAAGATTCTAAGAGACAAAACAAAGGAGGGAACATGGGAGAGAGTTCATGCAAGTAAATAGAGGAAGGAGATGAAATATCAAGCTTAAGAAATAATCTAAAATGAGGTTGTAAATGCTGTAGATATTCACGTCTTCTCTTTCTACTATACTTTTCCTCTGCTAAACCAACAGCATGGCCAAAAGAGCTGCCTTGATCATATTAGAATTCTTATAAATATAACACTGTTCACTTTTCGTTGGCCTCCCGTCTTCTCTCCCTCATGTATTTTACGACTATTTCTGATTCCTTTATATATTTGCAGGTTTAATTCTTTCTGGTATGTGAGAGTGTTTGTCTTCAAAGTCATAGAATACTGGGTTTCAAATTGGAATGGACATTAGAGTTCAACCCTCTCGTTTTATAGATTAGGAAACTACTGAGACCTAGAGAGGATAAATTGCTTCCCCCAAATCACATATGAAGTAAATTGCTTCACTGGGATTCAACCTGCTCTTCTGAAACAAAATTCAATGTTATATCCATAGTTCCATGTCACTTCCTTGTGCTTCTTTTCTTGTTTTTCTTTAATTTAATTCAGCTTTTTCTTTAAGGGGCAAGTATCTGCTCCTTCTTTCTAATAATCCATGTGCTTTGATATTCAAGTATCTTATTATGGATGATATGGAATATCTTATTTCTCTGCCTCTCTTCCCATTTTTCTTTCTTCTTCTGTCTTCCTTGTTCCAGGGATGTGATAAGGACTTTTAAAGTAGGAAACAAAGCCTTTTGTGCATGAAGACTTTGTCTTAATTCTCCTGCTTCCTGAAGCTTCTTAGTAATTTAGAAAAAGACATGGATAAGATTTGTTAGGACTAGGAAGGCATGCAGGAAGGTTGTGATATGCTCAAGTCTGAAAGACTGTGGATTCATTAAGGCAATTATGTGATGCATTTCTTTGTCCTTTTTGGATGTTCAGCCTTCACCACTATTCTTCCAACTTATTTGGGCAGCTTATCCTTTCAGTGGGTCAATCCATTCAACCAAGTCATTAAACACAAACAAGTGGATTTTGAAGCTTATCCCTGTTCTGACATCTAACATTCATTTGTAAAATGGTTCTCCTATTTCCATGATATGACTCATTTTCTCCAGTGGCAGATATATGAGCTGCTTCCTGACAGTACTCTGCTCTTCCAGAGGGTCATAGAAAGTCCCTCATTAACTGGACCACAAAACCAGAAGGCTCATGGAATCATAGATTTAAAGCAGAAAGGCAGTGTTTGAAACCATACAGTCCAACCCATTTTACAAACAAGGAAACTAAGGCAAAGAGTGGTTAAATAACTTAGAGTCACATAACTAGTGTCTTTATCAATATTTCAGTTCTGTTGTTACTGAATCCAAGGACCTAAACTCTACCTGTGGTGCCACCTACCTGCTTCCTTCCTTCCTTCTTTCCTTCCTTCCTTCCTTTCCTCTCTCTGTCTCTCTGTCTATCTCTCTCCTTCTGTCTATCTGTCTTTCACTTAACTTTGCTGAACTACAGTTTCCTCATCTGTAAAATGAGAAGGTTGGATTGAATGATCTCTAAGGACTATTGCATCTCTAAATCTATGATTCATTTTTTATTATTATAATGTTCAGTCCTCTTCCTCTGTTTTGATGTGGTGTGTATTCCACATTTAAAAAAATACTTCGTATCTTCGGCATGTTATGGAGTCAGATAGTGAAGGATGCATATACTACCTTGGGAGACATTGGAAATGATAATTAGGCATGCAGGGATTTTCCATAACTTCCCATCTTTGTGGAGCTAGATCTACCTTCATGCTTCTATTTATCTTAGATGGAATGGGGGTTGGGATACAGATAAAAGATTCCTGAAATGAAAACATAGTTTGCCAAGCCCTACCCCAGGGTACGTTATTTTCTTTTAGTGGTATTTTCAATTAAAACCCATAAAGATGATGAGCAGCTTCCAGGAGTATGTGGTACTGATGCTTAAAAAGGTTATGTACATACACATATATACAGGAATATATACATATATGTCTCTAACCCATGAAAAGTTCTTTGTAATAAATAAGAAATAGCTGTGATTCACACCAGGTGATATTTAATTTTACATATCACAGCATATGAAGCTACTGCAAGCTTTGGGGAAAAAAATGAATGAGATAAGATTTGGCACCAGCTTGTAAAAGGCAGAAGCAGTGCTAGGGTACAGACAGACTAACTTCAGTACATAAGTCTCCTAACTTTCATCCAAGGTCACTCTTTCAGCCCTGGGTGACACTAATAGTCAGTTTGGAAAATGTTGCTGATTGGGCTTAAAATTAGGCTGGGGAAAATGGAGAAGAATAAAGATTACCAAGAGAAAGAAGGAAATGGAAAGAATAGGAAGGGGAGGTTAGAAAAAGGAAGAGAAGAGAAGGAAGGGAAGAAAGGTGAGAGAGACAGAGAGAGAGAGACAGAGAAAGAGAGACAGAGAGAGATGCACAGAGAGATAGAGAGATAGATAGATAGATAGAGAGAGAGACAGACAGACAGAGACAGAGACTGAGACAGAGAGAGACAGAGAGACAGAGAGAGAGGAAAAAGGGAAAGAAAGCCTCATCTGTTTCTCTCTTTTGTCTCCATCACAGGAGAGATTTTTAATCAAAATCCTAATACCTTTCAATGTCATTTTAAAGGAAATGATTTTTTTCAAGGGAAAAGCTGGCAATGATGCACCTCTGCCTGACTTTTGAATCAAATTGAATTAAACTCTATAGGATAATTCTCATCTATTGGGACTATCTTCCAAAATCGACATAACTCCGCCAGGAAAGCTTATAAACCCCACTATTCATTATCATATCAAATAAAGCAGCCCTCTTCTCTGACATTAGTTTGTTCTTTCCCTGTGACATCTTTATTAAGAATGAAAGTCAGAAAACTCTCCTCACTCGGGGTAGCAAAGAATAAACCAAAGCTATTGTTCTGGATCTCCCGTAGCAAAGTGATTTTTTTCTCCTTCCCTACCTACCATGTCCCTCCAATGCTTCTACCAAATCTCATTCTGCCCTTGTTCAGAGTAGAGAACATTAAAGAATCAGTGAGAGAAATGAGAGCAGAAAGACAAAGGAGACCAGAAAGAAAGATGAGGGGAGAGAACAAAATAGACTGGTAATAAAAGGAGAGGGGGAGAAGGGGATGGTTACACAACAATCATTCAGTGCACAAAGCACTACTAATGTCAAATATGGCATCTTTCTGAATGTAACAATAGAGTAAGACAATAGCTTAATTGGAATTCAAATGAATGGGTCATCTATAACAAGAGAGAAGTATAGACCAGAGTGAGTTCAGCATTTAAGTGTTCTAGATTTGGTGTAATCTGCCTCTGTTTCCCTACTGAACTTCTTTTCTCTCTCCCAGAAACCACCCTCCTTCCTTAGAGTTTGTTTGTTTGGTCCTGTCTGACTCCCTTTATCTCTTCTCCTTATTTTTCCTTACTTTTCTTTTTTTCCTTTTCTTTCCTATTTACTGGTTGAATGACACCTCACTGGTGTGGCTTCTTTTCATCTCACATCTGAACTGTTGGGATATCCTGCTGCCTAGCCTCCCTGCTGCAGACCTATGTCCTCATGCAATCTAGTTCATCTTCCACTCAACTTCAATATGATTTTTCTAAAATGTAAGTCTTATTATTTATGTCATCTCCCTACTCGGTAAACTTGAGTGACATCCTATTACTTCCCAAATCATATATAAAATTGTGCATTTGGCATTTAAAGTCCTTTTGTAATCTACCTCTCTTCCACCTTTCCAGTTTTCTTATACTTTACCTCCTCTACCCACAGACTCTGTGATCCAGTGATATTGACCTCCTGGCTATTCTTCAAACAGGACATTGTACAGGACTCTATCACACAGGTCCAACAGGTTTTTCCACTGACCTTCCCATTTGTTCTTGGAATTTTGGGGTCATGAATTCTGGAAACCAGCACAGGTACCTGTGATTTAGTCCTCCTAGGCCTGCTCAGATCCCATCTGTAATGGTGTGTGGACTGTGCTCTGGTCCCAGCCTGGTATGATGTTTCCCCTCTACTGTTTAGGCTGTCTTGGGCTGGAGATTTGCTTCCCTCCATTCTGCTCCAAAATTTATTTAGAGTCCTTTTTCTTTCTTTCTTTTTTTTTTTTTTTACAGGTATTTGGCTGGGTTTGGGAGGAGAGCTCTAGCAAGTCTTTGCTTTTATTGGACCGTCTTGGCTCCACCCGTTTTTAGCTCTCATTTCTTTTCTAATTATTTTGTACTCTAACATTTTCATTTTTAACTTACTTAAAACTTTAAAAAAACCTCTTGCTTCGTATTTTCCAAGAATAATCATTAAACTTAGAATGAATAATCATTAACCTTGTTCTCTTTGAGGTTTTATTTGCAGATGCTTGGGAGTTATTCTCTTCTTCTGGATTTGTGTCTTGAGTGTCCCTGTCATCATTTAGGTGTTGAATAGTTGAATTCTTTTTTTAGTTTGTTTGTTTTTCTTTTATTTATTTATTTCATTTTATTTCATTGCTTTAGCTTATTACCTGACTTCAGGATTTATGTTAGGGATGGGTTCTGCACATTTTTGTGGAGAAAGTCTGTGTTGAGTTTTTGTCATCTTGAGTCTTTCTACTTTTTGGTGTGTAATTCTAGACAGCTCAGACTGGGAATCTGCAACATTTCAGTGTTACAGATGTGGTGTGGTCCAATGCAAATTCTGATCACTACCTTCCTGGTATGAGATCTGTAAGTTTCTGAACTGACTTTGAGTCTGACAACATGCTTGTGGGATGGTCCCTGGTTAGAAGTTCCAGGAGACTGCAGCTGAATTCAGACAGCAGGAAAGTTCTGTTGCTTCAGGGTGACAGAGTTATATATTCCCCTTTGGTCTTAGATTCTTACCCTAGTTATTTTACTACAGATTTAAGTCTGGAATGAAAGCTAGAATTCACACTGCACATCATTTTGGGGATGAGCCATATTACTAATATTATTTGTGAACTATTTACTTGCTTAATATATAGGCTATACCCTACAATCAGTTCTCACCATAGAATGGAAAGCCATTCCTAGGTGTAGGTCCCCTACACAATCCACCTGGATCTGTCACCTGGAACTGAGTAGGGAAAGACATATTTGCCAGCTATCAGCTTTCCTACTGGCAGCTGTTCCTGTATTTTATACACCATTGGCATCCTCCTCTTTGGGTCTGAATCTCATTCTTGCCTAATTGCAAAGCTTTGGTTTACTTTTTGTTCTCCTGTAATTGAATGTTCTGTGTGTTCTCTGACCAGTTCCTTACCCCTAACGTCCATAAGTCTACTATCTATCTGTATCACTATGCTGACCTGGGCTGGGAACATGCACTGTAACTAATTTTTTTTCTCAGAATTACTGATCAGAAGTCAATCTGACACATTTTCTAGATCTTTATGGAGAAACTGTGTTGGTGGAGCTTAATTGTCCTTGCTACTCCAACATCTTTTTTTTATTTTTTTTTATTTTTTAATGTTTAACAATCACTGCCATACAATTGTGATTTTATCCCCCCCACCTACCCCCCACTCACCCCTTCCCTCCCCACGACTGCATACAATTCTGTATAGATTCTACATATACTTTCCTATTGAGTATATTTTCACTATAGTCATGCTATGTAGTCAGACTAAGATAAATGAAAGAAATCGTATAACAAATCAGAACATGATACACAAACACATACACATACACAAACATGATCTGTTACATTATGTGAGTGACTTCCATATTTCTCTCTCTGAGTGTGGAAGGCATTTTGCCTTGAGAACCACCATTGGGATTTTTTTTTTTTTGTAAGAAGTTCTTGTGTTATTACAAAAATCTAAGTCTACCAGAAAAAACTCTCACACACTGTGGTCGTTGCTGTGCATAAAGTTCTCCTGGTTCTGCTCCTTTCACTCAGCATCAGGTCATATAAGTCCTTCCAGGCCTCTCTGAAGTCTTCTTGTTCATCATTTCTTATGGCACAATAGTACTTCCATTACATTCATATACCATAATTTATTCAGTCATTCCCCAATTGATGGACATCCCCTTGACTTCCAGTTTTTGGCAACTACATAGAGTGCTGCTATAAATATTTTTGTACATGTGGGACCCTTTCCCATTTTTATGATCTCTTGGGGATATAGTCCTAGTAGCGATATTGCTGGGTCAAAGGGTATGCACATTTTTGTAGCCCTTTGGGCATAGTTCCAAATTGCTCTCCAGAATGGTTGGATGCGCTCGCAGCTCCACTAACAATGAAATAGTGTTCCAACTCTCCCACATCCTCTCCAGCATTTATCATTTTCTTGTTCTGTCATGTTTGCCAATCTTATAGGTGTGATGTGGTACCTCAGAGTTGTTTTGATTTGCATCTCTCTAACCAATAGTGATTTAGAGCATTTTTTCATATGATTATAGATAGCTTTAATTTCTTCTTCTGAAAATTGCCTGTTCATATCCTTTGACCATTTATCAATTGGGGAATGACTTGTATGATTATACATATGGGTCAGTTCTCTATATATTCTAGAAATGAGGCCTTTATCCCCGAGCTTAGCTGTAAAAATTCTTTCCCAATTTACTACATCCCTCCGGATTTTGGTTGCATTGGGTTTGGTTGTGCAAAATCTTCTCAGTTTAATGTAATCAAAGTTACCCATTTTGCATTTCATAATGCTTTCTATCTCTCCTTTAGTAAAGAATTCTTCCCTTCTCCATAGATCTGATAAATACACTATTTCTTGCTTCTCCAGTTTATTCATGATGCTACTCCAACATCTTAACTCTACCCATCAAATTATCTCCTACTCTTTCATATTTTCCCCCCCAAATACTTGTGACTAATATTATTTCTTAGAAAAAATATATTAACAACTAAAAACCCTCTGTGATCTTGCTACTGCTCAATATTCTTTAGAGAACCATGCCATGTCTTTAGAATTATAGTCATAGAATATTAGGTTAGGAGGGAGCTTAGAGTTTGGTTGCTCCGATCATGGTCAATCACTTTCCATTAATAACATTTTTGACAAATATTCATTCAGCTTCTGCTTAGGCTACTGTAGTGACACAGAACCTACCACTCCATGACAAAGTCCATCTTACTTATGGAAAGATCTATTTATGACTTTTTGAATAGGCAAATAAAAAAAACCCCACCCATACATTTAAGCAATATTTCAGGCTTAAATTTCCAAGAACAAATTAATTATATTTTCTATTGGTCTAAAACTTGTGATTACCCTTCTCCCATAGTCTATGTATTCAAGCATTTATTCCACCAAGCAGTATTGGTGAAATTGTTTAATTATGCATAAGAAAATGGCCAATAAATTCCCAGCACATTTATATTTTTACAATATTTTGAAATAAGAGAACAATGCAAATTGCTTTCTATGCATATGAATAGGAATAACCAATTAGACATATTTTCTTTTTTGTGTCTGGCTGCCCTAAAAAACTTCAGATTTCTACTGTGTGAAAACCAAATATTACTAATATTTTAGAACAACATGAACCTATGAAAAATGAATTACTCAATTCTTAAAATAAGAGAATCACAGGCACAGGCTTGAAAATTACCGTCAATGTCAGATCAAAGTCATAATACTATCACTAGATTAAATTATAGAAACACTCAGCCTTATATAACTAATATATATATGTATATTTTTATGCAGATGTACAAATACACACACAATTTTTTTTATCAGACATAAAGGCTAGAAAGTAAGGGGTTTTTTTGCCCATTAATGCAGGAATAACTGAACAAATTATGACATATGAACATAATGGAATACTATTTTACCATACGAACTGGGAGGGTTTTAGAGAATCCTGGGAAGATGCATGTTAACAAATGAAAAATAAAACGAGGACCAGGAAAAGAATTTATAAAATAACTTCAATATTATTAGGATAAAAACTTTGAAAGAAAAGGTCTCTGATCAAGGTAATAACCCTCCACGATTCCAAAGAACAAATGATAAAGCATGATCCCCAATTCCTGACAAAGGTAATCGACTTAAGATAGGCAATGAGATTTGCATTATTTTAATTTGGGCAAGCTGTGAATTTTTCTCCCTCACTTTTATACATTTTCACAAGAGTTTTGTTTTTCTTTCTTTTCTTTTTGCTTCCAATGGGATTTTGGAGGTTTGGAAGGAGAGAGAGAAAGGAATAAAAATGTTTGTTAATTCTGTGTTGGACTCCAATACTTCCACTTTCCCTCCTAGAGAAGAGCAAAGGACATTTCTTCACCTCTGTTAAAAACAATTAGGATTTTACTTTTCCTTGGTTACATGGAAAAACAATTTTTAACATTTTTTAAAACTCTGAGTTCCATATTTTCTCCCTTCCTCCCTTCCCAACCACCCTTAATGAAGTTTTCTATTGTGTCTACAATTTGTTCTTTAATATCAGTTCATTAAGATTATATTATTTAGTTGTCAATTAACTTTGATATTTTCCTCAGAGACAATTTAGTGGATTGTGGTAAATAAAATACATGCTTGTTATTTTTACTTTTCTGTATTTCTGTGATATTTTCATCCTTCTATATGAGGTCAATTTTTGTAAAAGTGTGATTCACAGTTAAGAAATATGTAAATTCCTTTTTGTTCCTGTTCAGTAATCAACAGAGAGTTTTCCTGTTTAACATTTTTAAAGCTCTTCTGAGGCCCTTAGCTTCCTTATTGCTTATATTTCTTGTTAAATTTGTTTAGCTATGAATATTTAGATTTAGATCCTCAGATTATATACTTTTATTGTTTCTTTTTCTCCTCAATTTGATGAACTCTTTTCTTTTAAATATTTAGATACTATATCATGCCATGCATATAGATTAAGTGTTGATATCAATTTGTTATCTATGGTGCCTTTAAGCATAATATAGTATCACGTTTAAAAAAAAATTCTGTTTTTATTTTCATCTTTCCTGAAATCAAGATTGGTACCCTTGCTTTTTGAGCTTACCTGGAAAATAATAACTTTTGCTCCAGCCTATTATTTTAACTCCATGCGTATAGTTTTATTTCAAGTCTGTTTCTTGTAAATGGGGTATTGTTTGATCCTACTTTCTAATAAAATCTACTAGCATTTTCTATTATATCACGTTCACGTTCACAGATGTGATTGCTAATGGTATTTTTCTTTCCACCCTATTCTCTTGCACTTTTTTCCTTTTGCCCAAACCCGCTCTTCTTCAGAATGAAGATGGTGGTGAAGAGTCATTGTGTTAACACTAGTGTTTTATAACTATGACTACCTATTTCCACTCAATAGCTCCTCTTCTCTTCCCTCTTTTCAGCCTTTCCTTCCTTCCTTTAATCTTCTTTTCATGTTCTGTGCTCAGAGTTGGAGTTTGTTTTGTTTATGACTACTTCCTCATTGAATCACTCTTTCTCATAGATCCCCTCATTTTTCTCAATCCCTAAATGCTAACACCTTGTTGAATTTTATTTCTCAAAAAGCATCTATCAACTTTTTTGAATGCTTTTGTACATAGGTGGAATATAATCCTTGCTTTTTCTGGTTCACTTGAAAATGAAGTTCATGGGATGCCCATTTCTCTTATCCCTTACACCATGTTTTTATAGCCATTATCTCATGTATTCCATAATGTAAAATAGTAATTTTTCTTTCCATCCTCCAGATTTCCTCACTGTTTATTCCCCTTTTCCCTTTCCTTCTATTAAAACCATCAAAATGGGACAAAACCACCCCAAGATCCTTTCCTTATCTAACTAACTCTATGATGCTTTAAATCATTGTGGCATTGAGAGCATATTCATTTGTTTTACCCTTATTAGATAGCAAAAAATAATTGGCTATATAATTCCGTCGAATTGTTCAAATGTAAATCTTTGTTTATCTTTTTTTAATCTTAGTTTGAGCCTTTTAATAGACAATTCTTATAAATGAATTATTTCATTAATGGCCTTGTAGGATTTTTTTTCATTTTTTAAATATAGATTGTCCTTGATTAAAAGGTTTTATCTTTTGCCTTTTAAAATATTATATTATAAGCCTTCTTCCGTGACCACTACCATATTTTGTAAGATTCTGAATTTTACTCTTTATTACTTGAATTCTTTCTTTTTGGTTGCTAGCATTATTTTTTCTTTGACTTGGAAAGTCTGAATTTAATGAATTTCCTAGGAGTTTTCATTTTGATATTTTTAGGAGGTTTCTGGTAGATTCTAGCTTTCACTTTGTCCTTTGGTTCTAACAAGTATCAGTGTTTTTATGATTTTTTGAAATGCACTATTAGACATTTTTGGAGTTGGGCATGAAGTTCAAGTGTGTAATGATTGTTAAATGATCTTAATCTGTTTTCTAATTCAGTTGTTTTTGATAGTATACAACTTATATTTTCTTCTATTTTAATTTTTTTCCTGTCTTTTTATTTTGGTTTTTTTTTTCCTGTTGTTGCTTAATGGAATCATTGTTTTTGTCTGATCCCATTCCAATTTTCAGGGAGCCTAATTCTTGGATCAAGCTTAGCACCTCTTCTTCTAAGATATTAATTGTCCTTGATATACTTTCTTACCTATCTATTATTATTTTTAACATTACATTTTGTATCTTTTCTTTCCTTCCACATAGTCTTGTAATCCTTGTATCTAAATCATTCATTTGTCAGAAGCTCTCTTTGTTTTCTTTATAAAATTACTTTTAATTTTCTGGTTTCAATTATGTTTCTTTATATTTGTTCAACATTTTCTTCTGTTTTACAAGGCTCAATTTTGGGATTAATAATCTGTGCTTATATCATACTTTTTATCATACTCTTTATACACTTAGATGGTGCATGTTGGCCCAACTTACTCTCAATAAAGTGGCTAAAATTCAGCTCTGCCTTCTGCAAGAATTCCTTGGTTTTAGCTCAATCTCCTGTCTGCATTTATGTGCTGGCCTTGGTACATTGCCTACTTCATTTTCCTTGAGCATTCCCAAACCTGGAGTTGCCACCCTCTAATCTTTTTTGCTCAGAAAAGGCCCTAACCAGATGGCTTTAATTGCACTTGCAAGAACTCCAGTTACTTTCTCTCCAGGGGCTACCCTGGATCTCTTGATTTTTCTGCTGTGGTTCAGGAATGGGCAAGCCTGTTCCTGCTCTGGTTTGGGTGTGGGTTGTGGGGTTTCTAGGTTAATCATGAACTGTCTTGGACTCAGATGAGGAATGCCTGAACGATAATATTCGGTGAGGGTTCTGAGTGGCACTGTCTCCTACTTGCTCAGGTGTTGGTCTAGCCTGTCTCCTGTGGGGCTGGATTGTTCGCATTGCTTTGGCTTTTATCTACCCTAGCTTGTTTCCACTCAGAATTTCCACAGGATTTGGACAATGTTTTTGTGTGGTCCAAGATTGGATGGAGAAAGTTTTTAGAACTTTATTAGGGTGTTTTTCATTAGGGCACCTTTAGGTCCCAACATGCTATCTTCCCTCGTCATGTGCATTATTCTATATAGTGTATCCCACCCTTCCCTTTCCCCTTAGAATGCAAGTTATTTGAAAGCAGGAGCTATTTTGTCTATTATTTCTTTCAAAATAAATTGTCTTTTTATTTCAAGAGCTACAGAAGGCCTAACACATAATAGTCATATTGTACTTATTTATTGACCATTTTTGCTGATATTCAGGAGTTTTGGTGACCACTTTTGAGATATGATATCTAGAGGTACGTCTTTTTGTATGACATATACTAGAGCATAGACCTCAAAGAGAATCCAGAAAGTTTGGGGAAACCTCTCCTCATTCCTCTTTACTTCTGGGTAATAGGGTGCTGAATTTAATCATGTGTCTGCCCCTCTCCTAGGGGTTTAATACTGACCTGATGGCTATGAACACTCTAGACTAAAAGCTAACTTTTCTTCCCAGCCTTGTTTCTGACATTCAGGATTTCACCACCGTGATAACTATGATCTTGTTCTGGAAAATCTCCCAGCGCCTGGGGCCTCTTCCCCTTGGGGCATCCATCTGTCATGCCATTCTCTTTCTCGCACAGAGGCATTCTTCCATTTTGGAGAGGGGCCCAAATCAACCAACCTTCATTTTCCTCCCTGCTGAGCTTCTGATTTCCCAGACTTCAATATCATTCCCCTGTCTTGCAAGATTGTTCATTTCTCCCTGTCCATTCTCTACCCTGCTTCAGCCATCCTTTGTTGTTTTCCTGAATTAGAAAGGTAATCTGCTTAAGGGCCAAAACTATGTTTCTTTTAACTTATGTTTATATCCCCAGCCCTTATGCAATGCCTGGCACATAAGTACTTAATAAATGTATGTTGTCTCCCTCTGCTTCCCCTCCTTCTTCAATAGATTGTAGGATTCAGAGCTGGAGGGGCCTTGGAGGCCATCTAACTCAACTTTTTCATTTTCCAGATAAGGAGACTGAGACCCAGAGGGGAAAAGTGACTTGTCCAGAAGAAAACTTTTTTTTTTCAAATAGAGTTTGCTACTTTCCTTCTATTAACCCAGATACCAAAACAAAGACACATATAAATGCTTATCTTGTTACACAGATGGTCTTCTTCAAGTCAGACAAGATCCATTTTTTGGCTTGTTATAAAAAGATATAAATGCTCACAATGTCACTATGCTGGAGCAGAATTAAGCTAAGTGGAGCACCGTAGGAAAATCCTAAACTGTTCTTCCCTATCATCTTTCCATAAAAGGGGAGAAAAGATTGGAAGGGAGGGGAAAAAAAAACAGTGCAGCAACCTGATTATGCATAGGTCATCCCTTCCTCCCTGATCTCCATCCCACTATTCATAAAGCTTTCTTAGTCAAACCTTGGCACCCATAGATACTGTCACCCTATTTGTGCCATCAGAGGGAGGCTGTACTATTTGTCCAATCCAAAGCATTTTGCATGCAAATTGATGTCATTTTAAAAGGGCCCAGGCTCAAAACCAGATGGGATAGAACAGTTCAAACTAAGTTGATCCTCTTTATTACTCTGGAAGTGCTAAAACCTTCACAACAGAACTATTAATTTAGTGTTGTGTTGGAGACTATGTTAGGCTGTTTGAGAGTATGGAAAAATAACTTTTAAAAATGTTAATTCTTTTGATATAGCCTCACTTGAGAATTCTTTTTCAGAATAACTTTTCCCATTGTGAAATAGTTTAAGTGACATAACATTTTTTCTTTACTATTTTTTGTAAAAAATGGAATTTTATTGAATTGATTTACAACTTCATCAATCAATGAATATGGCTATTTTAATGAAAGGCAAATAAATATTCTAACTATTAGAAATACGCATAAGGAGGGTGTGGAGCCAAGATGGTGGAGTAGAAAGACACACATACGCTAGCTCCGAACACACAGCCCATAAAATATCTGTAAAAAAGAACTCCCAACAAATTCTGGAGCAGGAGAAGGCACAGAACAACTGAGCAGATGAGATTTCTGTTCCAGAGAGACCTGAAAGCCTCTTGCAAAAGGTCCTTTGCGTTGCGGACCCGGAGCCAAGCCCAGCCCTGCCTTGGCCACGTGACACTGAAAGGAGCGGATCTGAGCAGGCTTCAGGGACGGAATCTCCAGTGGCCATGCAGGTCCCAAAGGTTGGTGAGAGGGTCTTCTCGGCTTGCCGAGAGGGGAGTGGGGTGCCCCCATAACTCAGGTCCCCTCGGGAGGTAGCAGCAGAGGCGGGAGCAGACAGGGGCTCCCCAAGCAGGCAGGAGCCTGGATCCACTGTTGAAGGTCTCTGCATAAACCCCCTGAGGGAACTGAGCCCGTGAGGTGGCCCTGCCCCCACCTGAGCACCTGAACTTGATCTCACACTGAATAGCAGCCCCACCCCCGCTGAAGCCTTGAGGCTGGGAAGCAGCATTTGAATCTCAGACCCCAAGCACTGGCTGGGAGAATCTGGAGGCGAAGTGGGTGTGAAGAGAATATTCAGAAGTCAAGTCACTGTCTGGGAAAATGCCCAGAAAAGGGAAAAAAATAAGACTATAGAAGGTTACTTTCTTGGTGAACAGGTATTTTCTCCCTTTCTTTCTGATGAGGAAGAACAAGGCTTACCATCAAGGAAAGACACAGAAGTCAAGGCTTCTGTATCCCAGCCCACCCAATGGGCTCAGGCCATGGAAGAGCTCAAAAAGGATTTTGAAAATCAAGTTAAAGAGGTGGAGGAAAAACTGGGAAGAGAAATGAGAGACATGCAGGTAAAGCATGAACAGCAGGTCAGCACCCTGGTAAAGGAGGCCCCAAAAAATGCTGAAGAAAATAACACCTTGAAAAATAGGCTAACTCAATTAGCAAAAGAGGTTCAAAAAGCCAATGAGGAGAAGAATGCTTTCAAAAGCAGAATTAGGCAAATGGAAAAGGAGGTTCAAAAGCACACTGAAGAAAATAGTTCTTTCAAAATTAGAATGGAACAGATGGAGGCCAATGACTTTATGAGAAACCAAGAAATCACAAAACAAAACCAAAAGAATGAAAAAATGGAAGATAATGTGAAATATCTCGTGGGAAAAACAACTGACCTGGAAAATAGATCCAGGAGAGACAATTTAAAAATAATGGGCCTACCTGAAAGCCATGATCAAAAAAAGAGCCTAGACATCATCTTTCATGAAATTATCAAGGAAAACTGCCCTGAGATTCTAGAACCAGAGGGCAAAATAAGTATTCAAGGAATCCACAGATCACCTCCTGAAAGAGATCCAAAAAGAGAAACTCCTGGGAACATTTGGCCAAATTCCAGAGTTCCCAGGTCAAGGAGAAAATATTGCAAGCAGCTAGAAGGAAACAATTCAAGTATTGTGGAAATACAATCAGGATAACACAAGATCTAGCAGCTTCTACATTAAGGGATTGAAGGGCATGGAATAGGATATTCCAGAAGTCAAAGGACCTAGGACTAAAACCAAGAATCACCTACCCAATAAAACTGAGTATAATACTTCAGGGGAAAAATTGGTCTTTCAATGAAATAGAGGACTTTCAAGCATTCTTGATGAAAAGACCAGAGCTGAAAAGAAAATTTGACTTTCAAACACAAGAATGAAGAGAAGCATGAAAAGGTGAACAGCAAAGAGAAGTCATAAGGGACTTACAAAAGTTGAACTGTTTACATTCCTACATGGAAAGACAATATTTGTAACTCTTGAAACTATTCAGTATCTGGGTACTGGGTAGGATTACACACACACATGCACACGCACACACACATAGAGACAGAGTGCACAGAGTGAATTGAAGAGGATGGGATCATATCTTAAAAAAATGAAATCAAACAGTGAGAGAGAAATATATTGGGAGGAGAAAGGGAGAAATGGAATGGGGCAAATTATCTCTCATAAAAGAGGTAAGCAAAAGACTCATTAGTGGAGGGATAAAGAGGGGAGGTGAGAGAAAAACATGAAGTTTACTCTCATCACATTCCACTAAAGGAAGGCATAAAATGCACACTCTTTTGGTATGAAAACCTATCTTACAATACAGGAAAGTGGGGGATAAGGGGATAAGCAGGGTGGGGGGGATGATGGAAGGGAGGGCATGGGGAGGAGGGAGCAATTTGAGGTCAACACTCATGGGGAGGGACAGGATCAAAGTTAGTCTTATACAACACGACTATTGTGGAAGTCATTTGCAAAACTACACAGATTTGTCCTATATTGAATTGCTTGCCTTCCAAAGGGAAGGGGTGGGGAGGGAGGGAGGAAAAGAACTTGGAACTCAAAGTTTTAGGTACAACTTTTGAGTACTGTTCTTGCCACTAGGAAATAAGAAATACAGGTAAAGGGGTATAGAAAGTTATTTGGCCCTACAGGACAAAAGAGAAGATGGAGACAAGGGCAGAGAGGGATGATAGAAGAGAGAGCAGATTGGTGATAAGGGTAATTAGAATGCTTGGTGTTTTGGGGTGGGGGGAGGGGACAAAAGGGGAGAAAATTTGTAACCCAAAATTTTGTGAAAATGAATGTTAAAATTTAAATAATTAAAAAAAGAAAAGAAATACTCATAGGCGGTGTCTTTAGGATGTTAGTTATCATCAGACAGTCAATTTTCAAGCATTCTTTAAGTATTTCTAATAGACTACGTACTCTACTAAGCCCTTGAAGTACAAAGAAAGAATAAAACAAAAAACAGTGCAGAAACAAAGTAGCCCCCAACATTGAGGAGCTTAAATATGGATGGAGTTGGGTGAGGAATAATATTCAATTAAATAAGTACACAAAAGATGCTTATAGAGTACAGAAAAAAAGCTCAAGTGGCTGAAGGTGCCAGGAAGGCTTCTTGTATGTAGAAGGTAATCTTTGGGTTGAATCTTGATAAACCCAATTATTAATAGGCTGAGGTGAGGAGGGAGAGCATTGCAGATATGGAAAAAGCCAATGTAAAGACATGGAGCCGGGAAATGGATTTGAGGAACAACAGGTCAACTGATATTGCTGAATAAAGTGTGAGAAGACTGGAAACATAGGAAGAGTCAGGTTACAATGATACTTAAGCAACAGAGGACTTTATATTGGATTGTGGAAATAACAGAGATACATGAATTCATTGAATAGGGGGTAGCATACTTACACCTACCAATAATTATCAAAATAACTTGATATGGGTGAATGAGAAAAGACTTGAAGGTAATGACTGGATGGGGATACATTGTGAAGGTAGAAATAACAATATTTGACAATAGGTTGAATATTTTGTGTCATGTTTGTCCTTTCTTGCCGAAGAAGACCATGCCATCAGAGAAATGATGACATGACTTGCACTTGACTTTGTTTTGAGTGAGGGAGGGCTGTGCAGGTCACCAGCCTCACTTCTCCTCCAGAGCATCTGAATCCAGTGACCTGATATTCCTCAGGATGACTGGAGATGGATCAGGATGCATTGGGAAACCATGGCCCCTTTAGGCCAAGGTCTATGCAGGTACTCACTTAGGGTGAGGCAATGTGCATCCATTGAATAGGACTATTTAAGAAGTAGCCAGGGCATCGCCCCTTTAAGGAGATCAAAAAAAGAAAGACATCAGGCTGGGTGGAAACAGCAACAGTTACTACTGATAATCACTGTAAAGGTAGGGGAGTCCAGGAGCCCTTGGCAGGGGCCCCTTGAAGTCCCAGTTTCAGAGTATAGTAGGTTTAAGATTTTGGGAGACGATAGGGGATGGGAAGGGAAGGGAAGGGAAGGGAAGGGAAGAAGGGAAGGGAAGGAAAGGAAAGGTGAAAGAGGAAAGGGGAAAAGGGAAAGGGGAAAGGGGAAAGGGGAAAGGGGAAAGGGGAAAGGGAAAAGGAGGCAGTAAAACCCAGGTCAACTGGGCAACTTTTAGCCATCCAAATTTACTTTCTTTTGGAGAGGAGAAGGAAGAGGAGGGAGAGGCAGATAGGAGAGGAGGAGGTGAGGTACCCAGCAGGCATTCAGCCAGCTACATCTACTCACAGGATCGTTTTTGTCCTTTGTTGCTGAAGAAGACCATGCCATCAGAGAAACGATCAAGTTGAATATTTGGGATTCATGTGAATGAACAAGCATTAATTCCATTGATATCCTTGACCTTTTGTTCTTCCAGATGCATTTTGTTGTTATTTCTCTAGTTCTATCAAATAATTTTTGGTAGTTTGATTGGTATGGCACTGAATAAATAAGTTAATTTAGGCAGAATTGACGTTTTCGTTATATTGGATCAGCCTACCCACAAGCAATTGATGTTTCTAATTTTTATATCTGACTTTATTTGTGTGAAGTAATTGTGTACATATAGTTCCTGAGTTTGTCTTGGCAGGTAGGCTCCTACATAACAGGAATTAATGAAAAAAAATATAAAGAAAAATGGTCAAGCAATAACCAGATCTCAAACTGTATAAGAAGTAATGATCAAAACTATCTGGTCCTGGCTAAGAAATAGAGTGATGGATCGGTGGAATAGATTAGGTACACAAGACACAGTAATTGATGACCATAGTGAACTAATGTTTGATAAACACAAAGACCCTAGCTTTTGGGATAAGGACTCACTATTTGCCAAAACTGCTAGAAAAACTGGAATACAATAAGACATAAATTAGGTATAGAACAATGTCTCACACTGTATGCCAAAATTGCATCAATATTCCTGAATGATTTAAATATGAATGTTACAGGATAAGCAAATTATAAGACAAGGAATAGTTTACCTGTCAGACCTATGGGAAGGTACACAATTGAGCAAACAAAAAATAGAGAGCATTACAAAACATAAAAAAAAAAGATAATTTTGATTATATTAAACTAAGAAGATTTTGTACAAACAACATTAATGCAACCAAGATTAGAAGGAAAATACGAAACTGGGAAACGTTCTTTACAGCCTGTGTCGGATAAAGGCTTCATCTTTCAAATATAGCAAATTGAGTTAAATTTCTAAGAATATAAGCCATTCCCCAATTGTCAAATGTGGTCAAAGGATATGAGTAAGTAGTTTTGAGATGAAGAAATCAAAGCTATGTAGGTATATGAAGACGTGCTCTAAATAACTTTTGATTAGAGAAATGTAAATTTAAACAACTCTGAGATATCATTCCACTCCTGTCAGAGTGGCTAATATGGCAGGAAAGGAAAATGATAAATGCTGGAGAAGATCTTGGAAACTTGAGACACTCTACAGTTGTTTGAGTGATGAACTGATCCAACCATACCGAAGACCAAAGGGCTGTAAAACTGTGCATACCCTTTGATCTACCAATACCACTACTAGGTCTATATCCAAAAGAGATCATAAAAAAAGCAAAAGGACCTACATGTGCAAATTTATGGATGTTATGGGACATTATTGTGCAGAAAGAAATGATAAATAAGCAGATTTCAGGAAATCCTGGAAAGACTTGTATGAACTTATGCAAAGAGAAAAGAGCAGAATCAGGAAAACATTGTACACAGTATCTGCAACATTGTGTGGTGATCAACTATGAATGACTCAGTTCTCAGAAATGCAATGATCCAAGACAATTACAAATTGTTTCAACTTGTTTGACTCAAGTAGGAAAATGCTATCCATATCCAGATATGGCTCTGAATGCCTATTGAAGCATATCTTTTCTCTTTATTCTTTCTTGTCATTTTTTTCTTTTGATCTATTTCTTCTTTTACAGCTGTGACTACAACTTTTAACATGATAGCACATGTATAAGCTACCTCAAATAGTCTACCATTTTCAGAAATGGGAAGGGGAGGGAAAGAGAGAGAGAAAAAAATTGAGACTCAAAATCTTGTAAAAATTTTCTTGCAATATAACTGAGAAAAATAAAATACTATTAAACTTAAGAAATATAATAGGTGACATTTGTGTAATACTAAAAACAATCTGAATTGATTAATTGCTTTGGAGTCATTTTAAGATAGCATGAATCATCTGAGCATTCAGCAATATTTGGGCAAAATGAACTATACTGTTCACTTAAACATTTTTTCTCTGATTCAAATTCAGAATTAAATTGATGATTTATTTAGTAAATAACAGTGGTTTGAGTCAAGATTGCATATCGAATTACAAGAATTATAAGAATAAAAAACATGACTCACCACTCATAACACTACCCTACATAAAAAATAAAGCAAAATTCAGTTTTAACTGCTTGTCTCCATGCAGGTTGAGTGAAATTCAGTCATTCTAAATGGTCTAGTGCTTCAATACTTTAATCAACCTGTAATCTCAGTGTGGTCATGCCCTCCAATGACAGAAATTGCAATCTATCTGTGCCTGCTTATCCTGTGCAACTTTTGTCAAAGGAGTCCACCTAATATTCAGGGAGGACCCCCATGTCTTTAGATTCTTTCCATTGTCTTTAAATTGTTTATATATTTGTAGAGCTCATCCTTTGTTCATCCCTTGCTTTTGATACATGACCTGTGTTTTTAGGGGTCATTTTAGGGTCTTCTTATGATTAGAAATATTAAATGAGACCAACTTAAAATGGAATTTTAAATTATAAACTATAGCGGTGAGATATATCATATCTGAAAATCCAGGTTTACTTTAAAGCACCAACTTTTGAAGATTTCTAAAATTAAATTCTCTTCTGATTCTTATGATTAAATTTCTATCATGATTGTAAGGGACAGGTAGAACAAATGACCTGTTTACGTTATCATGGTTCTATAATTCTATATCTTCGTTATGATAGAGAGTAAGCAAAAAACACTGCAGAATCTATGAATGATGGTTTTACTAAAGCTGATTTATGGAGAGAGATGCCAACAAATATCTCCTTTCAGAGTATCACCATTGTTTTTGTTTTTTGTTTTTGCCCTACTTCCACTTGAAGATTTTGATAATTACTACCTCTAAATCTATTCCTGCATCCCAGCAATTTCTTGCTACTAGCCAAGCATTTTCTGGTGTTTTAGTGCCCAGAGCACTTGAGCTAAGTCCTTCAGATGGTTAATGCTTTCTTGACTGTTGACTGACTGCATTATTTGCATAAGAGAGGATAATAGCTAATCTCCTCAGACTTCAAGAGTGGAGAGACATGGCCAACCTGATTCCAGGACTTACTGTTCCATCTGGCTTGAAGAAATAGCACCATCATAATGGCATATTTATCTGTTCCAACACATTTCCAAGATGACTGCCTTAAATGCAGGGTATTGCTGGCTGAGATGTGTCTGGAGCATTTAAAAAAGCCAACATTAAACACTGACATGGATTTTGTGATAAGCTTGATTGTACAGAAAATGGTTCCTTCAGAAAATGCAGATTATCCTAATTACATATGAGTAATTGATGTAGAGATAACACATGCTAGAAACCTCCAAATGGAATCATTGGTTATTTAATAATATCTGGCATGACAGCACACATTGACCCCAAAGTCTACATTCAGAGCATACTCTGCTGAGAAATGTATACTGCAGCAAAAGGAGAAGACTTATAAATAAGAGCGATTGTCACCAAGACATGATTTTAGGGTTTAGAATTGGGCTAAGAGTCAAGGGAGCGACTGCCATAAATTTCAGTTTTCTTTAGAAAGAAAGATAGGTAGAATTTCAAGAGAACTTGCAGGATTAACTTTCTCGAGCCAACATGACAGAGTAAGCAGTAAATCACTGCAACTCTCCATATATACCTCCTAACAACCATAAAATAGTGCCTCCCCCAAATCCTAGAATAGCCGAACCAGCAAAAAGACCAAAGGTGAAACAATTATTTAGCCCAAGAAACCTGGTAGACCTATAAGAAAGGTTTGTCTCACTAGGGAAAAAGGGGAGTATATTCCAGGATGGGAAGTATCTCAGCAAACCAGCAGCAAACCCCACTTCAGCAAACCAGCAGAAGATCCTGAGCCCCAATGTGGTGGCACAGACAAAGACCAACACCTCTCCTCCCCAACCACATGCTTTAGCATAGCTAGAGGAACCAGCAGACTCCAGCTCCATGAACCACCACTTGCCTCAGTGTAGGCCTAACTGCATCTTTCATTGGACAAACCTCCATATGCTTTATTGTAGCCACCTAAACACCATCATAAGAGCCCTAGCTCAGCACTAGGTTAGCTACTAGAGATCTACAGGATCCAGTAGCACCAGTCACCCCCTCAGCACAGCTCAGGAAATGAGGTCTCCCGGGGGCCTCAAGGCAATATCAGTGCAGCACCAGGTAAACAGTCAAGGCCTGCAGTCATTGGCACAAGAAGCCCCTTCAATCTGGATGCAGAGTTTAGATTTAAAAGAAAGGAAAAAAGTTAAAAAAAAAAGAGGAAAACAAAACAAAATGAATCTGACCACAGAAAGTTATTACGGTGAAGAGAAGACCAAGATACAAATTCAGAAGAGGACAACAAAACACCTATGGGCAAAACCCCAAAGAAAATGGGAAGTGGTCTCAAGCCCAGAAAGAACTCATGGAAGAGCTCAAAAAGGAGCTTATAAATCACATAAGATGGATAGAAGAAAAAAATAGGAAAAGCAATGAGACTGATGCAAGAAGATTATAAAAGTCTACATCCTGGAAAACTGCTTAAAAAGGAGAATTGGTCAAATGGAAAAAGAGATGCAAAAATGCACCAAAGAAAAGAAGTCCTTAAAGAGTACAACTGACCAAATGGGAAAAAAAGTACAAAAGCTAATTGGAAAAAACAACACCTTAAAAGTTAGAATTGGACAAATGGAAGCTAATGACTCTGTGAGAAATCAAGAATCAATCATATTCAAAAGAAGGAAAAAATGGAAGAAAATGTAAAATACCTCATGAGGAAAACAACTGACCTGGAAAATAGATCCAGAACAACATCAGAATCACTGAATTACCTGAAAGCCATAATCAAAAGGAAGACCTGGACAGCATCTTTCAAGAAATTGCCAAGGAAAACTGATCTGATATCATGGAACCAGACAATAAAATGGACATTGAAAAAATCCTACCTATCATCTCAGGAAAGAGATCCCCAAATAAAAACTCCTAAAAACATTATAATCAAAATCCAAAACTATCAGGTCAGGGAAAAAATACTACAAGTGGTCAGAAAGAAACAATTCAAATAGCAGGGAGTCACAATCAGGATTACATAGGACTTGGCAGTTACAACATTAAAGAAACAGAATTCATAGAACATGATATTCTAGAAGGCAAAGAAGCTAGGACTGCAACCAAGAATCACTTAACCAGCAAAATTAAGTATTATTTTGTATAAGTATAATAACATCAAGGGGAAAATGGTCATTTAATGAAATAGAAGTACCCCAAGCTTTCATAAGGAGATCAGAATTAAACCATAATTTTGACCTCCAATATCAAGATCCAAGGTAAGCATAAACATGTAAAAATGGAAAAGAAGACATAAGGGATTCAATAATCTATTTGCATCCCTACACAGGAAGATTATACTTGTAATTCTTAAAAGTTGTATCACTAGTAGTACAGCTAGAATAAATATATATAGGCAAAAGATATGGGTAAAAGATGAATTTGAGGGAATGACATAAAAAATAATAGATGAGAAAGAGTAGTGGGGGCAGAAGGAAGGAAGGGGTTGAATGGGACAAATTATTTCACGTAAAGAAGTGCCAAAGACCTAATACCATAGAGCAGAAGATGGGAGGATAACTGATGAGCATCTCTTTAAAAAAAAACCTTACTCTCATGAGTATTGGCTCAAAGAAGGACTCATATACAAAACCACATGAATATAGAAATCCATCTTACCCAACAATGAAACAGAAGGGGAGGAGATAAAGTAAAAGGGTGGTGGGGAGGACAGTGTATACATAAATAATGAAGCAATATCAATAATAAACATATATGCACCAAGTGGTATGGCATCCAAATTCTTAAAGGAGAAGTTAAATGAGTTACAGGAAGAAATAGAGAGCAAACTATACTCATGGGGGAACTTTGGCATAATGTAGACATAAAGGTTGATACCTTGAGCAAATTAGAAGAGGAAGGAATATTCTAGCTGCCAGATCTATGCAGAGGAGAAGAATTCATGACCAAACAAGAATTAGAGAGCATTACAAAATGCTTTTAAAAAATTGATTATATTAAATTGGAAAGCTTTTGTACAAACAAAATCAATGTGATCACAATTAGAAGGAAAGCAGAAAAATGAGAAATAGTTTTTAGAATAAATTTCTCTGATAAAAGCCTCATTTCTCAAATACGTAGAGAATGAAATGAAATTTACAAGAATATAAGCCATTCCCCAAGTGATAAATGGTCAAAGGATATGAACAGTTTTCAGATGAAGAAATCAAAACTATCTATAGGCATAGGAAGAAGCTCTCTAAAATCACTTTTGATTAGAGAAATACAAATTAAATAACTCTGAGGAACACTCCTACCTCTCAGATTGATTAATATGACAGAAAAAGAAAATGATAAGTCCTGGAGAATATGTGGTTAAATTGGGACAGTAACACACTGTGGGTCGATTTGTGAACTTATCCATCCATTTTGGAGAGCAATTTGGAACCATGTCCACAGAGCAATCAAACTATGTATACCCTTTGATCTAGTAATATCACTACTAGGTCTCCAGCCCAAAAAGATTATAAAAAAGGAAAAAGGACCTACATGTGCAAAAATATTTATTGCAGTCCTTTCTGTGATGGCAAAATATTGGAAATTGAGAGAATGTCCATTATTTGGAAAGTGGCTGAACAAGCTGTGATATTTGAATGTAATGGAATACTACCATTCAATAAGAAATGAACCAGGAGGTTTCAGAAAAACCTGGAAAGACTTGTATGATCTGATGCAAAGTAGAATGAATGGAACCAGGAAAACATTGTACACAGTATCAGCAACATTGTACGGTTATCAACAGTTTCTTAGCAACACAATGATCCAAGACAATTACAAAGGCACATGAAAGAAAATGCTATCTATATCAGATAAATAACTAATATACTCTGCCTGCAGATTGAAAAATCTTTTTCTCTGACTTCATTCTTTGTTATGTTTTTTCTTTTGATCTATTTCTGCTTGCACAAATGTTATTAACATGGAAATATGTTTTGCATGATAGCACATGTATAACCTATATCAAACAGCCTACCATTTTCATAAGAGGGGAGGGAAAGGAAGGAGGGAGAAAAATTTGGAACTCAAAATCTTATAAAAATAAATGCTAAAAATTTTCCTGACATGTAACTAGGGAAAAATCAAATGCTATTTTAAAAAGAGAAATCGGGTTCAAATTCTTACTCTGTTGTTTTCTATCTCTGGGATCTATGGCAAGATTTCTAATCTCTCTGAGAGTAATTTTCTTTAGCTTTAAAATGAAGGCTTTGGAATACAAAGTCTCAGATATCCTACGTACTTTTAAACATATATGCTGACATTCCCTGCCCATCTTATATGGTTATTAGGAAGCTCATATGGGAAAGTAGTTTTCAAAGTGAAAAATGCTACATAAATATAAAAGATTTACATCATGAATTTGCCCAGTCCACCAATATATTATATGTTCAGGTTGGTTGGCATAGACAGTAACACCATTCTCAAATAGAAACAGACTGTTGTGGAGCAGCTCATTAACTAAAAATAAAAATAACCCCCCCCCCAAATTTGTACATTAATATTATCTATGTTGTATTTTATTTTTCTATATTTATCAAGACTATCTAAATTTTCTATAAACCATACTGGGATCTATGTGCTTTCTCACTTGCCTCTGATATATTCCAGCACTGATTTCTTTTCACTCCAGGCCCTGACCTTTGATCTGTGATTCAAGGGGATTCCAGTGTAAAGATCCATTGGGTGACTTTTATGGGGTTAATCCTAGTGAATTTCTGTCCATCACATTACATTTTTCTTCTACTTCCATGAATAGGCACCAACTCAAACACCCTTCTTAAGTTCTACCTTACAAATCAGGTTCTGTTGTTTCTCTTTTCTCAAGATACAGCTGTTTATAACTCTACAGTTAACCCTATTCCATCTGTCCTGCCTTTCAGCTGTCCCCTTCCTTGGGGAACATTGTCCTAGCATATAAAGAATTGACCAAGTAGACAGGTTACATTCCAATCAGTTTGGGAAGTTATGATCGTCAGATATGACTAAAAATTTCAAAACAAGTCTGGTCTACATTGGTAGAGACAATTTCCTTGCCAGGAGATTCCTATGCCAATAAAGTCACAGGACCAGACTAAAAAAGGAATTATGACAGTAACAACTCACATCTTTCAAAGCACTTTTATCAGTAAGCTGCGAGGAATGTAGGTCAGCCAATCAAAAATTGTTTATTAAGCACATGCTATGAGCCAGGCTCTGTCCGAAGTACTGGGGATTCAAGTGCAAAGAATGAAATAATCTCTATTTACTTGTAATATTTTCCCCATTGCATAGATATGGAGACTAAAGTCCTGAAAAACTAAGTATCTCACTCATTGATACATAACTGCTAAATGTCTAAGGTAGGATTTAGCTGTAGGCTTCTTGTTCTTGCCATCTTTGTATTGCATCACTAATATCTCTTGGGGTATCTCTTGTCTTTTGAAGAATTATTTTTTTTCAATTAACAAAAATATATTTTCTTTCTATCATTCCTTCATTTGAATGACATTGCATTTTTTCCAATAGTATTTGTGCATTACTTTGAATACCCATAAGTACTTCTTTTACATTCCTTAAAAAAATAGATATGGCCCTTAAACTTACCACCAAAATTGGTTTTGGCAAAGAAATCTGACAAAGATCAAGAATGAAAGTAACATATATGGCCATGGGCAAGACACTTTTTTTCCCCTTGGCAGTGACTGTGAAAATATGTATCTTCTTTTTATTAATTGTATCCCCAAAACTTAGAATGGTGCCTAGAATATAGTAGGCACTTATTAAATGATTATTGGAATAGATTGTTTTGATGACTAAATGATTGTGAACTGACAATTATTTGTGAAGCACAATTGTGGGAGTTAAAGATGATAATATTAGAAATAACTTTGACCCCTTAGCAATAACCATGGAAAAGATGTAGGCATGCTTTAGAACACAGGATTCATCTGTGAGAGTAAAAGTTGGGATAAAGACCCTCAGATTTTGAATGCTATATGAATAAATGATAATTATGGAGCTTTGCCATCAATAATATAATGTAATATAATATAATATAATATAATAATATAATATAATAATATAATATAATATTGTAACATCATTGTACATTCATAATAAAATAAGAATTGCATCCTCAGTAGTAAACAAAATGATGAAGTCTGACAATTGTCAGTTCTGCTCGTTATCAACCTGACCTCCAGTAGCTCTGTCAGTCACTCAAAAATCTGAAGCTTACTTCGGGGTTGAAGGTTTTGTCTCTCAGGGAACTCGGATGTTAATGATACCACTCTGCAAAAGTCGCCAGCAGTTCACATAAGCCTTATAAACTCGGAGTCTTTTGATCCCATCAATAGTGCATCATGGCAGATTTCACCCAACATATATGACAATTTCTCTTGAAAACAAAGTTACTTTCCTTGACTTGTGAATTTGTCTCACAATTCTGGAAATCAATTTGGAACTATGCAAAAATTATTATTAAAATGTATATTCCCATTGACCCTACCAGGCCTATACCCTAAAAAGAGATCAAAAGAACAGTAAAAATCTTCTTGCACAAAAATTATCTATTGCACTCCTATTTATCATTTCAAAGATTTGGAAGCAAATTGGGTATCCATTAACTGGGAAATACCTAAACAAATTACAATATGGAAATATAGTAGAATGCTATTATTGTAAGAGTGATGCTGTAAGGAATGAAAGGTCTGGTTTTAGAGAAACCGAGGAAGACAAATATGAACTGATGTAGAGTGAATTGAGTAAAAACAAAAAGATTAGTAGAATGACCTCATTATTATAAAAACGAACTTTGAAAGGCTTGACTTTATCATCACAATGATTATACAGGATTGTAAGGAACTCAAGATTAAGCATGCTACTCATCACCTAACAGAAAAGTGATGGACCCAGTACAAAGAGTAAGGCATACACACATGCATACATATATACACAATACACATATGCACATACATACATACATATATGTGTATGTGTACGCACACACATATATACACATCTCAGGAAAGTAGGAGTTGAAGACATGTATTAAGAGATAGGGCAATGGATGAGATTAGAAGCTTTTAAAGGCTTTTAGAAGGTGGCATTTACTATGCTGGTACACTAACAATAGCAAATACAACATCTTCTGTTTCTCCTCCTCCCCCACCACACACACACACATCTGTGACACATTCTTCTACAAGAACATATAGAGCGAAGGGCAAAAAACTGAACTCAATTAATAGTATTCCCACTTTGGAGAATGTAAAGAACAGACATTGTAAGGAGTTACTAAAAGATGAATAAATGGATTTTCATACGTTAGTAAGGACCTAGGCAGGATTAGCTATGATTACTTTGCAGATTCCTGTCTGCATGGCTCCTTGATTTCCTCCAGCTATTTTGAGTGAAAGAGGATAGAAATTGTAGATTGTGATCTAACTTAGATATCAATGTCCAATATATAGGCTTGGTTTTTTTTTTTCCCATTTGACTAAGAAAGATACAGGAAGAAAGGGGTTCAGGGATAAAGAGGAAAGGGAAGATAGGAAGTTTCTTGTTCAACAACAAGGTTGAATAAACCTTTTTTTGGCTTTTATTTTAATGTATTCCCATAAGGTTTAATGTCACATTAAACCAACGAGCAAATATGTCCATATGGAGGAAATGTCAAAGACACATTAAGAATCACCATGGAGAGAGAGCCAGTCCACATGCTTCTGACAAAGATCTCCATCTAGTAAAACTTTATAATCAATGGGAATCCCCTGTATCAGTCCCATATAGAGAAGAATTCTTGCCTGCTTCCTGGTCTGACATAGGAAGTTCCTTCTAGGGGCACTATAGGAACCAGAACGTTATTCAATAATAAAGTGACTTTGCTTGAAATAGAGCAGTCCAAAATTTGCTGCAATAATTCCCCCTCTCCTTTCCGAAATACCCCTGCTCCTTAAAACATGGTGTCTAGAATGTCAGGGGAGATGATTATACCTCACCAATTTCCAGAGGTTAACCTTCTATTGTAATAATTGTCCTAGGTTGTTTTGGCATCTCACAACTCTTAACATGGTACAAAGAAATATAAATGCCTGAAAATCCTTGAATTAATCATCACTTGGACTTTTTTCCTTTTGCAATATATATAATCCCAGTATAATGTTTAGGGTTTGCATTTCTCTTTCCAAACTTATAATGTTACCCTTATTCCTTGTCACTTCCTAAAGCTTTACCAAACGTCCCAAGAAGGGAGGTTACTTTCTACATTTTGAAGTCCAGTGGTGAGGATACAGAGATAAATATACCCTAATAACCTATATATTTCTATATCTTGGGAAACCAGAAGTCACCACTTTTGGAGAAGCAGGACAATGGAATGAGTTGCAGGAGTCAAGGATTTGGGTTCAGATCCTAGTGCTGGGGTTTACTAATGCATGATCTTGTTAAAGCATACTTAACATGTCAGGGGTGGTATACATAGTAGCTGTTGTTATTCAGTCATTTCAGTTGTGTTCTACTCTTTGTGACCCCATTTTGGATTTTCTTGGGAAAGATCCTGGAGTGGTTTACCATTTCCTTCTCCAGTTCATGTTTTAAAACTTTTTAAAATTTATTTTTAGTTTTCAACATTCATTTCCACAAAATTATGTGTTCCAAATTTTCTCCCCATCTCTTTCCTTCTCCCACCCCAAAATGCCATGCATTCTGATTACCCCTTCCCCCAAACTGCCCTCCCTTCTATCACACCCCTCCCTTCCCTTATCTCCATCTTCTCTCTTTTTTTGTTGGGCAAGATAGAGTTCTATACCCTATTGCTTGTATTTCCTATTTCCAGGTTGTATGCAAATGTAATTCTCAACCTTCTTTCCTAAAACTTTGAGTTTCAACTTCTTACCCTTCCTCCCTCCCCACCCATTCCCACTGAGAAGGCAAGCAATCCTATACAGGCTATATATGTGTAGTTTTGTGAAAGACTTCCATAATAGTCATGTTGGGTAAGACTAACTATATTTCCCTCTTTCCTATCCTGCCCCTCATTTCTTCTATTCTCTCTTTTGAACTTGTTCCTCCCCAAAAATGTTTACTTCTAATCATTTCCTCCTCCCATTTGCCCTCTCTTCTATCATTCCCTCCCACACCTCTTATCCCCTTCTCCCTTATGTTCCTGTAGTGTAAGATAGATTTTCATACCAAATTGAGTGTGCATGTTATTCCCTCCTTAAGCCAAATGTGATGTTAGTTTTACTTTTTCCCTCTTACCTCCTCCCCTTTTCCACTCCATTGAAAAAGCTTTTTCTTGCCTCTTTCATGAGAGATAACCTGCCCCTTTCCATTGCTCCCTCTCTCCTCCCAGTATATTCCCCTCTCACCCCTTGATTTTATTTTTTTAGATATCATCCTTTCCTATTCAGTTCACCCTGTGCTCTCTGTCTATGTATATGTGTGTATAATCGCTCCAACTATCCAAATACTGAGAAAAGTTTCATGAGTTACAAATATTATCCTTCCATGTAGGAATGTAAACAGTTCAATGTCAGTAAGTCCCTTATGATTTTTCTTTCCTGTTTAACCTTTTCATGCTTCTCTTGATTCTTATGTTTGAAACTCAGATTTTTATTCAGCTCTGATCTTTTCATCAAGAATGCTTGAAAGTCCTCTATTTCATTGAATGACCATTTTCCCCCCTGAAGTATTATACTCAGTTTTGCTGGGTAGGTGATTCTTGGTTTTGATCCTAGTTCCTTTGACTTCTGGAATATCATATGTAGAAGCTGCTCAATCTTGTGTTTTCGTGAATATATTTGCACAATACTCAAATTGTTTCTTTCTAGCTGCTTGCAATATTTTCTTCTTGACCTGGGAACTCTGGAATTTGGCTATAATATTCCTAGGAACTTTCCTTTTTGAATCTCTTTCAGGAGGTGATTGGTGAATTCTTTCAATATTTATTTTACTCTTTGGTTCTCAGGACAGTTTTCCTTAATAATTTCATGAAAGATGATGTCTAGACTGCTTTTTTGGTCATGGCTTTCAGCTAGTCCCATAATTTTTAAATTATCTCTCCTGGATCTATTTTGCAGGTCAGTTGTTTTTCCAATGAAATATATCACTTTATCTTCTATTTTTTCATTCTTTTGGTTTTGTTTTGTAATTTCTTGATTTCTCACAAAATTATTAGCTTCCATCTGCTTCATTCTAATTTTAAAAGAACTATTTTTTTCAGGAGGTGATTGGTGGATTTTTTCAATATTTATTTTGCCCTCTGGTTCTAAAATCTCAAGGCAGTTTTCCTTGATAATTTCATGAAAGATGATGTCTAGGCTCTTTTTTGATCATGGCTTTCAGGTAGTCCCATAATTTTTAAATTGTCTCTTCTGGATCTATTTTCCAAGTCAGTTGTTTTTCCAATGAGATGTTTCACATTGTCTTCTATTTTTTCAATCTTTTGGTTTTGTTTTGTAACTTTTTGGTTTATCTCATAGTCATTAGCTTCCCTGAACTCCACTCTCATTTTTAAAGAACTATTTTCTTCAGTGAGCTTTTGAAACTCCCTTTCCATTTGGCTAATTCTGCTTTTTAAAGCCTTCTTCTCCTCATTGACTTTTTGGACCTCTTTTTCCAATTGAGTTAGCCTATTTTTAAAGGTGTTATTTTTCTCAGCATTTTTTTGGTTCTCCTTTAGCAAGCTGCTGACTCGCTTTTCAAGCTTTTCTATGACCTGAGCCCATTTCATATTCATTTTTGAGGTACTGGAAGAAGAAGCCTTGACTTCCTCTGACAGTATGCATTGTTCTTCCTCATCTGGAAGGGTGGAAGAACATACCTGCTCACTAAGAAAGTAACAGTCTTTGGTCTTATTTTTTTTCCCTTTTTTGGACATTTTCCCAGCCAGTTACTTGACATCTGAATTCTTTGTCAAGAAGAGGGTCCTAGTGCTCCTCCTCCCCCTAGGATCATGCTCAGGGCTGAGGTTCAGATCAGCTGCTCAATTCCCCCAGAGACTTTAAGCTGAGCTGTTTGAACAATGGACCCAGGCTGCTTCTGCTGCCACCGCAGTTGCTTGCTGCCCTCTGCTACTGCTGCTATGGCCTGGGGCCAATGCTGAGTGGACCTCACATCCTTCTTACCCATCTGGGAAAATGCTCCCACACTGATCTTTGAAGGTTTCTTCGTTGCTTGTGAGTTGAGGGATCGGGACCCTCCCTGCTGGGGATTCTGCCCCTGAGGCCTGTTCCAGTCCTGTTCTTCCCTGTGCTGTGCAACCAGGGCTGGACTCTGCTCTACTCAGCATCTTGTAGGATAGACTTTTCCTGTCAGCCTTCCAGGCTACCTTTGGCTGGAAATCTCTTTCACTGTGTCATTCCATGGTTTCTCCTGCTCTAGAATTTTTTGAGAGCCATTTTTTACAGGTCTTTTGTGGGTTGTGGGGGAAGCGCTAGAATATATGTGTCTTTCTACTCTGTTGTCTTGGCTCCTCCAAAGAACTATTTTCTTCAGTGAGCTTTTGAACCTCCTTTTCAAATTTGTCTAATTCTGCTTTTTAAAGCATTTTTCTCCTCACTGGCTTTTTGGACCTCTTTTGCTAATTGAGTTAGCTTACTTTTAAAGGTGCTATTTTCTTCAGCATTTTTTTGGGGTCTCCTTTAGCAAGCTGTTGACTCACTTTTCATGATTTTCTTGCATTATTATCATTTCTCTTCCCAATTTTTCCTCCACCTCTCTTACTTGATTTTCAAAATCGTTTTTGAGCTCTTCCATGGCCTGAAACCATTGCATATTTATTTTGGAGGTGTTGCATGCAGAAGTCTTGACTTTTAGGTCTTCCTCTGATGGTATGCATTGTTCTTCCTCTTCCAAAAGGATGGAAGAAAATGCCTGTTCACCAACAAAGTAGCCTGCTATAGTCTTATTCTGTCCCTTTTTTTGGGCATTTTCCCAGCCAACTACTTGACTTTTGAGTCCTTTGTCAAGAGGAGCGTATACTCCGGGGACCTGTAAGTTCTCACTTCCTCCAAGGTGGCACAATCAAGGGAGAGGAGTT
The DNA here is from genome assembly GCF_028372415.1 of Notamacropus eugenii. Taxonomy (NCBI): domain Eukaryota; kingdom Metazoa; phylum Chordata; class Mammalia; order Diprotodontia; family Macropodidae; genus Notamacropus; species Notamacropus eugenii. Next base: position 411,049,043 of record NC_092874.1, read on the forward strand.
TACTCCTCTTCTGTCCTGTGCTCTTGTCTAGGAGCAGCCACAAGCACTATGTTCTGCCCAGGATCTGCAAGTACAATTCCCTCTCCACAACCGCCTTCAGCTCCACCAAGCCAGAAATCTTCCTCAACCCAGGAGAGGCACTCAGGGCTGAAATCTAGATTAGCTGCTCAGTTCCCCCAGGGACTTTAGGCCAAGGGCTCCAAAAATGGAAGCTGCTGCTGCAGTTGCAGCTGCCATTGGTCCAGACTCTGTTCCCTTCTCACCCAGGTGAATCACTGACCTTTGAAGCTGTCTTTGGCATTTGTGGGTTGAGCAATCTGAAATCCTCAGCTGCTGCTGGGAATTCCACTTCCTGAAGCCTGATCTGGTCCTGTCCCTACCTCATCCATGGCCAATTCCGGGCTGCATTCCATGCCTGGTGCAATAGACATTTCCTGTCTGCCTTTTAGGCTGTCTTGTGCTGGAAATCTCATTCTGTCGTTTTGTGACTTCTGCTGCTCTAGAATTTGTTTAGAGTCATTTTGTATGGCTATTTTATGGGTTTCTACATAGCAGGAGGAACTTCTGCAGGTCTGTCCTTCTACTCTGCTGTCTTGGCTCTGCCTCCTCCTGCTCATTTTATAGATGAGGAAACCAAGACAAAGAGAGTTATGTGACTTGATCTGGGTCACACAGCTAGTAATTATCTGAGGACACATTTGTATTTAGGTCTTCCTGACTTCAGACCTAGTGCTCTATTCCCACTGCACCACCAAAGTTTTCTGTGAATACTAGACATTCAAAAAAATGCTTCTTCCCTTCCCTTTCCCTTATAGGTGCCTCAGCGTTCCCATTGTTATCTTCCCCATTAGAATGTAAGTTCTATGAGGACAATGACTGTTTCATTGTTGCTTGTTGAGTGATTGATCCTCTGTTTGTTTAATGATATCCTTTAGATACTGTTTAGTATTTATTGTAAAAGTTTGTCTGTTTCCTACCACTACCACCATCAGTGTTGCTCTTTATCCATATATATATTGTTCTAACAATCTAAAAAAAAGGTTGATAGGTGATAGATGATAGAGTTAAATGAATGATAGATATAGATAGATAATAGGAAGAAAGAGGAAGGAGGCAAGGAAATCATGAAAATAAGTGAATAAGCTTGAAGTTTTAAATATTTTCTTGGTCATCTTTTGATTATGATTATGGTCTCATTCCTCACTCCCATATTTTGCAATCTTGCCTTCCACAATATCTTACTATAATGCACCATAATGATATGGAAATGGCCTTTGATTCTTGTATGTGATGTCAGTGGAGTCTTAGCTCTGGCAGGTTCTATGTGGAATTTGAATTTTTACTTGCCAGAATGGTTTTGAGTGTAGTTCTAGCCACATTGAGTTGGTTTTCAAAGAATTAGCCTAAATAAGCACAGAGAGACATCCCTACTAGGGTCAGCAGGTGGTGATGTGTTTGTTGGTCAAGGCTAATGATGAAATAAAGAAAGATTCAAAATGCCCATCAGAGATGTTCACTTCAATTTCAGTTGTGATCATGGCAGAGTTGTACAAAAGGGAGCAGAGGGAGCTAAGAAGCACATAATTTTCAAATCATCTGTAAGCTTTAACTGAGCTACTGGTACTACTCAAAATGTGAGATTCTTTCCCAATGCCTAACAAATGGACACATTTCCAGTAGGAAAAATAATTATATGAAACTTGCTATTCTGACTAGACTCAGTCTAAAAGCATTTAATAGGTATTTTCTGTGTACCAGGTACTTAAAAAACCCTGAGAATACAAAAAAGGAAACAAAACCAAGATCCTAGCCCTGAAGAAGCTCACATTCAGAGGGAGACACCATACAAAAAATAATGTGCTTGCCAGATATATTTGTGGTTGTTGTTCAATCATGTCCAACTCTTCTTGATTCCATGGACAAGTCATGCCAAGCCCTTCTATCTTCTCTTATCTCTTAAAGTATCTTCAAGTTCTTGTTCATTGTTTCCATGACACTATCTATCCATTTTATCCTCTGCCATCCCCTTTTCCTTTTTCCTTCAATCTTTTCCAACATGAAGGTCTTTTCCAATGAGCCCTGTCTTCTCATTATGTGGCCAAATATTTAAGCTTCAACTTTAGTATTTGAACTTCCAGTGAACAGCCTGAATTAATTTTTTTAGGTATTGTCTAATTTGATCTCATTGGTGTCCAGGGGACTCTAAAAATTCTTCTCCAACCCCATAATTCAAAAGTGTTGATGCTGCAGTGCTTAGCTCATGATCATACATCGCTACTGGAAAAAAAAATAGTTTTGGTTATATGGACCTTTGTCAACAAGGTGATACACTATAAACAGAAAGTAATCTTAGAGGGATAACCTTATCAATAGTGGGTGGAAGGGAGGAGACTGGAAAAAAACAAACAAACAAGAAAAGGAAGTTTTAATAGAATGAAAGCATGCTTCCTAGGTTCTCCTGAAAGAGAAGCTGTCAGTTCAAAGGCAACAAGGAACACCATTTCATAGCATATTTGCCCATCTCCTATTGCCCTAATGATATATTTGCAAACTAAGGGTGGGATGGGGAGGTGTAGAACAGAGTAAAAGGAGCAGCAAAAGTTTATCTGTGCACATGCAATAGGGTTTAATCCAGGGAACTCCCTGATAAATTTGCTGAAACAGTGAGTTGGGGACTTTTGAAAGCACTTCCCTGTGGAATAGGTGGATATGTTCCCGGGTTCCTTGTTCAGAGGACAAAAGACGTTTCTTAATTGAGACACTGACTGAGGTTGCCCCAAAAGTAAACTAATTGTTTAGAGGAAACTTCCCTTTGTTCTGGACTATTAAAAGAAGCTTACAGGAACTCTTCAGTTCTACTCTTTTCCCAGAGATATTCTGAGAATAAAACAGAATTGTGTGTATGAAAGGGAGCAAGGGTAATGAGTGGCATATTTGTCCAGCTGAGTTTACAAATGCATCTTTAGCATGTCTGTATATATTTTTCTGATCACCAAATGCTATTTAACAATTATATAATAAAACATATATGTGTGTATATATGTGTCTATATATACTTACATACATACATACATACATACATATACATATGTATATATACATGTATATATATGTTTGTGAGGTAGCACATTGTATAAGCAGAAAGTCCATCTCCTGCTTCTGTACTTTTGCACTGGCTATCCTCCTTGCCTAGAAAACCTTACTTCTTCATCATAAAGCCCCTCTTTTTAAGACACAGTGCAGGTACCATATTCTAAATGAAGTTTTTTTGGATTTTTCCAAAGGCAAGTGCCCTCTCTCCTAAACTAATAGTACGTCTATGTGTTGATATACACTCATATATAAAAGACAAATATTTAATGATTATATATTTATATTACCTGGACTTTTATACATACCTCTCTTGGTAGAATGTAACCTCATGATGACTAGAAATTACATTTTTTATCTCATTAGGCATATGGAAGGATTTAGTGAAATAATATAAATAAGGGTAATTTACAATTGCAATGTGTTATGCAAATATAAAACAATATAATTATTAACATGATAGATTTAGCATTATTCTTTACACTTAAAATTGATCACAGTCTCAATAAATATATGTTGGATTTAATTTAATTATGAATGCTCCCCAACAATTATCTGAGACTTCCTGATAAATTTAAAAGGAATTTCCCTATGAACTTTTATTCTGTCCCTTTGTCTCTCTTTTTATGAGATGCTTCCCCCCCAAAGTAGTCAGCCCTTTTGAGTATTTTTCCTTCCACTAAAAGATGCCTTTTTTTTTGTAAAATCAATGTGGAAACATTAAAACTGACCAAGTAACAGCGCCAACACACTATTGATACCCAGAACACAGAAGGGCTCTTGCCGCACAGGAATGATAAAACGAAATATTTTACTTTTTGAAATGGTATTTTTCTTTTTTTCTTGCAGTTATTGTTGACATACACTTTGGAGGGGGGTAATTCCTCTTTTTATAAGAGGTTTTTATTGCTTGTAATTTAAAGCCAAAGTAATTGAGATGTTGAGCAGGGAATTGAAGATGGAAAGGAAAGAGATTGGGGAAAAGCAGTTTTGACCTACCATTACATCAATGCACAATTTGAGTTGGAGAAGTTGTTTTGTTTCATTACAAATGGCAAATAAAAAAGTCCCTTCTCCTGGAAAGACTGCAGCCTTTGAAGCCATTGGAGAAACAAAAAGTGTTAGACAAAAATTATGCCAGTTAGTGGCTGAATCTAAGGAAAGGGCTTTTACGTAATTGTGCCTGAACTATGTAAATCATGATCGTCAATAAGTCACCAAATTAATCTTTTGCAATCTTGAGACACAATGGGGAAGATTTTGTATTTATTTTGGTGTTTCCATTTTATACTAAGGAACAAGTAAGGCCCACACAATTTCTTTCATCAAAATCCCTTGCAATGTCTCTTTAAAAAGAGAAGAAAGATGTCATCTTCATCCTTTGACCCTACTTCTGTGACCTGATTCTGGCATCTCTTCTTGCCTGTCCTTAGCCTTCCCCTGCCCCCTCCCCCCCCCCCCCCCCCATCTTCTGGCTTAATTTCACTTGTACTGGTGAGTATTTCCTAGATCACAAAATCTGTTTCCCATCTATTTGCTACTTTAATTAATGTCTTCTATGATCTGTTGACCTCATCTTTTTAATTCAGTTAAATGTAATTCATTAAATGGTAAAAAAAAATTAATAAATATCTCTTAGGTGTAGGGTACTATTTCATGTGCTGAAAATACCGATACAAAAAGAAACTACTCCAGTCCTCAAGGAACTTATATTCCATTTTGGAGATATAATGCAAAATGAATAAATATAATGTAGTTTGAGAAGGGAGGGGATGTTGATGACTTGGGAAAAGGAATAAAGAAAGGCTTCCTATATTTTTCCCTGAGTTGAACCGTCAAGGATATTTAGTATTCTAAAAGACAAAGAAGATGTCCACTATAGAGATGGGGACTGTAGAAGCACAGTTAGAGATGGATTGCTATACTTGGAAAACATCTAGAATATAGACTATATGATGAGGTACAGTGTAAAATAAGCCTGAAGGTAAGGGAAGTTGCAACATGAAATAAAGCTGGAATCAGATTGTGGAAGATTTTAAGTGTCGAACCCAGGAGCCATAGGAAGTCACTCAAGTAAAAAGGTTATACCAGTGTTTTAGAGAGGTTATTTTGTTAATGATGAGGAGGAAAAATTCAAGAGTAAATCAACTGTGGATCCAATATTAATGAAAAATCTAAAAATAAACAAAAACGAAAATTTATATAAAAGTATACATGAAATGAAAAAATGTACTAAAAATTCAAATAAAACTTAAATTAAGTACAACTTATTAAAATGTAAATAAAATTTTCCAAAATTCAATTTCAATTAAATATTTTAAGTATATTTATTTCATAAACATAAAAAATTAAATTAAAATTTGAAAAAAATATAGAATTGGCAAAAATCTTGAATTTTTCGAGTAGTTCTCATGGAAGTTTGGAGAAGAAAATGTTTCTAAATTATATTGTGGAGGTAGAATTCATAAGGCCCAGCAATTCTTTGACTATGGTGGAATAGGAGTGGTTTAAAATGAATGAAGAGGTGGGAGTGGTTCCCATGTAGCAAACATGCTTTTGTAGAAGGATAGTGGTGCCCTCAACTGGACAAAGAAAATTAGATAGAAGGATACATTATGATGGGGAAAAAAGTTCCCTTTATGCACTTTGGGAATTTTAGATGACTTCAAGACACTGATGTGTAGATGTCCAGAAGACATTTAGTGGTGGGAGACTCAAGAGAGAGATAAGGGTTACAAATGTAGATCTGGGTATTACCTGCTTAGAAGTAAGAATTAAATCTGTGTAGGCTAATGAGATGTTTCAGAGAGAGTGTAAAGAGAGAAGAGAAGGTCAGAGCTTTGGAGAAACAGTACAGTTAACATCTCTGTTGAAGACCCAGTAGAAAGCAGAAGTCATTTCAACAGCTCCCATGATTTCAATTATAATTTTCATTCAGATGATTCTCAGATCTAGTTCTGTTCTCTGGTTTGAGCTCTAGGTCTTCATTTTTAACTGCCTTTTGGATATTTCAAACTGGATGTCCAAAAAGCATCTCAAACTCAATATGTCCAAAACACAACTTTTTGCATTTCCTTCCTAAATTTTCTCCAAATTTTCCTATGGAAGATATTACCATCCTGCTAGTTTTTCAAGATTCAAACCTGTATGTCACACTCACATCCTTTGAGTACACGCTATACACTTTGAATACATCCCATACACAAGTGACAACACACTTATCAAATCTTGTTGCTTCTACCTTTACAATATTGTTCATTCTGTCCTCTCTGCTTACATAACCATAATGCTAAGGCCTTAAGGCAGTTATCACCTTTGTCTGGAATATTGCAATATCTGTTCTCTCTGCTTTACTTTCTGCCCTACTCTGATTCACATTTCACTGAGAGATTTTCAGCCTCAAGTGAAAAAATTCAGATCTTTCTCTAACTTCAACTGCGCCTTCCATTTTCTGATGCAGGTGTCTCCTGAGGGAAGGTAGTAAGAAATCAGGCTGGCTTCCAATTACTCCAGCATGATGCAACTTCCTCTTTCTGTTGTCAGCCCAATGTCTCACCCTAGATCTAGAGAGCCTTTGGTGGGTAGAGGAGCAACCTTCTCTTTTACGTCGGGTCTTCTGTCTCCTGCTGTGACTATCCCTTGTGGGAAGAGGAGGATGGAAAATCAGTGGAGAGAATTTCCATCTCCTGCTGTACAGATTCTATTTCCATCATCTATGTCATCTCCTGCTTAATCTCCATCTTTCAGAGGGAAGAGGGGTATTGAACCAAGTCCTCCCATTTAACCATCTGACCATACGACTTCCATCTTGTCCTACATTTGTCTCCAGTCTAATCTTTTGTTTCTTTTATGAAGATCAGTGGCTCCTTCCACTCTTCTTCCCATATCTGATCATGCTCTACAGATCTCAGTGATTCTTAACCCTTGTAGATCATCATCCAAACCCCATTCCTCCTCCCTTATCTCACAGTTCCTTATTGCCATCCCCCACAAGCTTTCTACCTTATAGTTCCAACCAAACACTTCCCATCCCTTCTACTATGTCATCTGGAATGTCTGTTTAAATACAAAAAGGAACTACTTCAATACTCAAGGAACTTATATTCCATTTTGGAGATATAATGCAAAACGAATAAATATAATTTAGTTTGAGAAGGGAGGGGACATTGGCAACTAGGGAAAAGGAATAAAGAAAGGTTTCTTATATTTTTAAGGTAACAAACTTCCCTTTTTCCTAAATCTTTTTCTTCCTACTCCTTCCATCTTCTAGCAGTTATTGAAACCTGATGCTTCTCTAATGACACAACTCTACTGATCACTCTCTCAGTACTGGCTGCACATTTACTCATTTAACTTGGCTCACTGGTGAAAGTTCAAATACTTTTTGCTCCCCCTTGCCACTTTCTGGTTCCCTTGTTACCTCCATCTTTCACTAACCTCTCCTTGTTTGAGGTGCATGGTATTCATGATATGTTCTTGTGTGGCTTGTTTATTTTGGTAAGAAAGCAAATTAGACATGAACAAATGATTATTGACCCAACTGGATAGTAAGAAAGTACCCTTCACACATAGTAAGGTGTTGTGAGTATGAGTAATTTCAGAAACACGATTTCTTGAAAGATTTACTAAAAGGCACATTCATTGGAAAAGATGTAACTGTCTTTAGTGACCACAGAACTTTCCTCAGTTTCTGTTGCAGTCCCTTGGAAGCTGATTTAACAGTTGGTCTAATTCGATGATAAGAACACTCTGGGGGATTAGAGTACACTAGTTTTTAGGGAAGCCATAAGTAGTGAACTTTGTGGGCAGAGGCAGAAGGCATCCGACTTACCCACCAGCCTCTCTACATTCCTTGGCATCAGAGATGGTGGCTACAAAAATCCAAAGTCTTTGGTTCTCCAAAGTCTGCTTCCGTGGGACATAGAACCATGTTTTCCTAGTCACCAATTATTAAATTTGGGTGGTAGATCCTGTGCTAGATGTTACAGGCAGTTATACACATATACCTACACATGCATGTCCATGCACACATGTGAGAAAACTCAGCAGAATCCAATCTGCTACAGAGCTCATTTAATCAAGATACCTTACCTATTATTTCTAAATATTGGTCCCTGTTTATAGGTGTCGCTATAGGAAGCTCTCAGCTTTTTTCATAAATAGGGGCTTAAACGAGAACTAAAAGTAAACAAACCCTCTATGGGCTCATGATTTCTTCACAAATTCAGAGTTCATGATCTGCTTCACAAATACAGAAGTGGACAGAACCACTATGGGGCCAACTGTGATTAATTTTATCATATGGTTGTCAAAAAGATAATGCTAATAATTGTAATGTTCTGAAGATTAATCAGGAGCAGTAGTCACGACACAACATCTGAGTTGAACTAAAAATGAAACAGACTTTTAATGCATGTTTTGAAAGGACAGTTGGCATCATGGCTAACTTTTTTTTTCTTTAACATCTATGAGGACTTGAGTTCTGTATAACAGCTTTTTCAAACCAAAATAAGAAAATGGCATAAATATTACAAAGAAATGAAAAACATTTTGAGCATTTCCTCCTTGATTTGTTGTTATCTAGATAATAGCCTTCCTGGCTAAGATATATCATTCAGGGGTTGAGGAAAAGGATGCAATCTAAGCAGAAATAAAAGCCTTGATATATCAAATACTGTAGTTGTATCACTCATGAGCCCCATTTTTCTTTCAATTTCCATGTACTACTAGGCTCAGTAAGTCACAATAGTAATACTTTCCCTTCAATGCTAGGACACTCTTCCCATTTTTATCAGCTTCTAAGGTATAATTTGCAATTGTTAAATACCCAGATTGTGACTTACCACACATGCATAAGAGTATCTTATTATGTAGAAATATATTATTATGTAGTATTATCTTATTATGTAGAATCTTCTGGGAAAATACAGCATACTTAGAACTTTGTTGTTAATTTTTGTCCAACTCTACAACTCTTGTGTACCATACTGTCTCTGGGGTTTTCTTGGGAAAGGTACTGTATGGTTTGCCATTTCTTTCTCCATTGGATTAAGTTAAATGACTTGCCCAGGGTCACACAGCTAGTAAGTGCGGGAGGCCAGTCTGAACTGAGGTCTTCCTGACTCTAGGACCAGCTCTCTATCCACTGAGTCATCTAACTGGTTCATACCTGGAAATATAGAATCTGATCCAATCTGATGATTGGAATATAAGCATTATACAGTGACACACCATACATATACACAGTCATCCATATACATATATGTATTTTTGCACACATATACATACATACATACACATATGTATGCATGCATATGTTTACCATAGCCACAGAGGATATCCTGCAACAAATCTAAGTGTAAGAGTGATTTCTATTGATAGTGAAACTTTTGCAATTGCTTTGTATTATAGATGACAATGTATTGATTCTCTCTGTCTCTCTCTCTGACTACACACACACACACACACACACACACACACACACACACACACACAACACACACACACACACACATCTGTCCTTAGGGCCTGTCCAATAATATTCATGTCCAAGATCTTGCACAACACATCCAGACCCTAGATTGCATCTGAAGCATTACATGCTTTTAAATGTCCTGAAGGCAAATAATACATGTCCATGCAGTGTAATATCTTGTAGAGAGTGCTAGACTGCTCCCTGACACTAAAAAAACAAACCTTTATAAAATAATAACATTATTTTATGGAGTGTGGCTTAAAATCTTGAAACAATTCATTATAATGTCTGTTGATTATGTACTCAGTGCAAAGTCGCTGTGGGAGGTTCTAGGAATAAAGAAGAAGCAAAATGAAGCACTTTCTACCCTCAAGGTACTTACAAGGAGGGGTGTAATATATAAACAAATGAGAAGGAACAGGGTATGCACAGTCCTTCCAAGAGGGCAAGAGTGCTATAAAGAATTTGGAGGACTCAGGAAACGTCTTGCAATAGATGCAACATGTAACCTGGGCCTTGAAAGGAGCTCAGTATCCCATCGAACCATAGCGAGAAAGGAATATGTTTCAGGTATGGAGGGACCATTTTGTAAAATCATGGAATATTGCATTGAGAAAATGGCTATCAGATGTATTTTATTGGAAATGATAGTATTCCAGAGAATTAAAATTGTGAATGATCCAAAGGGCAATGGAAAGTCATAGAATGTTTATTTTGGTTATAGTGTATTGAAGTAGTATATGGTAGTGCATTGGAACTCATACAAGAACTGGCATAAAAGATACCATATATAGCACGCATGTTTGAAAAAGAGACAAACTGATTAGGTAACATGAGTTAGGAATATGGAATGAGTGTCCCAACTCTTGTTGGGGTATCCACAAAATAATACGACTCCCAGAAAAAGGGAGTGTAATGGGTAAATCTCCTTTAGAAAACTTATGGTAAGAGATTGACAACAAATTACACAGGGATGATGGCCTAGTAAAAGCTTAATAGTGAGTACCCACATGAATTCAATTGACATATATCCAAGTCCCTTACTTTATCCCTGGCTATATATCTTTTTTTGGGGGGGGATGGAGGGGGAGCAGTTTTATGTCTGTGGAAAGTCCGTAAATGTACATGGAGTCAGTTCATATTTATAAATTACTCTTTCCGACTTCATTGGAAGGAATTTGGGTTCAATATATTTCAGATTAATAGTCTGGACATGTTAAAGATCAAATCAATTCAAATAACTAAATCTTCTAAGATAACTAATGCAGTGAAAGCATTTTATTGTGCCAATATAAGTAACTCTAATGAAGTTAGCTTTGGTCCAAAGGTTCTCATTTCAAGCTCACTATACCTTGGATTTTTCTAAATGTGACTTTTAGATTAATTTTATTTCTCCTAATGGCTATCCTCTTAGTAGTTCCCCAACAATCATAAAATTAGCAGATCAAGCATCAGTACTGCAGCTTGAAACCTAATGTGTCACATCCCAAGGCCCCTTGTCTTAGGGAGACTAGGGTTGTTTCATTCAGCCTGCAGTTATGAAGTTCTGGACTATATTGGCTAGGTCTAGTATGAATAGTTTTTAGCTTCTCTTGGGATGGACAGACCCTGAAGCAATGGCTTGCAATCCACAATGACAACCAAGGGAATACACATGGTTGCTACCACTCCTCAGTTCCTCCCCCAGATTATAGAGGACTGGCTCCACCCTCAGACATGAAGCAAAAGAAAAACATCAAGAAATCTCAGATCAGAGAAATAGGGATAATCACCCATGTCTCACCTGGCTCCTACTTCTTATGCTTTTCCCACAGGGCTATCTCTGTAAGCAGGGGCTATGTAGGGGCCATCTGAAGCATAAATCAGTCCTCTCTACTGAGCACTATACTTCCTGGAAGTACCTGAAGCAATTTCTTCCTGATTATTGTTTTTTAACTTGTGTACTCTTCCTTGTAATATCAGCACGATGGTTAATTTAACTATTTGCTATTATCTTCTCTGGGAATTGTTCACATGCCCAAGTTTTGTTATACAGCTTTATTAGCTAACAATTCTCTTTGGGGATAAAGAAAAAAAAATAATCATTTTTCTAAATAAAAAATATAAATGCCATTTTAATTTGCAGCTGGTTATGGGTAGTGGTTTGAACAAGTTCAAAAGGGAATCCTGGGGTAAAGAATCCTGAGCAGGAGTTTGGAGCCTATATGCCTGGTTTTTAATTCATGCTCTCCAAAATTTCTATTCCAACCCTATCTTTCTTTTCTCAAAGTCATCTATACTACTTCAGTTAACCCCTCACTTCAGTCAACAGCCTTGTCTTCCACTTCCCTCAGAAAATCTGAGTTCCCCACCTAATCCACTTTCCATCTTAAAACTCAGATATATCTTTATACACATACAGTTTTACTCTAAGGAAGAAGTGGTCTTACATCAACCTCTTTATTTGTGTGTTTCTATAAAATATAAGCCCCTTGGAAGCAAGACATGTTTCATTTATGTCTGTATATCCCTAGCACAGTATCTAGTAGATGCTCAAAAATTCTTGTTGATTTCTTGTAGTGGACAGAGAGCTAGACCTGGAGTCAGGAAGTCTTATCTTTCTGAGTTCAAATCTGGCCTCAGACACTTAGTAGCATGGGCTAGTCACTTACCCATGAGAGCTTCAGTTTCCTCATCTGTAAAATGAGCTAGAGAAGGAAATGGCAAATCACTCCAGTATCTTTGCCAAGAAAACCCCAAATGGGCTCACAAAGAGTCAGACACAACTCAAAACAACTGAACAATGACAATGACAACAAAACCCTTTGCCTTCTGTGATCACTATCAATTATTCCTTTTTTTCTCTCATCTTTATTCTTTCCATGTCTCATTCCTGGATAACTACAGACATGCCTAGATCTGTCTCATTCTTTAAATGAATAAATAAATGAAAATCATCACATCACCATTTCCTGTAAGTTTGCCATCCTATCTTGCCTTTCCTTTTCACCATCAAACTGCTAGAAAACTTTCTAGTATTGCTGTCTATACTGCCTTACTATTCCTTTACTTTTCAGCTCCACCATGTGAGTGAAATTACTTTCTCCAAGTGTTTCAACAATCTGTTAACTCTGAATTCTATTGGCCTTCCTTCATTTGTCATCTTCCTTGGCCTTATTGTCTTTGGCACTGTTGATCATGCCTTCCTCTAGATTATACTTCCTTCTATTGGTTTCTCTCTCTCTCTCTCCCTCTCTCTCTCTCATTTCTTTTTTTCCATCTGACTGCTATTTCTTGACCTTTGTAGGATCATGCTATATCTCCATAGGTGCATCCCATAGCCTTTGTTTCTATCCCAGCTCTCCTTTCACCACACTTTTTTGATTAATGATTATATCAACTCCCATGGGTTCAATTTACTTTAATGTCAGTGAAACCTACAGCTATAGCCTAAGTTTTATTCTCAGCTTCATTTGCTTATCATGAAATACCTAGTGAAAAAATCCAAATGCTGTTCCATTGACATCTTAAACTCAAGATGTCTAAGTCCAAACCGAATGCTGTCCTTTTTCATCCCATCCTTCCTCCAAAATGTTGAGTGTGCATTATCTTTTCAGTCATTGAGGTTCATAATCCCCTCAACCAACATTGGGTCTTCTCTCTTTATTGGCTTCCATATCTAATCAGTTACTAAACCTTGATGAGACTACCTCTATTATATTTCTTTCATTATATTTCTAACCCTTTTCCCTACTCACATTCTTATTCGAGCCCCCATACCCTTGTAATTGATCTCTCTATTTTCAGCTTTTTCCTTTTCAGTCTATCTATATCCCTCCAAGAGTACTTTTTTATGGGTGGAGATCTAGTAGTGTTACTTACATATTCAACATCTTCTAATGATTCTCTCTCCTCCTTTTCTGCCTTGGGCAGAGTAGAGTCTCCTCAGTTTTGTGCACAAACTGTTTTCAATCTTCCTTTGTAGCCCTTAAGACCATTTAACCATAGTGCTCAAGCTGGCAGGGTCCTTAAAAACTATATAGTTGAACCCTCCCTTTTTATAGATGAGGACACTGAATTTCAGTGACTTGTCCAAGGTCATACAGATAGTAAGTACAGAGATGAAAATGAACCCTGTTCCTTTGATTCAGAATCAAGTGCTTTCTTCCTACCCCCAGAAAGTACATCTTCTGGGAGAAGTTTATATTAGATGCTGAAAAAATAATGGCTTTGGATGGATATCAGAACAGTTACCTGAAGGAGAATGTGAGTTTGGACAAATGTGCACTATGCTTGGCAAAAACTAACCTTTTGGCAGACAGTTATAATACAATAAAAAGTACACTCAGGTTGACAATCTCTCCTTCTTGGGTTGCTGTCTAGAGTAGGGATCTCCTTCATGTCCTCTTTTTCCCCTTCTCTTGGATTATGAGCTGTCAATGACTCCATCTGCCTACGTTTTACCTGAACATGAAACAATGACTCTGGAGCCTAAGCCATTGCTTGACTCTCCTGCTACATGGTCAATGGTTTCAGAGCCCCCAAAATTATTCTTCAGCATCTTATGGTTTCAAACTCCACCTATGCTAATGAATGTCAGGGCTGAGATTTGAAAAGAGCCTTAGGAGGCATCTAGTGAAAGCCTTTCATTTGATAAATTAGGAAAGTGAAGCATGTGTGTGTGTGTGTATGTATGTTTGTGTGTGCATGTGAAATCTTTCTATATGTATTTCTATTTATTAATTCTTTCTCTGGATGAAGATAGCATTTTCCTTCATAGATCCTTTCTACTTAATTTGGATATTTATAATAGTCAAAATGACTTATTCATTCGAAATTATTCTTAAAATAATATTGCTGTCACTGTATATGTCATTCTCTGGGTTGGGCTCATTTTGCTCTTCCTTATTTCATTATTTTAAGCTGAGTTCAAATCTTTCCTCTGATACTTATTAACCATGTGACTCTGGGTCAGTTATTTAAGCTCTCTCTGCCTCAACTTCTTCAACTATAAAATGGGGATAATAATATCACCTATCTCCAAGGTTTATTTTGAAGATCAAATGTAACAATATTTATAAAGTACTTGCTACAGTGCCTGACACAAAGCAGGTACTTAATATATGCTTATTCCCTTCTCTTTCCATTTAGTTGATTACAATATGGGTGAAATGAGATTAAGTATGTGGAGAATTTTACAGCTTCTCATAAATTGCTATGAAATATATAAGTATTGTTATTTTAATAACCAAAGACTTGCCTGTTCATAGCAAAATATACTTAAAGGTAGCTGTGACTTAGTAAACTAACACGGCCTTTGAGTTAGAACATTAGCTGTGTTAGTCTCAACAAATCAATTCCTCTTTTGCAGCCTTAGCTTTCTTATCTGTGAAATGGGAGACAGTACCAATACTGTCAGCCTCACCAGGCTGAACATAAAATTGCTTTGTAAACCATATAGTATAATATATAAGCAATTAGTTAAAGATTAGTATTGAACTGACTGTACAGTTGCTAGTATCCATACAACTATGGGATTTTTTTTAAGATTGTTTGCATTTCACATATTTTTATATAGTCCTATTTTTTTTTTTACCTATTTCATTTTTTTTTGGTTGTTGCTTCTTTTAGGAATAAAGAAATGCTACATTTTAGCAGGATTTGAAGCCTAAGGGCATCTTCCTTCCTTACTTCATCACAAGACTCTTCCTTCTGCATATCAGGGTTATTCACTTGCATGTGATACAACGGGAGCATCTGTTTTGTACAGAAAACAGAGGATTTCCACATCTGCAAAGGGCAAGCTTACAGAGCTCCCCAATGAATGGGACTCTGAGTAGCTCTCCCCTCTCAGCAAGCTTTGTGTCTCCCCTTCAAAACTGAAAAGAAATGCGACAAACAGATGTCCTCTGAATAGCACTTAGGACAAGAATTCAGCACTGAACAGTGAGTGCTTGCTAACGCTAATGAAAGTCTTTGGGGAAAATGAGCAACCCAACGCTTAAAATGAGAGAGGGGAAAAATGGCTATTTATTGAAATTTCCAAATGTGTTGTTCATGTTTTTCCTTCAAAATCACTCCCTGCTTTTATTTACTTGCCATTTTGGGCTGTCACTTTTGCCTGAAGGCCTCTAGGCATGCTGCACAAAACACCCATAATGGCTTTAAAATGGGGAAAAACATACAAATAGCATAAATAGCCGCAGGTAGTCTGAATCTGAGGGCAAAGCATTTCATTGGGGGTTTCATTTGAGGTGCCAAGACTGTATTTTTGCACAAAACTAG
The DNA here is from genome assembly GCF_028372415.1 of Notamacropus eugenii. Taxonomy (NCBI): domain Eukaryota; kingdom Metazoa; phylum Chordata; class Mammalia; order Diprotodontia; family Macropodidae; genus Notamacropus; species Notamacropus eugenii. The sequence continues at coordinate 411,064,872 of NC_092874.1, forward strand.
CTTGAATGTTTAAACTTAATTGACCAAGCCTAATAAAATATCTGTTTGTTACAGGTGACTGGAGACTGGTGGGAGGTAAGGAATAAGGAATTACAGCCTCAGCAGACAAAGAGCTGCTGGGTGGTTGAGGTAACAGTATTTAATTCAAACTAATAGTATGGCCCGGCTGATAAATGATGAAGAAATGAATTTACTTCCTCTTCAACAATTCAACAAATATATTTCTAGTCCTTACTATGGGCAAGGTACTGGGGGTACAAAGATGAAAAAAATAGCTATTATTGATGTCCTGAAGGAGCTCATGTTTTACAGACTCATGTTTCATAAACATTTTTTGGACAAATGCTCAAAATAGCACTCAAAATAGAGATAAGCAGTTTAATTATAGTATTATAAAGCCCACTTTATAGCTGGGCAAATTCAGGCTCAGAGAGGTTAATATCATATACTGTTTTTCTCTTTGAAAATGTAACTTTATGTTAGATTTCAAGAACGTATAAATCTTATATAATTGCCTACTGGCCTAAATAATGAGCATTGCCGATTTAAAACAACTCTGGTGGTAACTTAAAAATAATATTTTCCCCAATTATACATAAAAGTGATTTTAACAATAAATTTTTTGTAATTTTGAGTTCTGAATTTTCTTCCTCTTTCCCCTCTCCCTTCCCGGAGATTGGAAGCAATTTGATATATGTTTTGCATATGCACCATAAAAACAGTTAATATTGTACATTGATATTATACTGTTCATAAATGGCAGAGTCAAGCCTTCATTCTTAGACTTCTGACCAATATACATGGACCCCAAAATGAATGTAGCCCCACAATGCTCCCCAAATGCATCCTTTATTCAATAAAATAAAATTGCAGTAAAACATAATGTTAATATGTAGTATTCTAAACCAATATTTGGCCCATCGGTATCCTTAAATATGGTTTAGAGTTCTACATTTCTACTTAGGATTGACACCACAACCCTAGATTCAACCCAACTTAAATTTTCAGAAAAGATAATTTTGTATTCCATATTGTTATAGGGATGAAATGATTGACTATTTGTACTAGTCATGTTCATGCTAGGATTAAAATAACTATCTAATATATAAGAACAGTATCAAAATGAATCATCCACCTGAGAAACTCATTGATGTTTGGCATTAATATAAGATTAATATCAATAAAAATTGACCTGGGAAATTTTATTTCAGATTAAGCACATCATTTACACATGAGTTCTTTCTGCTGCTGCAAGGCCTGAATTATTAACCTTTAAATGTCTTTTCCTCTCTCTCAGGATCAGAACTTTAAAACACAGGCTTCTTGCTGGAATTGTGCTGCAGGGTGACATTTAAGTAGGGTTTCTTTAAATTATGTTTTTCCTTGAAAACTTCAATTGCCTTAGAAAAATTTCCCATTTTGTGGTTTAAATAACAATTAAAGAATATTATACATTCATAGCACCGATAAGGCATGTTTTTTATTTAAAAAAACTGAATTGTAACAACTCAGCTCATGTCTATAGAGGGTTGAAAAATGGCAAGTTTATTGGGGATAGAAGAGAAATTGCTTTGATTTTCTGATCAATGATACAGGCTATTGTAAACCTTGGGAAAAGTCAGTAGATGGTTTAGTGGAAAAAGTGCTGGACTTGGCCTAAAAAAAATTAGTCTTAGATATTTACTGTGACCCTGGGCAAGTCATTTATCCACTGTGCCACCTAGCTCTGAAATTTGGGCCATACAAAAGTAGAATAAGCTGCCTTGGCTGGTAGTGCATTCTCCACATTATGAGGTGTTCAAGCAAAAACTGAATGACTCCTTGTTGGTTGTTTAGTGGATGGTTCATTTTTCAGGTATGAGTTGAGCTAGAGGGCTCTTGAGTTTCCTTCCTGTTCTGAAATGGTGATGGTTTTGAGTTTCTGATTTCAATGTTTCTGTAGAATATTTGACAACAAGTTAATTACAGTATTGTAGATGAGATGGAGAAACGTAAGCTGGATGACAATGCAGTTGGGTCATTTGATTAGTTCATGGAACACAAATGAAATTAATAGTAATAACTCAGATTTTCTTCATGCTTTAAGGTATTAAAAAGTGCTTGCTTCACAATAGTTCTGAGATAGGGCAAGTGTTTTTTGGGGAAGCTGAAGCTGAGAGTCAGAAGCTTGAGATTTGTAAGATTAATTATGTTAATGAGAGTTAAAGCCCTTCCCCATCCATTAATGGGCCTGCCACTTAAGGGAAGTTTACTTAGGGGGGATTTGTTTTGTGGAAAGGCCCACACCTTTTGTTAATTTCTAAAGAGGCACTGGTTCTCAAAGATTGTGATGCTCTCTGTCTCTGAAAAGTATATATATACCCTAAGGTGAGATTTTGTTTTAGGGCTTCCTCATTGGAAGTGTTTGTTTGGCCAGATCAGATTCTGGGTAGCCTCTAAGGAGCTCTAACCTCCCTCCCCCTCCCACTTTTGAAAGCCAAGGTGTTGGTGCTTCTGTTTCTGGTAACTATATATGTATGTATGTAATGGTCAGACAACTGGATCTGCCGGTTGGTCTGTGATGTACATATTGCTTACAGTCAGAAAGTTGGAAGCCTTGTCTGTTGATCTTTATTTCTCTGTTTGTATTTTCTCTGAAATTCAGAATGCTGACTTTTTCCCTTGAACTAAGTGAATGATAAATGTACTTGATTAAAGCAGATTGTTGACCCCTCAAAAGTTGCTTTATTTTTAGAAAAGCAAATCTAAGAATCTGTACAGTAGGCCCTTCTGTGTATGCCAGGGTCCTTGCTGTTACAAGATTCTGTGGGGCTAAATTAAGAAAAAAATTCAAATGTGGCCATTTGTGGAAGATTTCTTGCCCATCTCTTTCTGCTGAAGACTCTTAAGGGAATTTTTTTTTTTTTCCCTTTCCTAGGGGCAATTCAAGAGGGATAGAAGCCTCATGGCTTCTATTTGTGTCTGTGTTGTTTGTGAATTTAACCTAAGAGCCAAGAGCCCCTCCACATAGCAAGGGAGTCAATGGTTGTGTGCGAAGTTATAGAATAAAACCATCAATTCAAATCAGCATGAGTACAGAAATCAGTCAGTCTGCTGTACTACGTTTGAGGTTTGTTGTGACATCAAAGGACATGGACCAAAATGGATTATGTGGGAGAGAGAACTTGAAGAGCTGCTCTGGGTTTTCAAAATGCCCAATGGAGAGAGGAATCTCCCCAGATATCTCCCCAAATCTATGTCAAGACAGAGACAAATGATGAAAGACCACAAGATGAGGTTCTGGCCAGTGTAGCACATCTAAATCCTGAGCAAGTGAACTCCTATTTGCCTGATTTTAGAAAGAGTCAAAAAATGCAGGTGAAAAGCTTATACAGTTGTATTTTGTGACAATTCATTCATTCATTCAGTATTTATTCAGTACCTACTATGTGCTGAGAATTGTGATAGGCCCTGGTAATACAAAGAAAAATGATGTATTCTCTTCCCTCAAGGTGCTTATTTTGTACAAACAAAAATATGCATAATAATTTCCTAGTTGTTGGGGGCAGTGAGAAAGCAATAGCAAGAGGGGTAGGAGGTATCAAGAAAGTCCTTAAAGGAGGTCTTGTCTGAGCTGAGTGTGGAAGGAAGCTAGGGAATTAGGAGATATATGTCAGGAGGGAATATGATACAGGAAGGGTAGATAAACCGTGAAAAGATATGATGATAGGATATGGAATGTTGTGTTTGGGCACTGTCAGAGAGGCTAGTTTGGTGTGACCATGGAATTCCTGAAGGTAAGTCACTTGTAAGACTTGTTTCCGGGGTGTTTGATGGAAAGTGCTGTCAAGTAAAGAGGCTTATTTGGAGAGCAGAAAGAAAAAGAGATCTTGGGAGCTAATGTGCAGAGACTTTCTATTCCCATTCTCCATACCTGAAATGTTCTCTCTCTTCACCTCTTAGAACCTCTGTTCTCTTTGCCAAAAAGCACTACTTATTGGAATTGAGGCCAACTGAATGTTGAGATGTAGTTCTGAATTACTCGCTGATTACATCATTAATTCAAGTATTCTATCAAGTAGGTTTCACTTAAGATGGTACCTAAATGGTTCTGCTTAGGAAATGAGACAGGCCTATTTTGGAGGAAGACAAGTCAATATTATTGATAAATAACTGCATTTTCACTTGCTTTCCAGGTTATACATTTCCCCACATGAATTGTTACAACCTGGGAAATATGCCCTATTTCTAAGTCACTGGGGTAATATTAGTTCAGAGAGATTTAGTCATGTCATTTGATAAAGAGCTCTGGTTTCCAATAGAATTCACTTTCTAGGTGAAGGAAAATGCATTCAACAATCTTCTCCCATCCCTAGGTGAATAATCTATTCAATTACTAGATGTGGGTTAATGGACAAAATGAGGGGAGAAGAACATAAGTATACTCACAAGACTCAGGTGAATCAATGAAATAATAAGGCAGAAATTCAAGGTCAAGGAAACAGAATTGGAAATTAAATGGCAGAAAATGTTTTTCAAAAGTCCTCATGATATCAAATTAATGCAGCATTCCCCTGTGGTGTACTTAAAGTATCTTTAAGCAGCATATTTAAGCAGTATACTCAAATAATATATGATGTATGTTAAGAAAAATGCATAATGTCTTCAAGTATCTTCAGAGCATCTTTAAATGTACTTAAGGATACTTAACCAATTACACAAAGAAATATTGGGTCAAGAAAGAATGGTGATGCCTTGTTCTAAGAATATCTTATTGTTTTAAGAGTTTATGCCAGATCACTACGTGAAAAAAATTAAATACTACTTTCTACCAGGTTGTATTTTCAACTACATACAATTATGAAAAGTCTACTCTGTGCCAGATGCTACTCAAAAGAAAAAAACAAATCATTCCTCTCCTCAAGAAGCTCATATTCTATCAGGTGAGATGATTTATCATATTCTATTTTCCTCTCACATTTTATTATACGTGTTAGTTCATAATATAGTGAATCTTTGGTTTTTTTTACCTAATTCTCTTTGTGTCTTGTAGGATTTAAAATTTAAGAATTCCAAATCTAAAGGTTCAAATGTAACATAAGATGTAAATAAGAAGTAAAAATTGCTGTTACAATTCTTATAATATTTATATTCTAATAATACTTACTAAGTCCCCATTATATCCTGTAAGTAGTTCTCCAGAGTTACAAAAAGTCCTTGCCCAGGAAGGTACAACATGAATACAGATAATTAAATACAAAAGAATTTAAAAGATGGAGGATTAATAAAAAGTGGAGGCTGTGTGAGAAATCAGAAAAGGTTTGTAACAGGTAGTCTTAAAAGAGGATAAGGATTCTAAGTGGCAGAAGTGGGGAGGGAGCATATTTCAGATATCAGGGGACACCTGTGAAAAAGCCTGGAGTTGTGAAGAAACAGATCTCCATTACCCAAATTGTAGCACAAAGAGTCTCATTCTTTTTCATTTTTTCTTAGGTACGTATGACTTTAAATATGTCTGAGGTTAGGTGTTAAAAATATTTTTCCATAATGAATAAAATTTGCATTTAGTAATGTATGGCATATCTTTAAATGAAGTGAAATAAATATTACCATCTTTTATAAATGAATTGCACATTTGGAAACTACACTCTAGTTTTCTTTGTTGTCACTAATAATCAAATGCACTATATGTCTTTCTTCCCTTTTGAAATCAGTTGTGTTTCTCTTGAAGAAAACAACTTTTATGGTGAGAGTCCAGCAGAGAATAACCACATTAAAAACAATTAAGGTAGAAGAGTTCAATGTAAAGCAGGGGTGCTGACAAGGAGGGAATTCTAAAGTAAAACTTTAAGAGAAGACTCATAATTCTTAGTTTTCTTTTGCTTATATAACACAGAAAGAAGAAATTCTTAAATTAAAAGCAGAGTATGTTGCTAGACAAAACAGACAACCTGATGCTAGGATGTTCAATGTTATTTGCAGTTGTTTTCTTTCCAGTACCTCAAAGATTTCGGGTAACTTACTCCAATGGCTACTCTGAGGTATTTGTTTTTGACATAAATCACAATCAGTGAGTGATGACAGAGAATTCAATCTCCATGTTTTCTTTTATCTTCACTTAGCAGGATGTTCAAATTGCGAGATGTTTTCCAATACTGCCTTCACAAACTGATGCATTCATGCAGACAAAAAAAAGCTATTTAAAAATACAGAAGTTAGCAGTAACTGTCTAGCTACTGTATACACAGCTGCTGAGCATTAAAGGGAAAGGATTTTTTTAAAGCTCAGAAATGGATACGATTTTATACTAGGAAAGCAAAATGATAGAGTGATATTGATAATATTAAACAAACGACCAATGAATGTGATGAAAGGCTCCGTATTTTTCCCAAAATTCTGAAATTTCAATGACAATATGGCTTTGTTTATGGTTTCTAAACTGAAGGGTATTTTGGGATATACATGTGTGGTAACACAGAGATGTCTATGATTAAATACCTAACATGGATGGGACCACTTAGATATAGTAAGCTAGGTGACAAATTCAATAATCAGGACGGTGCAGGACTTCCAGAATCGAAAGTATTAAGTCCCAGGACATAGTCTTTGCTCCAGGGGCATTAGTGGCAGGGCTAATGTCAAAGTCCAGTGATCATTTTATTGAAAATGAAACAGCCTCAAAGAGATACAAGACTTATTAAAGATTAAGGAGGTAGTTCATAAGCAGCAGGACTGGAATTTAACATAACACATTAGACTTTAAAACCAATATATTTTTTCTATGCCATACTGCTCCATGGAACCAAAGTAAGTATGCTCTTAGGCAAGTCATTTCCTTTAAGACCTCATTTTCCTTATTCGTAAAATGATAGGAGATGAGACGGGCTAGGTCAGTGGCATCAAACTCAAATAATAGCAATACTAATAATTATCATTTGTATAGTACTTAGTATGTGCCAGGTCTTTTCCAATTATTATCTGACTGATTTTCACAACAGCCCCTGGAGGTAGGCGATATTATTATCCCCATTTTGTAGATGAAGAAATGGAGGCAAAAAGAAATGAAATGAGTTACCCAGGGTCACACAGCTAATGCATGTCAAAATTCAGAGTTGAGCTCTGGTCTTAATATTTGTGAGATATTTTTGATTGTCCCGATCAGTTTATTTATTTGTATCTACTAACTTTATTTTGTATAGATCTATAAAGAAACTTGTCTTCCACATTAGCATGTAAGATCCTTTCCAGGAGGGATTATTTCATTCTATGTATTTATATTCACAGCACCTATCTCAGGGCCTGGCACAGGGCAGGTGTTTAATAAATACTTTTATAAAGGTTATTGTTTTATTTTTTCCAATAACATGGATTTTCAGTTAATCTATCCTTCTCGTTACTCTCACCTCTCCCTCAAATTGAGCAAATTAACAAAAATAAAACCTTCAATAAAACACGTAGCTACATCATCCACAAAACAAACTCCCACATTAGCCACATCTGAAAATGTACGTCTCTACATTTCTAAGTTCATCTTCTCCCTGTCAAGTAAGGAATGGCATTTTTATTCTTATGAATTTAAGATTTTTATTATTGAGTTGATCAGAGTTTTAAAGTCTTTCAAAGTTGTTCTTTTCTATAATATAATTGTATAAATTGTTCTATCATCTTTTGCTCACATTTTTTTCAGCATCAGTTTCTTAGAGGTCTTTCCACTTTCCTCTGAAACTGTTTCATCATTTTTATGACAGTATGAATAGTCCTTTACATTCGAGTACCACAATTTGTTTAGCAATTCCTCAGTAGCATGACACTCCTTGCCCTGTCCCCTTATTTTAAGTTTTTGGCTGCCATAAAAAAGCTGTAGTAAATATGTGTATATTTGTGTATGTATGTACACATACATATACATGGACATACATGCATATATACACATAGACATGTGTATATGTTTGTATGTATCCTTTCCCTTTTTGACTCTTTGGAATATTAGCCCAAGAATGTAATAACTTGGTAGCTGAAAGGGAATGCCAAATGAATAATGTTCTGGTCATATTTACACATAGCTACTTCTAGAATGACTGGATCAATTAACAGCTACACCAACGATGTACTTGCGTTCCTATTTTCCTGAAACGTTTCCAACATTTGCCATTTTCTTTTTTGATTTTTGGCAGCCTCCTGAGTATGAGATAAAATCTCAAAGTTGCTTTAGTCTGCATATCTATCATTATCAGTGTGGGGTATTCAGTTGTTTTCAATCATGTCCCACTCTTCATGACCTCATTTGAGGTTTTTTGTTTGTTTTTTTTTTGGCAGAGATACTGGAGTGGTTTGCCATTTCGTTCTCCAGCTGCCCAATTATTAATAAGTACTTGTTGATTAATTGATTAGTCTATCCCCTTTAAATATCTTTATTGCTGTTCAGTAGTTTTTCAATCCTATCTGATTCTTCATGACCCATTTGGACTGGTTTGTAATTTTTTCTGAAGCTCATTTTATAGAGATGGAAACTGAGGTAAACAGGATTAAGTGACTTACCCAAGGCCGCAGAGCTAGTGAGTGTCTGAGGTCAGATTTGAACTCAAGAAGATGAGTCTTACTGAGGCCAGGTCTAGAATTCTATCCACTGCACTACCTAGTTGCCCATGTAAATACTTTATAAGGTACTTATATGAGGATCAAATAAGACAAAAAATCTAAATTGCTAGCAAGTACTAAAGCCCTTTAATAAACTTGAGTTATTCTTATTTTACTGTTAAGATTACTGAATCAGATATGAAACCTAAGTGACCTTTAAGTGATCTTACAGATCTGAAGATTCTATGCTGATGACAATTGTCCCAGATTTAGATACTGCCAGAAGGTGAGTGAAGCAATTCCATCCAAACAACCATGGAAGGATTAGTAATTCAAGAATTATTATCCGAATTTTACAGATGAAAAGACTGATGTTAAAAGATTGACTATGCTTGACTATGGTAACACTGTAAGTAGACATTGAAGTGGTGACTTAATTCCCTAACTCCTGACTCCAAATCTTGAATTCTTTCCATCATGCCATACTACTCCAAGAATAGGAATTCTAGGGGTTTATTGGAAACCCCAGGATTTCCCCATTTCACTGTGGTTATGTCCTATAATTCCATCAATCTTTCATTTGCCCAATATACTGGAGACTTTCCTCTGATTCTTTAAATTTAAGGATGGGATAGAGAAGGTATCAGTGGAGCACTTGGACTGTCTATGATCTGTTATGATGATATCTAGGGTGGCAGACTGAATGGATCACTGAATCTGGAATTGATCAGACCTGGGTTCAAATCTTGTCCCTGATACTAATTACCCTGGGAGAGTCTCAGTTATAGGAGGACAGTCTATTTCTATTACCAATATACGGTATTTTTTGCAGTCCTGGACCATTAAAACTAGCCCCCAAGGAAATAGAAAACATTAACAAGCAGAGAAATGCCAAAGGTGATGAGCATAAAATAAAGGAAGAACAATAAATTCTGAAAACTGAATGAATCTTGGGATATGTATTTTCTGAGCTGTTCTGAAACCTACCAGTGTCAGTTTCATCATCTGTACAATGAGAATTGTTGTTGTTTGTTCTTCCTTTACAAAGAGGACCAATGACATCATGAGGTGATGTCTTGACTTGTTTGTAAATTGAATTTAGGTGAGGCAGAGTTACATAAAGTCATATGCCTCACTCTCTCTTCCAGAATCATCAAAGTCCAATGGCAGGACAAAAGTCACCATGCCTAGTAATGGCCTGGGATGCAGTGGATGGTGAATGACCTTGACATCTTCAATGTCTGACCAAACTGCCTACTTCAGCTACTTTTATTGCCATTAGAACAAATTGTCCTTATCTGTCTATTCCTCTGGGGGAAAGTCTTTGCGTGTTTGTGGTAGGCATCCGCCTAACTCACTGATGGGTTTGCGATCATTAACATCATTCAGATTTGCCTCACAGGGTTGATGTAAGGGTCAGATGAGATCATGTATGAATAGTTCTTCTCAAACCTTAAAGTATTTTGTAAACTGTCAATTATTACCCATCATTTAAGTTAACAGACTTACCTATCATGGTTTATCATCATGCATAGTCTTTATATTTTGTGAAAAAATAATTTTCTTCCCTGGCCTTTCCTTTCTGTTATTTCCTTATTTTTTAATTTTGAGGATATAAAATGAAAGGGAAGATTACTGCAATATTTCCATTAATTCATGACCCAGACACTCTTCCTTCAAAATCCAAATAATTTAGGTCAAGGTATTTTTCCCTGGACCATCTGGATAATTGTCTCAATTCACTACTCCCCTTTGCTATCATTGACATGGATTTAAAAAAAAATCCAATAATCCTCTTCACAGGGTTGCTGTGGAGAGTAGCTAATAAAAAATGAAGTGTTAGATAAACACTAAAGGTGTATTTCAGAGAAGTATAAGCACCATAGAAATAGAGATCTATTTTCAGAAATGCAGCTCTATCCCCTTGTCACCTAATATCCCAGAACCTACAGTTACTACCGTTGGTAGATTTCAGAACTGCTCTGAAAATACATGTCCTGAGATTCATTCACTTTTCAGAATTTATTGTTCTTCCTTTATTTTATGCTCATCACCTTTGGTGTTTCTCCTCAACTTCTTTGTTAATGTTTTCTGTTTCCTTGGGGTCTAGTTTTAATGGTTCAGGATTGTAAAAAATACTGTACATTGATAATAAAAATACACTGTCCTGCTATAAAAAGCCAATATATTTACTTGGTGAGTCACTGCATTTGTTTTGCTTGATTACTTCATGTACCAAGGAATGCTCATTCCCCTGGCAAAGAAAGGAGGGGGACCTTCTCTGACTCTTTTCCATATTTTTTCTTCCATCTGTGATGCAAATTGAAGCCTCTCTCTCTGCCCAACCCATGGGTAATATTCACTGACTTTTTTCAGCTACAATCAATTGTCAAGACAACGATATAAAATACAGGCAAATACAAAGGTAGGCATTAGAAAATATGGAAAATAGCAGATCACCCCCCCCAACTAAGATCAGAATCCAATTCTATAGCCTACTGCTATATTCTGACTTAGGAACGGTGAAATACTGACTGAGTGCCTGATTTGTTAGCATCTGTGACTGTCTCTGCTTTGACTTCTTGGTATTTAACCCTGCCTGCTTAGGTATTTGCCAGACCCTTATTCTTAGGTGTAATCTAGTCTTAGTTTCACTTGAGGCAACATGTTTTGGTGAAAAGAACACTGTGTTTGTAGTTAGGTTATCTGGGTTCAAATCCCATCTATGCTCCTAGGTAGTTTTGTGATTATGGGCAAATGATTGACTTCTTTGGTCCTTATTTTTCTTAACTGTAAAATGAAAAAATTAAAAAAATCTGCAATACTAGATTGGGGAAAGCTAGGTGGCTCAGTGGACAGAGCACTGGGCCTGGAGTCAGGAAGACCGAAGTTCAAATCCAGCCTTAGACATTAACTGTGAGACCCTGGGTAAGTCCCTTAACTTCTATTTGCCTTAATCCACTAAGAAAAAGGAAATGGCAAAGCCCTCCAGTATCTTTGCAAAGGAAACCCTAATATTGGCATAATGCGATCCATGGGGTTGCAAAGAGTTGGACAAGACCAAATGACTTAACAATAATACTAGATCAGAGTTTCTTACTCTCAAGTTTATTTTTTTTATTTACAGTTATTTAAATATAATGTACAATCAGTCAGTATTTCACTGTTTGCTGTCACTGAAGTCAGAATACAGCAGTAGGATATAGAATTGGATTCTGATCTTAGTTACCTACATTACCTACAACAGACATTCATCAAGCATGTCCTATGTGTCAGGAGAGAGGCAGTGGGACACAAGAGACAGAGGACTGGCCTTGGAACCAGAAAGACTTGAATTCAAAGTCTGCCTTTGACACATGGCAGCTTTGTGAACCTGGGAAAGTTATTTAACCTCTCAATGATCCAGGAAACTTTCTAAAGTTATGAGTTGTGTAAAAGACACTGACCAGCACTATTAATTAATCAGTACACATTTATTACATGCCTACTACGTGGTAGGCATCGTGCTAAACTCTAGGGAAGCAGAAAGAGGCCAAAGACAATCCCTGCCTCTCAAGGAACTTAGAGTCTAATGGGGAATATAATATTCAAACAAATACATCAGAGCAAGCTATATACAATACAAATAGGAAATAATTCACAGAGGGAAGGTACTAGAATTAAGAGGGAGTTGGGGAAAGGCTTTCAGTAAAAGGTGGAATTTTAGTTGGGCCTTACAGGAAGCTGAGGACATCAGGAGTTAGGAGCAGAGGAAAGGGAGTGTTGCAGGAAGAGAGACAGGGCGAGGCAGCTAGAGAAAATGCCTGGACCTGAAAGATAAGAGTGTCTTGTTTATGGACTAACCAGGAGGCCAGGGTCACTGGAACAAAGCATACGTGTTGGTAGTAAGGTATCAGAAGACTACGTTGGAAGAAAAATCTTGGAAAGAGCCTCATTCTAACAAAGCAGGCAAGATCCAGAAAATGAAGTAAAAAGGAGTTCATTATAACGTATAAGGCATATGTGCTATGTGGGTCTTTCTCCCAGCTTCAGTATCAGGCTGTTTTTAAGACTGTAACAAGAGAAGATACTCCTGATAGGTTGACATTTCTGAAAGGGGATGATAGGTTACTGCTCTATCAGAGCCGCTGAGTGGACTGGAATTTACAATCCAGTTAGGATGCTAATGTCAGAGAGCATGTAGCTGCTCTCTCCTAAGTTTGACTTGACACATATTGCAGCCTCCCTTAAGAAAACACTGCTTGTACACTTGTTAAATGGTGATGGGAAATGGGTTTTGGATGCCAAACAGGACATTTTGCATTTGGTCATGGAGGTAACAGGGAACCACCGGAGTTTGAGTATAAATGTGACACAGTTAGACTTACACTTTAGGCAAATCACTTTAGTGGTTGATTAGAGGATGGATTGGAACAGGGAGAGACTTGAGGCTGGCAGACTAATAAGCAGGCTATAGCAATAGTAATAGATGTGAGACAATGGGGGCCTGACTAGAGTGGTGGCAGGGAAAGAGGAGAACAGGGAGTAGATTCAGGAGATGTCGTTGCCAAGATGAAATTGACAGGCATTGTCAATGGATTGGATGGGTGGGTGGGTGGTGAGAGACAGTGAGGAGATCAGCATGATGCTGATGGAGGGTTTCTTCACCTAGGACTTCCTTATAACAAAGAAATCACAGTTCCAAGTCCCTATATCTATCTCTATTTGCCAGCAGTTTGGTGGTAAGGATAATGTAAAAAGGCAAAGAATGAAGAAATTCCTATTCTGAAGGACCTGGAATTTTAATGATTACTAACCAACTTCTACTAATATCTACTCTGTTTCTTCCCTCTGGAAAGGACGTAAACCTGAATTCTCAAAGATTTTGCCAGAAGGTGCAAAACTCTTGCAGATGCTACCAAACAGGAAACTTTAAAGATGTGACAATGATAAATGCTGTCTCATACTCTAAGGAGAAGTTCAACTAAGAAGAGGCTCATCACTAGGAGTTTATCTACCAGATAAGGGTTATTTTTGACCCCAGCATATGAAAACCAAGGAGGAAAACTTGGAGGTAATAATGATAAGTAAAAGTAGCCAGGGCAGGCACTTAGTGGTTAACCATTACCCTTAACCACTTAATGGTTCCTTTGAAACTTCTACTTAATGATATTCAATTCTCCCCTCTCTTCCAGCTTTTCAACTTCTTTTTATGGGTTATCTTCTTCCATTAGGATGTAAACTGCTTTAGGGAAGAACCAGTCTTTTTGCTTATATTTACATTCCCAGATACGAACCAGGGTTTAAACAGCTGGTTAATAAATGATTAACAAATGCTTTTTGACTTGACTTGATTTGACCAACCAAATGATTGGTTCCATATTTTTTTTAACTTTCAAAGCGCACAGTCTACGTGGGTCAGTAAATCAATTGCTTTTGGATAAAAAGAAGAGTGGGAGAGAGAAACAAACAAACAGGGTCAACAAACACACACCCCTTTTGTTTTCTTGCCTGCTTGGGTTGGAAAAACATTTTCTCTGGTCCCCTCCTCTCCTCATGTTCTTCCTGCATACCTAAGCTATAAATTTCTTCCCCTGTGGCTCTTTGAACTTTGCAGTCATATAGCAAAGCTCTGGTCAACAATATGCTAGTGAACTGTTCTCTGGCAGCCTCTCTGGGGCTAGAAGTGGATTCAAGGGAAGGAAAAGAATATATTTGTCCTCCACAAACAGATCCACACACTCATAGCGCTCAAACCAGTGAATACGAAGGAAGACCCTTCTCTGGGATAAACATTTTCTTAAATCCTCTCCATTAGAAAGAGCTGAATTGAACTGGTACCAAGAAGTCTGAGCACCACTTTTCATTTATGTAACACATCTAATCTTATTTGTAGGGCTCTGAGTTCCTAGGGCATGTGGCATGCTCACATTCAAATACTCAACAGAACTGATTTTTGCCCACATTGAGAACTACTAGAGTAGGAAAACTTTTTCTGTCATTTCAGATTGCAATCTTTCTATGACTTACCTAGTCTAACTTGAGAGTTGCATCAGGCTCATGGAGGATAAGTGGCTTTCCTAGGGATACAGAGCAACTGAATGTCAGAGGTCATATCTAAACTCAGATCTTTCTGAGTTCTATTCTAGTACGCTATACATTTTGAAATATTGTCTCTCGTGCCCAATTCAAATATATCTATATGAAAAAATGAATTCTGGAATGATTTCTTTTTTGCTTTTTACTTTTGTTTTCTGATTGTTTTAGATTATTTTTCTGATTATTCTTTTTTTTATTAGAGCAGTTAATTCCATCTAGCCAAATCTCTACTTGAAGTCCTCATGACCTTTTCCCTATATTATTATGATAGCCTCCCACTTGGCTTCAGTACCTTAAATCTCATCACTCTTCAATGTATCCTCTGCACAGCTGCCAAAGTGAGTTTCTAAAAGTTCAAATTTGACTATTTCTCCCCTTCTCAATGAACTCCAGTGTCTCTCTATAATCTCTAACATAAAATATAAATTCTAGTTGGCATTTAAAGTTCTTTCCAAACTGATGTCAGCTTACATTTCTAGCCTTATTTTACAGTACTCTCCTTCCTATACTTTATAGTACAGCCAAAATAGCTTTCAGTGTTACCCATATGTGGTGTCCCCATTTCACATCTCTGTATATTTTCACTGGTTGTTCATATCTTGAATATATTCTTTCCTCAGCTTCCCATTAGAGTCATCTTTCATCTGCTCGAGGACTCAGATGAAGCTTCATATTGTACGTGTGACTTTTCTTGATCTCTCTCTGCCCTAGCTTCTAGTGTCCTCTTCCCCATCACCTTGTACTTAATTTCTATATATATGTACATATTATCTCCTCTGGTATAATATAAACCCGTCGAGAACAAGGACTGCTTTGTTGTTGTCTTTGAATACCAAGGCCTGGTATATGGTCAAGAACTTGTGAAAATGCTTATTGATTGATAATAATCAACCAAGTAAAATATTTTTTTTAAAAAACAGACATCTCAGAGATAGTACAGACACTCAGAAAACTCTTCCCTCCCTCCTTTCCTGCTTTCAACTTGAAAAGGAGATAAATGTGGCCCAGCTTAGATTTTCTTTTCTCAGTGAGTACTGAAATTTTCAATAGATGTCTTTCCTCTAAGGACTAAGCAGAACCAGATTTTAAGTGCTTAAATATTTCCAAGGAACACCATGCCAACCATCCGATTTCCAAATAATTTTGTTTGTTTCATGGTGTTTCTTTTTTCCTCCATCTAAATACATTATTTGATGATATGAGTCTAGGTTTAAGCCCCCAAATCTTCATATTTTAGCATTACTCAGCAACATCATAGTCCTATGCATAAGAAATAGGGAGGGAAGGCTGAGAATCTATTCATTCAGAGCCTCTATCCCTAAATCATATCAGACTATTGTCCTTTTCCAGTAGTGTCTCCGTTAGCAGATTCAATATGTAGATTTCAATTAGTTTTGGATTGAAAAAGTATAGACTATTTAAAAATATCAGTATAAGTATAAATGTAATTTTAGCTTGCAAGAGATAGAAATATTGGTGAGCAGGCTCATTCTAAATCTTTGAGGGCTCCCTGAGACCCAGTCTCTGTGACTATGACTGCTGGCTCTACCTGGGGTCTAGTTCTTGGAGTAAAGATTTCAACTGTGATAAGAAGCTGTATCCTTCTCTCTCTGTGCCTAGAGAATTCCCAGTACCCAGAAGGAAATGGGAAATGAATCTTGGGGTGCAATAGTATGTTTCTTTAGACTACCCAAGGAAGGAGACTAATTATACTGTCTCACTTATGTCACTAGATGTCAAATACTTGGAAATACGTAATTTAACCCATCATTCTGGGAGATTTCCTTTTACGAAAATGTCTAGGCTTTAACCTAAGATTTTCTTAGTAGGTATAATGGGGAGAGATCTGACCTCAAAGTGAGGAAGACACATTTTAAGTTTTGCCTCTGATGTATACTGATTATATGACACTGGACTAGTAGTCACTTAACATCCTAGAGGGGCCAGGTAGCACTCTAAGACTCTAAGATGAAAGTACCACATAATTAGGGCTAGTTTCTTTCTGGGAGCTCCTTAGATTAATGCAAATAGATGAGTCAGTAGGTAAATGCTAGACTTGGAATCAGAAAGACGTGAATTAAAAACCTGTTCTCCCAGACACTTATTAGCTGTGTTATCTTGGGCGAGTCATTTGACCCCTAGTCATGATTTCCTCATCTATAAAGTAGGGATGATTAATAACAGCGCTTACCTCACTGAGTTGTTACAGGGATCAAGTGATATAACAAATGTAAAATGCTTTATAAAATTCAAAGTGTTGCTATTGTTGTTACATTGATGAAATCAGAGTCAATTTAAAATGTACATGCACTTACACTATACTAAGGTCAATCAATGCGCATGACTTTTCTCCTCCAACTTTTCCATTTAGTTTAAAGTATTTCTTTCCTCATTCAGATGCATCTTTGCTTTTCCTTCTTGAGATTGCTGTGATTATGGACACCTAGATCACAGAATTAGAATCTGTCATTCTATGATAGATTGATTTTCTTTCTACACTAGCATAAAAAAAGAAACATTTTCTATTTTCCATAATAGATTTTAAAATGGAGATGTGCAGGCAATAACTTATTGATGCATTCTGGCTATCAAAAGAAAATTCATGCTATACACCGAATAAGGGTGTGCCACCCATCTAAAATGCAACTCCTTAAAGTATGGGGTTTGAGCATACTATACCATTATACTACTCCAGAGGGAAAAGCAACTAAAATGGTAACAGAAGAAAAGTCTGGGATTGGGATAAGGGCTCTTAAGTGTGTGTGTGTGTGTGTGTGTGTGTGTGTGTGTGTGTGTGTGTGTGTGAGATGGATCCCAAGGCAGTTGAGTAAAGCATACAGATCCCTTTCTAAAATAATGTGTCTAAATGCATAATATAAAATATATACAATTACAAGGAAATTGATTATATAGAAATATAATTATCTCTCTATATAAATGCATGCGATATGTTTGCATACTTATGCATTATATATATATATGTATGTATGTGTATATATTTAAATTTAAGCATATAGACAACCATATATAATGACAACTAAGTTTGTAGCTTCTGGGTTAAGAATCACTGGATTAAATAGAGTCATTAATCTTCTCAAGTACTGAAATGAACCTATGATGAAGTAAACACTGAGTATCTGGCATAGGTTTATAACTAGCTCTACAGTATTTTGGTAGAATAGGAAGACACAGCAGAAAGAGTTTTCGTGTCTTCTTCTCTACCTGAATCCTTCAAAACTTCATGAGAGGCAAAGGTATGAATGAATTAGTGCCTTTAATAAGGCTAAACTAAAAAGTGCTTTCCTAAGGTTGTCTTTACCAACCATGTTGAAAGGACTTTTTATGAATGCTACTATAGACGTGCAAACAAGCCTCCCACTCAGAGATTTTCATGCTGGGAGTGTGGTGGTATATGAAGTAAGATAAGGAAAAAATAGATCTTTCTTTTCATTAATCTTTAACTGAAATTTCAATAATTTAAAATTGTTCTGAGGAGGAATCCATAGATGTCATGACAAAAAAGTCCATGACACGGAAAAGGTTAAGAACCTCTACTATGCACCTCCATCTGCATCTGTATTGTGTACATGTTCTAAAATTGCACTGAGATTAATGTGTCATTTCTCATCATTATTTGTCACCTCCTTGTTTCCTTTTGTTTTTTTTGAGGGGTTAACAATCACTTTAATCAAGCACATGTGTCAATCCTTTAAGGAAGCACATATATCATTCCCTTAGTTCAGGGGAATCAACACCCTGAATCCCAAGGTAATCAACAGACATGGGTTCCTCTGTCTAACCATAATTCAACAGACAGGTACAGGTGTGTGGCCAGTTACCAGAGGGGGAAGCACGGCATCTGGGTTCTCAAAGCCGGCTCTTTAGCAGCTTTCCAGAGTCCTCATCTGGCACTCAAACTTTCTTACCAAAATTAACCCCCCCCCCCTCCCTGTTTTCTTAGAAATGTTTGTCTGTGTCCTCAAATTCCATATCATTACTTGGTAATGTTATGGTTAGCAACTGACAGCATGCAACAATGTGAAGGAAAAGAGGAAGAGAATGGAATTTATTAAGCACCTACTATGCCACAGGTACTGTGCTAAGTACTTTATAGATATTATCTTGTTTGATACTCACAATATCCCTGTAAGGTAGGTGCTACCATGTTCTCCATTTTACATTTGAGGAAACTGAGGCAGACAGAGTATCCAGGGTCTCCCAGCTAGTAAGTATCTCATGCTGGTCTTGAACTCAGCTCATTCTGACCCCTGGCCTAGGATTATATCTACTTTGTCCCCTAGTTGCCTCCATGAAGGAAGAGCAAGTAGGCACAGATAGGCTCCTGAGTGTTTGTTTGTTTGTGAGAAGGCCCCAGCAGGGTGAGAAGGCTTGGAAATGCCCATCCTCTGTAGTGTTAGTGTGTATTGATTTCTTGGTTACTATGACAGATTTGGCTTTCTGGTATTGGGATTTGGCTTTATGGTGTTTGAATAAATGTTTTTCTTCTGCTTTCTATATGGAAAGTCTGTTATACTTTGCATTTCAGAACTTTGCTAGCATATTCATAGTTGCCCTCGGTGCTGTGAATATTGCCTAGGAGATACAATGTATTGTCTTTATTTGTATAGAGCTGTATATCCAGGCTTAGTGTCTCTCCTGAGTTCAAGTTTCATATCACTAGCCTGCCTTTTAGATACTGTGATAAGATGAATATCTATCAGGGTTTCCCATTTCTTTACTAACCTAGAACATGGGTTCAGATATTTTTTTTTTCTTTCTCTTAAAAAGCCAGAAAACTTGGAGAACTTGGAAGTGGAGAGGAGGTTCAAGCTTGTGTCTAGCTGAAGCTTTCTGGTAGCCTCTGGCCAAATTGATATGGCTTCTTGGTCACATAAGGTGATAAAAAGACCCACTCATGAGAGATCATAGTCCTTCAAAGGTGGCCAAGATTTCCCGAGAATCTAGGATTTACTATGCTCTTTCATGCTAACAAGGTATGTTTCCATGTAGAGACAAAGAGGCCATGCCTATGAAAGTTAAATGCTGGAATTTGAATATACTTTTTATTATTTATTTATTCCCCCCCCCCCCCCCCGCCAATTTATTGATTTTTAGTTTTCAACATTCATTTCCACAAAATTTTGAGTTCCAAATTTCTCCCCATCTCTCCCCTCCCTCCACCCCAAAACACCATGCATTCTGATTACCCCTTCCCTCAATGTGACCTCCTTTCTATGACACCCTTCCCTTCCTTTATCCCCATTTTCTCTCTTTTCTTGTAGAGCAAGATAGATTTCTGTACCCCATTACCTGTATTTCTTATTTCCCAGTTGTATGCAAAAGCAATTCTCAACATTTGTTCCTAAAATTTTGAATTCCAACTTCTCTTCCTTCTTCTCTCCTCATCCACTCTCACTGAGAAGGCAGGCAATTCATATGGGCCATATATGTATAGCTTTGCTAAAGACTTCCATAATAGTCATGCTGTGAAAGACTACCTATATTTCCCTCCCTCCTATCCTGCCCCCCATTTATTCTATTCTCTCTTTTGACCTTATCCCTCCCCAAAAATGTTTACTTCTAATTACCCCCCTCCTCTCATTTGCTTTCCCTTCTATCATCCCCTCCACACCTCACTTATTCCTTTCTTTCCTACTTTCCTGCAGTGTAATATAGATTTTCATACCAAATTGAGTGTGATGAGAGTAAGTTTCACTTTTTCCCTCTAACCTTAACCTTTCCCCTCCATTGAAAAAGCTTTTATTTGCCTTTGTATGAGAGATAATTTGTCCCATTCAATTTCTCCTTCTCCTCCCAATATATTCCTCTCTCACCCCTTAATTTTATTTATTTAGATATCATCCCATCCTGTTCAACTCATCCTGTGTATATAATCCCTCCAACTACCCAAATACTGAGAAAAGTTTCAACAGTTACAAATATTATCTTTCCATACAGGAATATGAACAGTTCAGCTTTAGTAAGTCATAACAGCCTGTGTTAGGCCCACACCTTGCAGACTTCTTAAACCCAACAGACTTCTTAAATAGAAAGTTTTCTAGTTAAGATGTCCAAAACAGAACTCATTATCTTTCCAATCTCAATCCCACCCTTCTTATGAACACCGCTGTTGCTATTAAGGATATTACCATCCTCCCAATCACCCAGTTTTACAAGAACAATCTCAGTTTGAACACCTCACTCTTACCAAATCCTATTATTTCTTCACATGTCTCCTTCTATCTGCTCACAGAGATGCTGTGTTAGTTTAGCCCCTTATCACCTCTCACATGGACTATTGCAATAGCCTTCTGCCCCCTTTCCTTCACCTCTTGTACATGTGACCAGCCTTGCAGCTCTGCTTTGACTCTTTCATTTCCCTAAGTTAAGTGAAGTAGAGTCTTGTGTTTTCCTCCCATTTTCTTTTCTTTCTTTAAGTTCTAGAAAAGGATGGGAGATGTGGAATAATTTTTTTCATATTTTTTTCTAAACCCCCCCCCCCCCCTCTTTTCTAGGAATTGGGAAATCCATGTGAGCTCATGTTGATTTATCCACAGATGGGCCAAGGAAAGGTATTTTTTTTTTTTTTTTAGTAATTATGCATTTCCTGTTCTTGGTATTAATGAGATTTCTATTTATTTCATATTTGATAATATGAATTTACATTTTTGAGTTAATAGTTCGTCTAATTCATGCATTTAATGATTGAATTATTACTACATTGGCGTATTTATTACTGAGATTGACTTCCTCTATTGATAATATACTGATAGTCCCCATTAAGTTCCTCTCTTAAGTAATAACATGTATTTATTTTAGTGCTTTAAACTCTGCAAGAATTTTAGGACCAAGGCTTAAAATTTCCTCAAGAATCACTATATGATATATTTGTAGTTGGAAAAGGCCATAGTAGACATTTCACCCAAGTTTCTCCATTTGTAATTGAAGAAGCTGAAGGTCAAAGTGCCAACAAGAAATGAAAAGAGTCAGAATTTAAGCCAAATCTGCTACTTTCCAACCTGGCCACTCTTTCTATTGAATTACGTTCCATCCAACAGATTTCCAATTTCAGTAGGCTCCAATAGTACTCCAAGGTACCATCTATTGCAGTTGGCTATATAATGATAGAAAACCTTAGCTAGCTTGTTTGATATAAAATAATTGTATTCATCATCTGTTTTCCTGACTACTAAATCCACAAACTACAAATCTGCACAATTCAGAACATTAAGCTATGAAACATTAACACTTTATTTTCTTTTGGGCAGCTAGGTGGTGCAGTGGATAGAGCACCAGTGCAGGAGTCAGGACAACCTGAGTTCAAATCTCACCTCAGACATTTGACACTCACTAGCTGTGTGACCTTGGGCAAGTCACTTAACTCCAATTTCCCCATCTTGGATCATGTTCAGTCATCCTGATGAATATCTGGTCATTAGATTCAGATGGCTCTGGAGGAGAAGTGAGGCTGGTGACCTGAACAGCCCTCCCTCACTCAAAACAAAGTCAAGTGCAAGTCATGTCATTGTTTCTCTGATGGCATAGTCTTCTTTGCAATGAAGGATGAATATACATTTTCTCTTAAGATTATATATTTCAGTTTACCATGGTGATTATTGGTCCCAAACAACTTGTCAGACATTCTTCATCTATGTATATTTCTTCTTTTTGGTGGTAAGTCAAAGGTTGTTGCTAGGCAGAAGATTTTCAAATGGCACTCTTTCCTTGATCTTTCCTATACATTTTCAAACACATATGCAATCCTTTTCTAAAAAGCCTTTTTAAATTGACTATATTGACAATTTATAGTGCATCTGAATGAACCTCATTTTAAAATGCACCATTTTCTTCTCTGAATTGCTATCTTATTCATGGTTCCATATTTTTTCATGGCTACTTTGGAAAATTGCTGAATTTAATGATTAACATTTTCAGGTGAAAGATTGCATCCTGTACTTGTCAAATCACAGATCATACTGAAGTGTATTCATTGCATTGTGCAAATGCATTGTGGGATCAAAATTATTTGTTTATGGATTGTTTAGTGCCTGGATTGTTTTATACTTTGAAGAAATCATGAAATGATTTTTTAAACAAGTGCTTTTACTGCATGTCATTTATAGTACTACGCCTTGGAAACAAGCAGTTTAAAAATCCTTTAATAAATTCATCCATCCTTTTCTAAGTAAGTGGTTGATCCATATTGTCAAAATGTAACCTAAGGGAGGAAGATTACAACTTGTTCAATAGCAAATGTCAGAATTAAGTAGCAATGTACATGTAGAATTGACCATGGTTTGAGTAAACTTCAATTTTATAAATGTAACAGAAATTACTTCCTTTGATCCCTTATGAAGAGGGGACAGGCAAGTCACCTTATTGGAATACCTTCATATGTCATTGTCACTATGAAATTGTCTGTCCAATATACACATTCTGGTGGATGAATCTTCAGGAAATCCTATCAGATGCATGTTGTATTTTAAGTAATATATATTCTTCATTCATTTGTCCTTTCTAGTGTGTATAGACAGATCAAATTCTTTTGCATTACATATTACTGTCTAGGAGACTCTGTAGAATCTTGGGCCTTGAGGTAATCACTATAATATGATCTGCAAACAGGAATATCTGGAAGATTTTCATCATCCAAAGGAAATTCCTTAATTGCCAAATCTCAGGACTTCGTTTCAGTTTCCATCTTTCTTAATCTACGCAGCATTTGCCACTCTTGAGCACTTTCTCATCTTGGAGACTCCATTCCCTTTAAGGTTCTGTGGTCAATGCTCTGTTCTGGATGTCCTCAGTTTCCTTTGCTGTCTCCACATCACACCCACACCTAGATTTGACCCAAACTGCTCTCTCTGAAGTTATTAAAGATCTTTTAATTGTCAAATCTGACACCTTTCTTTTAAGTCCTCCCTTTACTTCCCTACAACCTTTCACAATGCATATTAACCAGTTTTCCTTAATACTTTGTTCTCTCTACATTTTTATATCACTGCTCTCTCCTGATTCTTCTTCTATCTGTCAGATTGCTGCTTTGTCTCCTTTGCTGGATCATTTTCCATGTCATACTCACTAACTGTGGAGGTCTCCCATGACTCTATCCTGGGTACTCTTTCAATTATCATCTCTATACAGATGACTTTCATATCTATTTGTCCAGCATTGACTTCTTTCTTAATCTCAAGTACTGCTTCTCCACCTGCCTTTTAGACATGCCAAACTCAATATACTATAGACAGCTTAAACTCAATGTTTCCAAAACTGGACTAATTATCTTTGCTCTCAAGATTTTCTATTTTTCAAACTTCTTTATTATTGTTCAGGGTAACATCAGTCTTTCAGTCACCCAGACTCACAACATCAGGGTCCTCATTGATTCCTCACCCTTACCTCCATATCCAATCAGTATTCAAGTCCATTGATTTTACCTCTGTAACATTTGCTTTATTTACTCCATTCTTTTTTCTGATGCTACCACCACCCTGATGCAAATTATTAGCTCACACTTGGATTATTGCAAAAATTTTCTGGTAGGACTCCCTGTGGCAAGACTCTTCCTACTGAAATCCAGCCTTTACTCAGCTATCTAATTGATCCTCCTAAAGTACAAGTCTAACTATATCATCCTTTTCCCTTCAACAAACTTCACCCTATTGCCTTCAGGGTAAAATATAAAATTCCCTATTTTGTTTTCCAAGGCCTTTATACCCTCTTTCCTTTTTACCTTCCAATCTTCTTATGACTTACTCCCCTCCAAGTACTCTACAGTCTGGAGAAATTGGTTTGTTTGCTGGTCCTCACTGAAAACATTCAATACTTTTTGTTGTGGCAAAGAATTGGAAAGTGAGGGCAGCTCATAATTGGGGAATTGCTGAACAAGTTGTGGAATATGATTGTGATGGAGTATTAAAATTCTGGGGAGATGACAAGGGAAGTAGTTTCAGAAAACAAACAAATATGCCAAGACCTACATGAACTGGTGCAAAATGAAGTGAAAATAGCTCCCAAATCTTTGTACACGGTAATGCCAATGTTCTAATGATGATCAACTCTCAAAGACTTAGTTATCCTGATCAATACAATGATGCAAGACAATTTCAGAGAACTCATGATGAAACAATGTTATCCACCCCCAGAAAGAGAACTTTGAGTGCAAATTAAAGTATAATTTTCTCACTTTATTTTTCTTGCTGTTTTTGGAAATATGGAAATATATTTTGGGTGGTTTAATATGTATAATTGATATCTTAATACTTGTCTTCTTGGGGGGCACAAGAGAAGGGGAGAATTTGCAATTCAAAATATAAAAAGAAAGGCATGTTTAAAATAAATAACCAACTTTTAAAAAATAGTAGAAGAAAAAAAAACCCTCATTTTGCCGTTCAACCTGATCAAAAGTGGATTTGCAGTATCTATTTTTCATTTTCTGTGAACTTTTAAAGATCATATACAACATTTCTCAGATGTACCTCTCTTGGGCCCCATGACTTGAACTCATCAAAGCCAAGTATTGTGCTTTATTACTATATGACTCTCAGTCTTGGGATTCAACTCCCTCTTAGCCATTTTTGCTCTATCATTTCTAGTCCCTAAGTCATTTTCCTTTTCTGAGAAAACAGAAGCAAAACAAATTAGGAAGTTCTACTTTTTCTGTGTTATCTAAGGTGTTTCTCTGTTCACTCTCCAACCACCTTCTTTTTTGGGTAGTAGTGCTACAGAAAAAAGCAGGAAACTTTCCTTTCAAATGTCAACTCATTTTAAGATTTTTCATTTCTAACTCTGTTAATTTACCAGCATGTATTGTATCCCAATTTTGTACTCACTCTTAGTGATCTTTCTTGCTATCTATCATGCATAGTTTTGTTTTAAACAATTATTTATGCTTATTTTCATGCTAAAATCATTACCTGCTACTTTCCCTGGTAACAGAGAAAAACTATAAGCAAAACTGATGAACAATTCAGCGTAATATATCTTTAAGCTCCCACTTCTCTGTTAACAGGAAAGAATCATGTTTCATCATCTGTTTTTCAGTACTAATATAGATTACTGTTCTAGTTTTGATTTGTTCCATCTGAATCAGTGCATGCAATTACTATTCTTTGAATTTTTCATCTTCCTTATCTCTTATGGATAAATAAAGGTATGATATAGTCACATTTTTTACCCTTTCCTGAGTTGATGACCCCCACTTTGTTTCCACAATTTTTCTATCACAAAAAGTTCTACTATGGAAATCATTGAATAAATGGCATTTTTCTTTGTCTTCCACTTCTCAAGAGTAGTTAGATCAAAGGTTATGAGTAGTTTAATGACTTTTCTCAAATAATTCTAAATTGTTTCTAGAATGGTTACAATAATTCAGAGTTCCACAAAAACTGCATAATAAGTTTGTCTTCTCAAGCCCCTCCAATATAACCAAAAATTTTTTTCTCTACCTTAATTTTTCTCCCATTTGAAACTGATAGGTAGGAAATGAACCTCAGAATGATTTTCATTCTAATTTTTTCCCCAGTGGTCAGTTTTTCTTTTAAAATTGTTTACACATGTATCTTGATCAATACTTCTTTTGAAGCATTCTCTTTATTTCTGTCAATTCCTACTATTTTACACCAATTTTTTTCAGACATATTTATTGTAAAAATCATAATTCAGTTCAGTTCCTTTGTACTGAATACAATGATTTCTAGACAAAAGCTTTTAAATTTTATATAATCAAATGCTTTTTACTTTCTTTCCCTTCTTGGTCATAAATTCTGCTGCTGGCAATAGCTCTGAAAGTGTTTTTTTTCATTTCCAAGTTATTTATTTTTTTCATATTACCTTTTAGTTTTAGGGAAGCTAGGTGGCACATAGACAGAGTGTCAGGCCTGGAGTCAGAAGGACATGAGTTCAAATCAAGCCTCAGACACTTCCTAGCTTTGTGACCCTGAGCAAACCACTTAGCCCTGTTTGCCTCAGTTTCCTCATCTGTAAAATGAGCTGGAAAAGAAAATGACAAACTGCTCCAGTATCTTTGTCAATAAAACCCCAAATGGGGTCATGAAGAGTCAGACACGACTGACCATCAACAACAAACAAAAAATATTTACTTTTGGGTTGCACATGTAATTTATTGTCAGATGTGATGTGAAATGCTGTTTTACATCTGCATTCTGCCTGCCTGATTTCTCATTTTCCTAGCAGTTCTCATCAAATGAGTCCTTTCTCCTAGTAGTTTGTGCACTTGGGTTTATCAAATGCTAGACTACTAAATTGCTTCTTAATCATGCTAATCATATCTATTCTAGCTAACTTTTCTATATTTTAACCAGTACTAAATTGGTTTGATGGTTATTACTTGATAATATAATTTGAGAACTAATAGCTTTAGATAATGTTATTAATCTCAACATTTGAAAATGATTTCCCTTGAAGATTCCCTTGAGATTCATGATCATTTGAGCTTCCCAATGAAATTTGACATTAATTTCCTAAAGTGTAGCTCTTGCACTTTGTTAGATTGCAGGTTGCTATTAAATCTAAATTAAAATAAATATTATCAATATTTTTTATTACATCGGTATTGCCAATGTGAACAACAAATGTCTGTCCAATTATTTGGCTTCTTTTATTTCACTGAGTGTTTTTTTAAATTATAGTTATGTCATGAGTATGTCTTGGTATAGGTTAACTCAAATACTGAATGCTTCTTGTAGATATTTTATAGTATTTTCCTTTATATAATTTCCCTTTTTAAAAATTAGTATAGTACAAAATGCTGATGATTTTGGTTTATTTATCTTACTGATATTCTTAATTGTCTTTACTATCTTTCTCTAATTTTTATGGTTATGAGTAACATGAGTAATTTTCCTTCTTTGCTTTCTCTCTCATCTTATTGCTGTAGTTAATATTTCTAATATTATAGCAAATAATAGTGGGGAAAGGTGACATTATTGCTTTCAATTCATATTTGTTGAAAGATTTCCTCTACTTTCCATTGAAAATAAATCTAGCTTTTGGTTTTAGTTTATATTCTTTTGGCAATGCTATTCTACACATATTCTCCTTTTCTTTTTTAATGTAAATAAGTGCGATATTTTGTTAAGGACTTTATTCAGGGTCTAATGAGATAATTATGGTTTCTATGATTATGGTTTGTATGATTAATTTTATTAAATGTTTTCCCATTATTGATTTGTTTTTACATCCTTGGTATAAATCTCTCTTTGTCATAATGAATTTTTTGACATATTCTTGCACTCCCTTTACTAAATTTTTATTCAAATGTTATTCTAGCATATTATTCCCTTCCTCCATTTAAATCAATGCTTAGTATGTGGAATTTGCTGTACTTATAAATATTTAATTCTCATTTTCTTCCAACTACTTCTCTGCCTTCTCATTATGCCCAGTTCTCTCTCTCTCTGTCTGTCTCTCTCTCTCTCTTCTTTCTCTCTCTGTCACTGCTTTTCTTCTTTGTATTTGCTTTTCCTTGATCAGACAAGGATGTACTACAGAATCTTCTCTGCCCACTGCTTCCACTTTCTTAGTCTACGTACTTATTTTCTTCACTACTTTTTAATAATGTTAACTTAATCATCTTCTAGGATCCATAGAATCTAATATCTTATATATAGGGTTTGAATTTCCATTTTATTTCTTCTCTGTGTCACTCACAGAAAGAAGAAGCTTCTGGAAGACAAATTCTTTCTTACTTTCCCTGGATAGGCCAATCAGGTTTTTAATAATGATTTTCTCTCATCCTTTCTTTTAGAAATTTATTTTGTAATCTTTTCACTGATGGAAACTCATTCCCCAAAAATATTAATAATGAAGGTACTATGTTGTAGTAGAAAACATTTTCATTCCTGGTCAATGTTCTTAACCTGATTCCAGGAACTTTTGTTCTTCATAGTCTTGGTATTTAAGATCAGTATTTCATTCCTCTACACTCTGTTCCACTCTCAGTACTTGGAATCCAGGCTTTCTTTTGCCTAGGGTAGCAGGTGTTTGCAAGAATCTTCTTGGAGAAAGTCTGCAGTGATCACATTCTTAAATGGAACCCATTGTAAGGCCCTTCTTTAACCCACAATGACAAGGCCTTCAGGTCATTCTGCCACACAAATAAAACCTGACTCTGGTTCTCTGCCTTAGTTCTTCCATCTCCCACCCCCTTCTCTGCTGTCCTGAAGTGCCCCAGTAGGACAAGGAATTAAAAAAAAAAAACCAGTTACTCTTCCCTTCTTGAACCCAAACTATGCAATGTTGTGTTTCTGTATCCCTTCTACCTCTTCCTTCCTTTTTCCCTGATTAAAAGATATTCTCAGAGAAACTAGATGACTCAGTGGATAGAGTAGATAGCTCTCCATTCAGGAGGACCTCAGTTCCAATCTAGTCTCAGCCACTTAACAGTTACTAGTTGTGTGACTCTGGGTAAGTCACTTAACCCTTATTACCTTGCCCAAATAAAAAAAAAAGAGATGTTCTTCTATGTTTTATTTCGCCCTCCAAAAGACATCAATTCATTTATGGGAAAATAGGGAGTTGAGTGCAGGAAATATTAATTCTATTTTATCCCCTTCGCTTCTGCTTATTTTTTTGAGTCTCTTTGATGTTTACCCATAGATAGGAAGAGACTGTGTCTTTCTCTTAGTCACTATCCAATAATTGTAAGAGTTTAAACCAAGTAAAGTGAAATTATACAGTTTTTAAGGAAATAAAAAAACACAATGAAAAGAAGAAAAGATTGAAGTACAAAACAAATAAATGATTTTTCTGAGTCTTTTTCATGGAATGAAGAAACATTTATTAAGCCCTTAGTATATGTACAACACACCAAATATAGTACTTGTCATATAATTAGGAAATCTTTGACAGTCCATTTTCAAGTAGCATTCTAAATAGGGGGCAATAAATATGGAAGATTTTAGTGGCAGGTCAGATACAAAAATCCTTAGGGTGCAGTGACAAAGCATGTGGTAATGCATATTTTTAAAATGTTGTTTCCATGAAAAATTATATTTGTAGCTGATGTTTAACCATGTGACAGTGCCAAGGACTTTTCTGGCAAACACTTTTATTTCTAGGTGCCTATAAACTGTGGCTGCTAAGTAGACTCTCACAGAAGTAGTTGTCAGGTTGCACCTCCACAAGAATTTCTTCCCTAGATGGTGGCTCAGGGAGCTGTCCTGGAAGCAATACCAGAGATACTATATGGGACTAGGGCTTTAGTGTCAGTTGGTCACCTAAACAAGAAGAAAATCTTAAATATTTGAGACACAAAGTGTCTTGGAAATTGACATCCAGGCATATATTATGAAGGATTTATTAAATTTTCTAGAATAGGAAGTTACAGTGAGATGTCCAAGTTTGAATATCAGAGTAAGCATGTGGTTGCTTCGTAACTACCAAAGCAGAAGATTCATGATCCTCCAGAGCATTCTTCTGGATATTTGTAATCCACTGCAGATGAAACAGATTTCTCAATCTCTATCTCTATTTTACCCAATAGGCCAATCCTTATTTCCTTAAATGCTGACTAGGATTTTGTCAGATCATACATTTTCATCTGAGAGGAAAGCATATTGGATTGTCAAGGGGATGACTCTCTATCTAGAAGAAAATGGCTGCTCTTGACAAGCTCCTCTTGAGATGATCAATAAATTCAGGCCCTGATTATATACCTTCAGTGACTTAAACACTGGGTGGTACAAATATTACATTTGCATTGGAAATACTACATTCAAGAGATGTATCATTGACTTCTTATCCTGCTAAGAAAGGCTTAAAATTTTGTAAATCAGCACTCACCCATCCTCAACATACACCATCCATAGATGACTCTAAATGGGTACCACAGAGAAAACCCAAAGACTCTTTCACATAGTGTAAACTTGTCTAATGTTTCCCAGAAGCATTAAAGTTAATAAGTCAGAAATATGACATTTCACTCTTGATTTTCAGATGACTGAATAAGAAATTGAGAATATATCATTAAAATGACCATGGCCCCAACTGTGAAGGGAGCAATGAAACCAGACTTCTTTTCAGCCTATCTGTCTTTATATTTATAGCACCCTCATGATCTTCCATCTTATCCTGCATATAAATTTAACTTGGGTCTTATGAATGCAGCATGGATCTTGTTTTCTGAGTTCACATGCTGTTGCAATCTTTTTTGCAAGAAGCTTAAAGAACTTGATCTATTTTTATATGCAAATATATGCATGTACACATAAATACATATATGTATATATGTTTATATATGTGTATGACTCTGTGTGTGTATGCATATAAGTTGAGGGAGAGTGGATGTGGTCATGGAGTTGTGAAGATTCATCTTCCTGAGTTCAAATCTGTCCTCAGACATTTACTAGTTGTGTGACCCTGGGAAAATCATTTAACCCAATTTACCTCAGCTTTCTTTATCTGGAAAATGAGTCAGAGAAGGAAAGGGATAACCACTCCAGTATCTTAACCAAGTAACCCCAGTAACATCCAGTAACCCCAAATGGGATAATTAAGAGTTGGATGTGACTGAAAAATTACTAAACAACATATACACACACATGCATATGTATATATGTGTGCACACATATATGCACATTCAAAGACACCTATACCTATACATACATAAACAGAGACACACATACAATGTGTGTTCTTGTGTGTGTGTGTGTGTGTGTGTGTGTGTTGCTTATAGAAAAGGAGATGGGTAAGAGAGTGATTTTAAGAAACATACCATAATGGATAGAGAAATAGAATTGGAACTGGTTGGACATGAGTTCAAATCCTAATCTGTGACAATAGCTGTGAAAACATGAGTAAACCATTCAAATTCCATGAAGGTAGACAGTCTTAGGACTGATCTACCCAATCATAGATGAAGTTTTTCCTTCATTTTCTGATCATCTTTTTAGGCTCATAAAGTCAGAGAAAGCTGAATAAGAATTCCTTAGCCAATTTAAATACAATGTCAATGGAATATGCATACTTCTTCCAGCAAAAAATAGGAAAACATAAATAAATATTTTCAAGAACTTTTTCTATGGAAAGTTTTCAATTCTATTTTTGGGCAAATTACTCTATGCAGTAAAAATACCTTTATGCAGATTAACATAAAAGTAATTTCTCTTTAGATAGTGCAAAGCTGCATCTGTGCCCTGGGGCTGAATTCTTATCTTGCTATACTTAAAAAAAAAGTTATGGAAAGTTAAAGGTTATATACTTAAGAAGAGAATGTCAGACCTTCATAGATTGTTTGGCTTTAAGTGAACACAGAACTAAAGTTCATTTTCCATCTCAAATAACATTGAATCAAAGCCCTTGTCATATCTATACCCCTCTACTTCTCAAGTTTTATCGTTAAAAAATATACTTGACTTACAAGAATATAAAAAAAAAAATACTTTAAAAAATGCTTTTTTAAAGCCTTGAGAACAGACAAGAGCTTTCTTAAAAGTCTAATTAGGTCATCTCATGTCATGAGCTGTCAGACTGTGTTTGAGAAGATCAGAACGGATAATACACCAAAAGTAAATACAAGTAGATGTATGTTATGCAACGGTGATTTAACAAAGCTTCAAAAACTTTCAGAATAGCCATTGGAAGAACAATCGTGATTAAGAAAGGATTTTGCTTTTTGGGGTTTAGCATACCTAACATAGCTGTCTCTGTAGGATTCTCCTAAGGGTTAGTAAACTGTAGACTCTTTGAATTATAATCTCCCTTAAAACTCTTTATATTTTGCTTCTCACCAAATCAATTCTGATGCTCCAATAACTTCGATCTTCACCTCCTCGAGAGAAGCCATGGCCTTGACCTCTAACTCAATAGGAACAAAAAATGCCACCACTACTGAATAAACCACCTCATTACTAATGCAATCTATTTTCTGATTTTTTTACCTGCTTGGTCAATTCTAATCTGCCTCCTATCAACAGACTTTCTATTCATGGCTACCATTCTATCTTTATTTGTCCATGTTTTCAAATGTGACAAAACCCATATTGCTGAATCTCTGAGGCTTTCTGTCTTTCACAACAATTTCAGCCATCTCTCTACCCTTTCCAATGCCTATTTATCGGTATTGAAGCTCAACGCATCACTGAAGAGATTTTCTTCATCTGATGCCATCTTGTCAAGTGTGTCAGATGGAATAAGAAGGATAAATAGTGCTGGTAGAAAGAATAAAATGACTCAAGCTTCATAAAAGAAAAAAAATCCATAGATATATTGTTGATCTGCATTTTTGAGAGTCTTCCCATTCTAAGAATTCCTCATGCTAACAAAATAGTAGATTCTTCCTGTATTATGGAGATCTGGTAAGTACACAATCGCCATTTGCTTGTTCAGCTGATACAACTCCCTTTATGGAACATGCTGCAGATCTGGCTTCTAGAAGAATTGTGATGACATGTTAGGGGCATAACTTTGAGAGACTGTGGGCATTCTCTAAATGATTCAGGTTGACTAAATCATATTTGGAAGAGGAGGTGCTTTGATTGCCTTCAGAGGCACTCAGAAAAGTACTATTAGTTTTAGCTACTTCCTCTTTTTCTCACTTCGTTCAGTGACTCTTGTTCATGGAGTCTTGTAAGAGATCATTGTATAAGGGAAAAGCCTTAAGAACTTCTCCCTTGTTAGGCCATGTAGCCCTGATAAACAGTCTTTAATTCTTAGTTTTAGTTTTCTGTTTCTAGTTTTGGTGAAGGGAGTGGAATCTCCAGTCTTGGAAGTTTCAAAGAAACTTAGGAGTTGGAATTGAAATTGGGTCTTAGACTTGCAGGAACAATGTCCTGAACAATATTAAGCAATCTTTGAGAGTGACCTTTGGGATGCCAGTGCAGTGTCAAAACTCCCCAGAAGTTATATATCCAGACATAAGCTTGGTTCATCTAATTTTATGTTGAACCTGAGCCTACTCCCCCAGAGATCAAGATGGCCCCTGAGACTTTGGGGAAAATGCTCATACTTTGTGTCTGCTATATTTTTGAGGTCAAGATGCCTTTGTAAAAATCAATTAATGTGACATGGTTACCTGGAACTAAGGTACTAGCTAATGTCTTCTAAGAATGGGAAGAATACATCTGGTGGGAGCTCAAGCCAATGGCAGTAGAGAAAAGACACTTCAACCCCTCAGAGTGCCCTGAGGGTAAATATAATTGAACGGCTCTGGGAGAGAGGACCAGAGCATCTACACTTGCCATACAAACACAGACACAGGTAGATGCAGACACACAAAGTTGATTGTGTACAAAACTGCAAATGTATTATGTGTAATTTTTTTCTTTCCTCCCCAGCTTCCACTTTAGAGATGGCTACCATTAGACACAAATATATATTTACATATACATATACATATATATAATATTTTAATGGCTACCATTGGACATAAATATGCATATATATATGTATGTTAAATCATTCTATACGTACTTCTATTTATTAATTCTTTCTTTGGATGAGGATAGCATCTTCCTTCATAGATGCTTTAAGTTAATAGACCCTTTAAGTTAATATTTATAATAGTCAAAATGGAGAGGTTTTCAAGGAACTCCTAAATGATTCCTTGCCTACCAAGTTGGAGAAGAGATTATTCTTGGTTGGATGAGATGACTTTTGAGGTTCCTTCTAACTCTGTTTCTGTGATTCTGTGACCATGTCATTTCCCTGCAAAAATACATTTTCTGACTCCCCCTCATGTACTGAATAAAATATCAAATTCTTTTCTTGGTGTTCAAGACCCTCCATATTCTGATTCCAAAATATCTTTCCAATCTATTTTCACACTAATCTCATCTACACAATCTATGTTCCAGTCAAAATTGTATCATAGCATAAGGGGTCTGCTGCACACTCAGAGTCCCTCAAACAGCAACCCCATGTGAAGTACATTAGGAAGTTTCTCCAGGGACAATTGTAATGATATGTTAAGGGAGTGCAGTGGAGAGATAGACTGGAACAGGGGTAGATATTCTGTAGCTTGTTCTGGTTGACTTTATGTTTAAGCGAAGACATTTTGATTCACTGCAGAGACATTCAAAATGGCCTGGCAACTTTATCTAATGTTTATCTTTGCTACATCCCTTCTGGGAGAATATTGGTGACTCTTTTCCTCACAGCATCCAATGAAGAGAGTGTAGTTTACAATTTGGGGAATTTTGAAAAGTTGAGAGAGTGAGTCACAGGATCCAAGATATGGATTTGGGTCCAGTTTCTCAGTCAGTATAGCATCAATACCTTAGGAAGCAAGCAATGATCTTAAGGATATTCAAGTTCCTTAACCAATAGAAGCTGAGATGAAGACTTGTCTGACAGAGATGCTATTTTTGAATGAAAACTTGAAAAGGTAACATAAAATTGTTTGAATGCTATCTTCCTCTGATAAAGACTAAACTAATTCAGTTAAACTCTTAACTATGTAAAGGAGCTATAGTAAATATGATTGGAAATGCAGGGGGTGGGAGGCAGATAATGAGGGAGAGGTGGGGTTAAATATCAAGCTTAAGGAGAGTGGATCATACCATATAGGCACTGGGAAGCCATGGGATGTCTTGGAACTGAGTATGTAAGTAGATGATGAAAGTCATATTTTAGCAAGATTAGTTTGGCTGTGGTATATAGAATGTATGGTTTATAAACCAAAAAGAAAAATGTCAGACAGAGGGCTCTGACAATACGTGAAGAATAAATAATTTCTGGATTGTTACCAAGTCTTATTGATTTTTAACCTGGTAATGTCTTTTGTGAAGCATGAAACAAGGAGATTTATGCTTTGCAAAGGTGTTTGCCATTGACATGAAGGAGTTCCAGCAGAAATTCCAAATCAAAGAGCAATTCTCTTTAGATGATGAGCTATCACAGATGCTTCTATTTGTAGACAAGATTGCATAGCCTCCTAGATAAGTCTGCTCTAACTACCCACAGAAGAAAACATAAATGGATGAAGGATACCTATTGTTCACTCTGTGGCATGAAATTGGATGAAAAACACTTAGCTAATCTGCCAGTATAAAACTTGCAAAGGAACATTGAAAATGGATATGAAATAGACCCAAAATTGAATAGGATGGGAAATTTTTGAATTACCTTTGGAAATTAATTTTTTTGGTCAGAGGCAATCACTTTTAAGTGACTTGCCCACGGTCATACAACTAGTAAATGTCTGAGGACAGATTTGAACTCAGGTCCTCCTGATTCTAGGACTGGTGCTCTATCTGTTGTACCACCCAGCTGCCACATTTAGTTTTTAATGACCCTGAGATTATCCCTAATGTTTGAAGACTAATATTCTTTGGTTGATACTGAAAGGCTGCACGTGCCCTGTAGAAATGAAGTTAAAGAGTATCAAAAGGGCAATGGAGAAGTGTACCATAGGCATGAAGAGATTACAAAGCATTACACATAAGGAGGTGGATGAGATTAGGACTTTATGGGAGAAATGTATGACCAGAAAATAAACCAAGAAACAAATAATCATGATTGAGAGGTCATGTAAGGAGGACTCATGTTCTCCACTGGTACCTATGAAATATCAAGAGAAGTAAAGTTAGGTCTCCATTATGTTAGATGGACCCTAAATAGTAGATTTTTTGGAGGATACAGATAAAAATTACACAGTACAGCTGGGCAAGTGGATTAGAGTATTCATTAGAGAGTTGTGGATCAAATATGGACATGAAGTTAAAAAACCTGACTTCAACTCTAGCTTCAGATGTGTACAAGCTATCTAATCCTGGGAAAGTCATTTAACTACTGTCTGCCTCACTTTCCTCATATGTAAAATGGGGGTAATAATAGTACCTACTTCCTGAGGTTACTATGAGGATGAAATGAAATAATATTTGTAAAATTCTTCTCAAACCTTAAACTCCAGATAAATACTGGCTATTGTTATAAGCTATTATTATGATATGGTTCATTGAAAGGAATACTCATATCAGTGAACTCATAGATCCATTGAAATATCAAATATCATTCATACCATATATTATCTTTCCCCAATATTAAACATACTTACTTAGGATTTTATTAACTCATACTTAATTCTGAATTATTAACTATATTAACTCATAATTTGTTCTAGAATTTAATAATTTGTCCACTTAATTGCAACCTCATTCATTATCCTCATGGCCATTTACAGTTGCATTTTTCTTAAATATGACAAATACTTTCATGCAATTTTCTTCTGAAAACAAATGAAAAACCTCTCAAAGATATATTATTTATTTCATGCCACATCAGATATAAAATACTGTGACAGGCTCAGTCTTGCCTCTATAGCAGGGTGGGGGTTGGGGCAGGTATCAAGCTCTCATTTCAAGTCTTTTCTTGCTGAGGAAATGTGGCCATGATGTTAAAGGACAGGAGACCTGGTTAAAAACAAAGGAAAGAACACATCCAATTTTCTCACCCAAAGCCAGGCCATAATCTTTCAGAAATGAGGTAGTCTATTTACAATTTGGGGAGGGAATACAAATGATAGATGTGAGCAACCAGTGATACAATGGAATAACCAAAAAAAGATTCATAACGAATAAGAATTCA
Organism: Notamacropus eugenii; assembly: GCF_028372415.1. NCBI lineage: Eukaryota > Metazoa > Chordata > Mammalia > Diprotodontia > Macropodidae > Notamacropus > Notamacropus eugenii. The sequence continues at coordinate 411,102,051 of NC_092874.1, forward strand.
GTGGGAATAACCATGGGCTATGGAGCTATGTAATGCTGTTTAGAATATTCATGAGGCTGTTTTTCCAGTTTTTGTTTTGGTCTTCCCTGTCACCATAGTCACTTTCTATGGTCAGTTTCTTTTCTTGTTTTTTTTTTTTTTTTTTTTTTTGTGGTTTGCTGACTTTTTCAGTCTATTTTTTGACCTCCAACTTTTTGTTTAAGTTGGGCTCTGCTCCTGAGTTGGAGGAGGGCACTGTCCCGAACTTTAGACCTTTTGTGCTGCTGTTTTCAGTTATTTCTGGGAATCTGTAGGTTTTCTGTTCTTCTAAGATGATATGATTTAAGGAGAAGGGTAGTCATTTCTCTTCTGGCCCTGTGCTATGATCTGTGAGTCACCTCCAGAACTCTTTTCTGCCCTGGAACTTTGAGCACATTCCCTGTCTTGCTGGCTGTGAGCTCTGGTGTACTAATGCTTGTCCTCGCCCTGGGACTGTGACTCAGGCTTGCATTTTGGATCCTCATATAGATAATTCAACAGAGTCCTTCAACATGTGCTAGCAAGGGGGTTCCTGTCATTTCCTTTTAACCAATTATCCCACCTTCTTACTGTCTATGGGCTGAGAGCTCTGTTAGTTGCTACTACTGATTCAATTACCCAGTTGCTACTACTGATTCAGTTATTTCCAAGGACAGTTGCTGATCAGGGTTTGTCCTACTATTGGCTTGTCAGTATTTGGTCTACACAGGATCATGCTTCACTCTCACCTTGGTGAGATATACCTTTCCTATGGACCTTCTAAATTGTCTTGGGCTAGAAAATTGTTTTATCCCAGGCTTTTGTTGGTTCTACCACTTTGGAATTCATTTAGAGGCATTATTTTGAAGTGGTTTGGAGGGGAATTTGAGAGAGTTCAGGTGAATCCCTGCCCTTAGTTCACCATCTTGACTCAAGCCCCTGACCCTGCTCATAATTTCTTATAACAGAACAGTACTCCATCACAGTGATATACCACAACTTGTTCAGCCCTTCTCCAATTGGTGGGCATCCATTTCATTGACAGAACAAAAAAAAGCTGCTATAAGTATTTTTGTACTAATAGGTCTTCTTTTCTTTGATCTCTTTGGGATAGTGACCTAATAGTGGGTTTAAACAGATGGATCAAAATGTATGCCCATTTTCATAGCCCTTTGGATGTGGCTCCAAACTGATCTCCAGAATATTATAGTTCACAGGGAGTTAGAATTCTTAAGGACATCATTCCCATCAGGCTATGGTAGCTTGGTAAATTGTCCTTCTCTGCTATTGATATATTTTTTTCAACAAACCAATACATATGTCTGTTTGTAATGTATAATACTTCTGTTTATCATACATTTTAGATATGATTTTTTTTGTTATAGATTGTAACTTATTTTAATTTCACTATATTGTAAAAATGACTTCCTTTTAAGGGTAACACCCTAGGCCCTTTGTTAAATTTCAAGAAACAGCCTAGTCACCTGATCTCCCATTTTATGATTCAATTTCAGAAGGTAACACTTACTGACCATATTTTAAGTTGCGTCCTATTTGGGGCTGTAACTCCCATGTACTGAAGAGTTATCCTTCCATGTTTACTATAGAATAAGACACATGATAGATTTTCAATAATTGATGGTTATGAACAGTAAAAAAGATATTTAGAAAACTTTATCCTGGTATGAAAAATACAATACCAGTTGTTATATATCTAGAGTGCTTTATAATCTACCAAGTATTTAAATGCAATTTATTATAGAATTAAAATAACCCTATGAGCTTGGCAGCCCAAGTGTTATCACAGCCATTTAAAAAATTAGGAAAGGTACTTAGAATTCTTAAATTCCTTCTTCATGATTACACAGTAAGTGGAGAACCTAGGTTTCCTGTTTCTAAGTCCCATATTCTTTCCACTTCTTCAATAATTTCTGAGGGAGTACATAGCAAACTGAAGAGGTAAGGAAATTAGTTTCAAATTTAAATTCTACCCAATTATGACTGATGTTCAAAGTCATCTGTAACAAACAGATTAAACAAAAATTGTTCAAATTGGAGAACACTGGGGATGCTTATCATATGTAGATGAAATACCACTTTTTGGTGAAATATTGGATAGTATGCCCAGCTGAAGTCAGGAAGACCTGAGTAAAATTCCAGCCTCAAACATTCATTAACCTTGTAACAGTAGACAAGCTATTTAATTTACCTTTACCTCACTTTCCTCATCTGCAAAAAGGGGATAATTGTTATAAGGATCAAATGAGATAATTATAAAACACTGAGCACAATGTCTGCCACACAGGAAGCTCTATATAAATGTTAGTTAGTGAGTTAGTGAGTAGCGTAAGTAGTAGTATTCAAGTTAATTGCTTAGTATTTGTTGTTACAATAAAAGGAGCAAACTGAGATCAGATAGTATACAAATGATATTATAATTTTATTGTAAATTTATGAAATTTAAGAAAATGTTGATGACAATCTAATCTTTGACCTTGTTATATGATTTTTAAATTGCCTTGTAATAACACTTTGCTAATATGGTAATCAAGAATTATGTTTTGTGCCTATTATGTGCTCATAATAGCAGTGAATAAAAGATTAAGTTATTTTCCCTGTACCCTAGGAGTCTGAAATTTAGTGAGAAAAATAAGAATATATACAAATAATGATATAGGGCAGTATATGGTATGCACAAAATGAATGTTACGTATAATAACAGATTTTTAATCTAATGGCAGGTCTACTAGGCCCTGAAACACATGCAACCAATGTGAGGAAATAAGATTGGTCATCAGAAAACGTTGGGTACTTTTCTGGGTCACTTGGAAGATCAGGAGCAAGTGACTTAATCTCTTTGAGGCTCTGTTTTCTCATTTGTAAAAAGAGGGCATTGGACAAGATGATCTCTTATGTCCTATCCTACTCTGAATCTTATGATCCCAACAATGGATTTGCTGGAAATTTCTATATTTAGTTTTTAGTTGAAGGAGGATCTTTTTGACTGATATACTCTTGATATTTCTATCCCAATGAAAAGAACTCCTTAAGAAGATTGGTTCAATATTATTGTGAAGCTACTCGGTGCTAAAACATGTTCAGTTGGAATGAGGATCATTTCCCACTAACTATTGCCATCTTTCCCAAACCATTGTTTGAGTTTGGATGACCACAATCTGGCATGATGACTGTGTTTTGTTTCTCTGAACTTTTGCTGAGCCAATAGATAAAGGAATATACATTTTTAAAAAATGACATTTTCTCTGCTTTCTAATTTTGGTGGTTTCCTCTGAGAAGTTAAATATAACTGCTACATATTTACCACTTTCTTATCCTATCCATCTGCAGAATAAATGTGAAATCTTGACTGTACCTATTTTTCTGAAATTGACCTAGAAATTCCAACTTTAGAATACAAAGGTGAGAGAACAAAATCCATAGGAATTGGAGGGAACATCAAGGAAATTTGAGAGAGGAGGTTGAAATGGAGGAGAAAGAAGGATTACATTAAGCAGAAAAATGTGGAAGAATTTTTTTCCATACACATGGGATGGACTGTTTGATTGCATTTAGGAAGAAAGGAGTAGAAGTGTTTTTGGGGAGCAGTTTATAGACCAGTTTGGCTGGAACACGTTGTGGAGTATAGAAAGAGGGGGTGAAGTAATATGTGGCTGAGAAGGGAGACCGGAGACTAATTGCGAAGGGCAACCAATGCTTGGTTATACACTTGATGTTTTCTTTGGTAGCAAATGGCAGGTCTTGAATGTGTGTGGGAGGGAGGATGGAGAGAGGGCATATGCTGTTAGGGTGATTATCATGGAAGCTTGTGAAGGATAAAACAGAAATAGACTAAAGGGAAGAGGATCAGTTAAGAGCCTATTACACTAGTCCATGGGAAACATAATGAATACCTGAACTATACTTTCATAAAATTCAATTTTTATCAATACTATCAAAAGCTATCAGGAGAGACAGCATCTTTGTACCATTACAGGAAGTGACACTGTATAAAATGTACTAATGGAACCATTAATCAAAATGATGAAACAACATTTGCTTCCTACACAGATACATTAAAGAGAAAAACATGCTCTTATTAATGTGATAGAAAAAATTATTTTGAAAGAATCATAGTCATATCATGATAGCAGCTACAGATGAAGCTGTAGAAATTCATGTTTTAAAATGTTTCTGGATTTCTAATAGCCAGCACTCTTGTTTTCATCACCCACACGTACCAGTTTACTAGAAAGGTTTGGGAAAATAACTTCCTTTTCACCTTGGAGGTATAATACTTCATTCTACACAAAAGAATCTATTATAATAATTTGGAATATAGTGCAAGTGTGTTAAATAGTTGTTTGAAAAGATTTCCATTTTTTTAGACGTTGTGTGTATATTTTAGTGCACTTAAAATGAAAATCATTTGTGAGTACCTTTCTTTACCAAAATATGAGACGTGGGAAAGAATCCTTTGAACAGAATACATGAAAAAGGATATAGCTAAATATCATATATTTATTTAATGAAAGATCAATTTAAATTCAATTCATGTATTTCTTCATTCATCAGTTATTTGTTATATGTTTACTATGTGGAACATACCATACTAGCCAGCAGAAGAAATTCATTGTTAATTAAAACATGAGGTCCATCTTCATGGTCCTTGATATCTAGCAGGAGAGAAATGACGTGCCCTAGAAAGCATACCATCATTTAATATTAACAAATAGTTCTAAACTAACTAAGCACATGCATAAATACATGCATACATATATATGCATGTATATATATAACATGAGGTGCACATTGTGTTTGTAAAGGTATTATGATAGTATAAAATAATTTTATATATGTACATATACACATTTTAAAGTAACCATGTCTATGCAAATATAATTATAAGCTCATTGTTCATAGGTAATGTACGTGTGTAAGTTAAATTGAAAATCAAGCATATGCGCATATATACACAGGTGTTTCCTATAAGAGTTTCTTAAGATTAAGCACTGGCATATTTTAATATTAATATCACTATATAAAATACAGGCTTACTAGGGATGCACCATTTTCTCCTCTTGCTAACTGATACACTTTGTGAAGATAGGTGCTATGCCTACATTGTAAATGTGTTGTTTCTACTGACTAGAAAAGCCTATAGTGCCATGTGAAACTATATTCATATTGTAGAGTTGCGTGTGTATACCTACATATGCATACATGTATGTAAGTTTATACACATGCATGCATGCATATAAAATGCTAGTTTTGTATTCATGTATGTATGAGTATATTTGTGTGTATATGTATATGCATACATAAAAATATGCACACATGTATGTATGTGAGTATGTGTACATATATTTGCTTATGGATTTATGAATAGATATTCACATGCTGATATGAATATATATGCATCTATGAATACAAACATATATGTGTATTTATATGTATGTGTTATGTATAATCAATATAATTTTGCATATACCTATGTGTATGCAAACATGTTTGACTTTTTATCCTGTAAGAAAACTGAACTATATGACAGAAATATTTCAGTGAATGTGCCCACAATCATGTATATGTATGTGTACATGTAAGTACTTATCTATACATATATGTACACCATGTGAATTTCTAGTATACATGCATATATACATATATAAAATTATGTGTATTTATGTGTGTTTACTGCAGTCTTTTGACAATTCAATTGAGTTCTGCTGCAGGACAAAAATATACTGAATTTGACGTGATATAAACTCTCCTATTATAGCATGAAAGCTGAAATAACTTATAAACCTTGACTTTGAAAGTGGTGAAGTTCCTGAAAAAAATAGAAACTTCCTTAGGCAAGATAAGAATTATACAGTATAAGAAGTAAAAAATGTATTTCTCAAAGGATACTTGTTGAACTTTGGAATTTGGGTTGTCACTGAGATACCCTTCACTTAATATATATTTCTGTAGCAAGCTATCATCAATCTGAAATCTAATTTTCTTAAACCCATTTTCTCTCTCTATTACGTATATGAACTTCACTGGTTAAATAGTGATTATAATAAAGTTCAGCATCATGATTTGTTGTATATAATAACAGAAAAAGAAAAAAAGCCTTCTATATGTTATTTCTAATCAAGGCTAACCACTCTTCACCTTGTTCCAATAATAGAGTATTAGATGCAATGGATACAATATGCTCTTCTTGTAGACATGAAAATCGTCAAAAAAGCAGTCGTAACTCTTTTCTGGTCAACACTATTACCATGGGAGAATGCAGTTATGCAAAGCAAGAACTCAATAACTGTATGGTGATTTCATATAATTAGAGAACCTCAAGTTTGGAAGGGTGTTCAGGAACCATCTGGTTCAACCAATAGCTGAACAAGCCTCCCCTCTGCAACATATCTGTTGAGTTGTCATCCAGTCTTTGTTTGAAGACTTTTAGTAAGGGAGAACCTACTACCTCTCTAGATTAACCCATTCTACTTTCCCGTTGGTTTCCTTATTAGAAAGTTTTTTCTTTACATCAAGGCAAAATATGACTCTGTCACTTTTACCTATTGCTTATAATTGTTCCTGTTGATGCCATGCAGAATGAGTTCAGCCCTTTCTATGTATTTGATTTAGTATTAAGATCACCATCATTATCTGTTTATCCTATATATGCTCAGGTTTTTGACCAGAATCTCATCTATTTCCCCTAGCTTAACTTTCAATATTTGATCTTGTAGTCTTTGATTCAGCCTTTTTTACATCAAGTTTTTGCCAAAGGCCAAGCTTATACTGAGCTAAAACAAGCCTTCCTGTAATATCTGTCCATTGGATTGTGTTCTCTTGACCAAGTAGTGTCTCCTGCATCTGCCACATTACAGCCTTTCAAATATTGAATAATTCCAATTATGTATACCTTAATCCTTTCTTCTCTACTCCACATGTCCTCAGTTTCTTTGACACTTTCTCAAAGGACATGATTTCCAAACTTAACATCTAAATTATCTTCCTCTGGAATCTAGTATAATTTCAAAAATCAGAATTGAACATACTACTCTCTATATTCCTTGACCTAGGCACTTAAAGCTAATCAAACATGACCTTTGCCTACCTTTCCAGTCTTATTAGCCAATTGCTGTTCCTACAGTCAACACTTTATCGCCATGCTTTTCTCGTTGGCTAATTTCCGTAACCTGCAATGTACCTCTTCCTCACCTCTACGATTTAGCTCCCTGCTTCCTTCAAGACTCAAATACTGCCTTTTTCATGAGGTCTTTCATAATTACCTCAATGGTTAGTGTGTTCCCCTCTGAAATTACCTTCCTCCTATTTTGTACAAATCTTATATCAACCTAGTTATTTATATGTCATTTCCCCACCTCCATTAGAATGTGAGCTCTTTGAGGGAAAGGGCTAGTTTTTGCTTTTTGCCTCTCTTTGTATTTCTAGTAATTAGCTCAGTGACTGGAACATAGCAAGTTCTTAATAAATGTTGTTGACTAAATAGTTTAATACTGGGAGACCACGTAAAAGTCAACAAAAGGACATTGATGCAACAATAACATGGGAAGGATATACAGCAAGAATACAACATTTATTCAGTGGGGCAAAACTTCCCTACCTCTCATTGATCTCTAGTCAGTTGGTGTAATGCTTAGGAGACAAGAAGGTAACTAGGAATTTGGTTGTTTAACCCTTTGCATCAATTAATTCTCAAGGAAGTTTTTCTTATTTATAAAAGATATATATATATAGATATATAGATAGATAGATAGATAGATAGATAGATATAAATATATAGATGGTATAAAAATATAGATATTCTGCCTAGGTATTTTCTGTATGTTACAAGGTAGCATACCCATTATTGAGGGGAAGGAGTAAGGAGTATTCAGTGCTCAATTTATTACCTATTTTCTTTCATGATCGAAAAGCTTATTGCTTACAGTGTTAGATTTCTGAGTAGGACACAGCCCTCTAATTCCTTGCATTTTTTTCTTTCTGAGCTAAATTTTCCATTTTAACTATCATTGTCACTCTGATCGCTATGTCCATCTTCACATTTTATTCATCATATTTACGTGTTTATATTCTCTGGATGATCTTGTCTAGCTCATAGATTTTTCTGTATCTCTGTAATAGATATGGTCATGTAAGCTGCAAAATTCATCCAGGCATTCCATTTATTATATAGAAAGATATTTAAGCATACTATGAAATATTGCCTTTGAGCACAGGATGAAACTAGGTCCTTTATTTGTTTTTCTTATTTTTTTTGTAGAGGAACTTATAAAAATGAGATGACAATAGTATCTATCTCACAGATTTGTAAGGATTACATGATTCTGTTTGCATGGAGTGCACTGCCAACATTGAAGTGATATAAATATGCACGCTTTATAGAAGAAAGCAGACTCTCACAGGCATCGTGGCCTCACCATAATAAAAGGTAATTAGTTATTACTTGGAGTCTTGGTGATCACTGCTTTCTTTGCTACATGTTTTCAAATTAATTTGCCACTCCTGTCTTCTGTTTTCACTTTTCTAATGGGCACAGGTTGTATAGTGATATTTATTATATAATTCTGGCCTGTATAATCATTAATGTAGCAAATGCACCAATGGAAAGAGCACTGGCTCTAAGCTTAGCGGATCTGGATTCAAACTTGCTGTCTGAGACTGGGAACGTCACTTAACATCTCTGAGTGTTAGATTCTTCATCTATGAAATGAGGGCATTGACCTAGCTGACCTCCAAGGTGCATTTCAGCTCAAAAGCAATGAACTTTTCATTATCCTCAGTATTGCTTAGTAGACATTTCTTTCTTTGTAATGGCTTCAACTAGAAACATTCTGGGATCATCCACTTGTGGAGTACTCACTGCAGGTAATCATTCTCCTCAGCTCATAGAGTTATCCATTCTTCATCAGTTCTTGACTGTTGGCTTAATCTTGCTAATGATGGGTAGCAATGGATGTGTCTTCCTTGTTTAGAAATATTCAAAGAAATTAGTTTGGGAAAGGAAATCATGAAATGGGGAAGTCCAAGTTTAGAGATGAGGATGTGGTAAAGTTATGTTAAATTTAATTTCCATGAATTGGTACTGAACTTTCCTGATGATTTGATTGAGTGTTTATTTGAGGGAGTAGACTGATCAGTAAAATGGACAAATTTTAGTAGGATCATTTTAGTAGGAGCATTCAGAATTGTAAGATTTGATGAGAAAAATATTATGGCATAAAACCTGAAGAAAGCTAGTCTTTGACTCAAATGTGGTAGTTTTGTCTCATTCATTATTTGGAGCCCAGGATAGACTCAACCATGCCATGGTCAATGAATCAATTGGCACAACCTGCCAGAATGGGAGATCTGTTAGAGTAAAGTTCTTGCTAAAACTGAGATGAAGTTGTGCTATAATTAAGAGAAGTAGAATCAGCTAATTTCCTCATTCTTCAGCCTCAGTTTCCTTGAGTACATATATAAATATATACGTATACTTATATAAATACACTTATAGTACTTCCCTCAAAGGACTGTCCCAAATGAGATAATGTATGTAAAACACCTCGAAAACTTTAAAGCACTCTACAAATGTCAGCTCTTATTATAGTTTCCATCAACAGTGTTTCTCGTCTTTGAATCTTAAGTATTTGAATCTTGAAACTATCCCCAAATCCTCACTATTACATGGTGGCAAGAACATGTATTGTAAATATTAAGCTTAAGAGGTACTGTAATAGGTTGTCTCATGAAGGAAATGGCAATCTGCTCCAGTATTTTTGCCAAGAAAATCCCATGGACATAGTCCACGGGGTCACAAAGAGTTGGACATGACTGAAACAACTTAACAAGAACAACATCAACAACTCTTACCCTAGAGGAAGAAACTCCAAATCTCAGAGGAGAAAGGCTTTGCTTGCAGTAAGGTAAAGCAAAGAACAGAAGGTAGTTATACTTAAGGCAGTACTCAAGACTTGATAGGAAATGAAATCCTGAACAAGAGAACTAAATCCTAAAAACATGAGTTTGAAAAAACAGTTCCAGGTAGACCTATCCACCCATTTCATTCATTCATTCATTCATTCATTTATTTTTTGGGGCTCAGTGGCTAATTGTTGGCCTGTCAATTCCCCCACATTATGGATTTTAGATTGGCTTTAACCCTGTTTCCACCTAGACATCATATATTTGTGTATATTTTAAAGTTAGGAAGTGTACCCTGTTAAATAGGTGCTCAAGAAGTCTTAGGGCTGCAATGTATCAGTTTAATTTCCTTTTATCATCTCATTAGGGAGATTCCTAAATTGGCCCAACTATTCCCTGGTTCACTGTTGCCAGAAATGAAATAGGATTTGCTTTCTTGGCAGAATTCTACTTGTTCTCCTAGGATATATCCTGTGGTTTCCAAAGAAGACAGGGAAAACCTCATGGGAGAGGGTAGCAATATTCTAGTATACGATTAGCCCCTGTGTGCCTAGGATTCTCACTGCATCTATTGGCATAGCTCTTTCTTGTAATAATTTTATTGGGAATCACCTAAAGTCTTCTATCCATAGCTATCTGGCTTAGGTTTAAAATATTTATGTGGTGAGATGATGAGAAGGGAGTTCGTAATCTTAATTCAAATCTAAATTGACCTTTTTGTAACTTCCATCCATTTGATGCTTTTAGATGGGCCATTTATTTATTTATTTAGAAATTTATTATGTATTATTTATTTAGAAGTAAATAAATACATGACTTTGTGCAGCAGCTCTTCAACTCTGCTAGAATTTAGGACATTTTATATGGATAAATTTACATTCTGAAGAAGAAATACACTGGTAGAAGTACAAGTTGGGGAAAATTAAAAAGAATATCATATGCAATGACCTAGAGAACTAAGGTACTCGCATGAGTCAAAAGGGTGACATTACATTAAAAAAAGGTAATAGAATCATATGCCATATTAATAGAATTATAGCGTATAGAAAAAGGTTCTCATGTTTCCTTAGTCAGGTGACATCTGGAGAGGTGTGTTCATACCTGGGCCTCCCATTTTAAGGTGAGGGGATTTGATAAGCTCAAGTGAATTCAGAGGAGGGAAATAAGGATAGCTGAAAACATATCATACTAGGATTCATTGTAGGAACAGTGGTGTCTTGGTCCAGGATTGGGGGAAGGAAAGGTCTTATGATGAGGAAGTAGAGATACAGAGGGAAATTTAGATGGAATCCCTATAAAATATATTTTAGAGGTGTAAAAAGGGGTTGATTTTTCCATATGGTCCCATGTAACAGAATTTTGAGTAGTAGCCAGAAGTTCAAGAGAGGTAGAATTTACCTTGGTAGAAGCAGAAAAAAATGTCAGATCTTTAGCATTATCTAAAAGGGAATGTGTTGTCTTGTGGAGGTAGTGCATTTTTAACCAGAAGAGGTCATCAAGTGGAGGCTGATTGGTTACTTGTTGAAGTTGTTAACAGGCTTCATGATTTACAAAAGTGTTCACCTAGATCAAGAATAATTAACTCTTTTGATTGTGTGTCATGGTCTGCTTTGGCAGTCTAGTGAACCCTAGTATCCCGTGCTATGCCTCAGGAGAAGAAAGTGAGGTTGGTGACCTTGCACAACCCTCCCTCACTCAAATTAGTCAACTGCAAGTCATGTCATCATCTTGATGTCATGGTCCTCTTTGAGAATGAAGGACAAACACAACCTGTGACTGAATAGTAGCTTTCTTCCTCCTCCTCCTCCTTCTCCTGTGTTCCACCCCCGAAAGCTACCTTTTTTCCTTTGGGTTTACTGGCTACATGTCTTGCTCAAAGATCAAGCCTCAAACCCAATTCACTCTGGAGCTCATGGACTGGACAACAAATCCTCACCCCTCTAGCACAGAGTGATTTTAAATACTAAATAGTAATTGTTTCTCTTTTTACCCAGAAACCCTGAGGGTCTTCTTCTCTCAGTTTGACTTTTTTTTTTTTTATTAAAGGGACCATCTCTTGAACAACTACTTAAAGAAGCTTATTTATTGAATGGGTGTATCTCATTCAAAGTGAGAATGCTATAAGACCTCAGCCTGAAAGGTCTAGGGTCTCCCAGTGCATCCTGGGAATATCTGGACCTAGACGGCTCCCGAGGAGAAATGAGGCTGGTGACCTTGCACAGCCCTCTCTCACTCAAATCAAAGTTAACTCCAGTCATGTCATCATCTTGATATCATGAGGACAAACACAACAACAACACCAACACCACCAACAACATTTTTTATAAGTGTAAAGTAAAATATGCAAGATTACAAAGGAAACCAAGATGCTCAAATATAGTTATCAAGTATATTTTTAAAAAAGTTCTTGAGCTCCAGGTTAAAAATCCCTTGGGTAGATGACTTCTCAGATCTCTTCCATGTCTTAGATTCTACAAATCACTATCTTATCCTACCTGACTGATGTTTGGAAGGGGTAGGTGAATGGAAAGGGATAGATTGAAAGAGCATTGAGGAAGATCTATTATACTTTCTGGGAATTTGTGACTATGTCAGGAGAGCCCTGGAGTACCAACAGGAAAGATAATGATGAAGAAAGGGCATTGAATTGCAAAGTGTCAATATACAAGAGCAAATCCTCTCCTTTTGATCAGCCCTTCAGAAAAGTGAGTTGTTACAGTATACTGTAACTTTTTTTTTTTTTTTTTTTGCTATCCTTAGAACTTAGCATAGAGTCTGGCACATAGTAAATACTTAGATACTTATAGGTTGACTGTATAATTCCCTGCAAGTTAGCATAGACCACCAAAATTTTGGTAGAGATCACTTGACTATAGGCTCATGTATTAGATCATTACATGCAAATAAATCTGTTCTATACTTCAAAGGTTTGTGATACTGACTTCCTGAGAAAAGACAGGGAGGTTGGTGCCTACTGTAAGATAGTACAATATATAGAAGTTTCTAGATTTTACCTGGATGAGGACAGTGAGTCAAAAAAGTAAGAAATTCCCAAAGTCAAAGGCATCCCCCCTCCTCTCTGGGTCAGGAAGGAACCTCTCCACTCAAAAGATAAAAAGTGTGTATAGCTGAGTTATTCCTTTGTGGCAAAAACAATTTAGAAGGGAGTTGATTTTTATTACATTTGTTTTGCTTTATTTTTAGTGAGAGTAGGGAAGAACCTAATAAGTATCCTTAAATATTTACAGTATTATCACTTGGAAAAACATGATTAGAATTATTCTCTCTTATTTAATTGGGCAGAACTGATGGGTGGAAGACAGAGATATATTTCAGCTCATGATTAAAAAATAATTCCTAATAATTATAACTGTCTGAAATTGGAATGCATGCCCTAAATGACATATCATAGATTTGGTTTTGTGCAGTTGGACGTGATCTTAGCATCCGTCTAGTCCCACACGTACCTGAAGAAGAATTTCCTTTACAACATATTCAATAAGTGTTTTCCAGACTTTGCTGAAGGAATCCAATGAGGGAGGAATCACTACTCTCTGTTATCCCATTTCACTTTTAGATAGCCCTCATTGTTAAGAAGCACCTAGCCTGAAGAGGAGTAATAAAAGGTCTCATTTAGGTTCTAGGAATTTTAGTTCATATAAGCCAATAGCTTTTTAAAGAGTTTTAGTATGAGATAGTACAAGGTGGTCCGATAGAAGTTTTGGTTTTATGTTTTAGCTCCCCATCTTATTAGTTGTGAGACTCCTCAGAACCTCAGTTTCACTTAATGTCGTGTGAATTTAAGAAAAAACAACACATGCTTTAATTCACTCAAAGTGCTGCTGTGAAGAATAAAAAATGTAAGATTACTATCTAAATAATAGTTTTTAGTGTTTTAATTTCAACTCAAAGGCTGGCAATAATGTGGCCAATGATGAGGGCTGGAAGTTGGGGGGGGGTGTAGGAACTCCAAGACTGGAGCTCCCTGCATGGGACATCTGGAGAAGAATTCATAGACTCAAGCATTGTTGAGGTCAGGGTAAAGATTTAGTATGCTTTTCAGTGGGCAAGAGTTCTTAGGGAACCTCAAACCTTAGAGGGGTACAGGTAAAGTTTATATAGGATATTCTATAGTATAACATGTACCCAATGTACTAATTAGGTGATTCAGGGTGGGATTAGGCAGTGGTTAGTTCTTAAAGGAACACGTACTTTTTGTATCTACTACATAGGTATTTTACCCAGAGTTCATTGGGAAATAGCCCAAGGCAGGGAGAGCTACATGGAGGCAGGCCAGAAATGTCACTAAATCAACTAATGATTAAGGCTGACTCAGGAATACCAAGCTGCTCTCATCAACGTCTTGTTAGATAAGACAAATGCAAGGGAGCATATGCATGTCTAAGTCTAGGACACATATGATTGATCAGTGGGTTGTAAATGTTGTTATGACACAATGCACAGTCAGTTTAGCCAGTACACAACTGGTTCCAACTAATAAGTTCTGTAGGTGCAGCTGGGTGCTGTATCAGGAGGGAGATAATGGTTGTTGCCAGGGCAGGCTGTGTCCTTGGGCTGGGGAGAAACTGCCTGAGATAGTATTTTGAGTCTAGGAAGAAATGTGATTTTTAAAGAGAAATGTGATTTTAGAATTGGGGTCCAAGCATATGTACCCAAGCACTCCACCATCCCCCCCTTAAACAGCTAGGACTCAAATCTTTTGGGGTAAGGGATGAAGGCCTCAGCTTCTGAAACTGCTTCATGCTGAGAGAGGACATAGAGCTGTCCCTGGCTCACAGGGTTCTACCACTGGAGGATTGGGTCTGTAGCCAGTGTGGGAAACTTGGACGATATCAGGTTCAGAGGGTGATGGGTCATGGTGTTGGACAATGGCTGGTACCCAGCCAGAGATATCATCTGAAAGTAGAATGTATGGAACCTAGAAGACACAAATCTGGCAAAGAGATTAATCAAACAATGACAAAAAAAGGGTAAGGAGAAAATTACTAGAAATAGGGTTGATATGAGAATATTGTCAAACTTTCTCACACCCTTTCAACATATTTAGTAACTATCCAGGAACAGGAGAGGCTTGGATGACCCCCACTTGTCCCAAACCTTCTTATATGCTTTCCATATTTTTGATCAAGACTTTATTTATTTTTTCCAAATTTTTGAACCCATTATTAGACTGCTTAACTTTCCTTTATATTTCTACCATAGACAAAATAGTTCACAAGTTATTACACTTCACTAGCTTAACTGTATTGCCTTAAACAAAAGAGGTTTCTAACTTGAACCTCACAACTTAATAGATGTACATCCTTGTTTCACAAGCTTGTTTATCTTTCTCTAATTATATTCACTCTGGAAGAGAAACTTTTGAAATTAGGTTTTATTTTTACATATGATCATTTCAAACACTGATTTTAACTTTTGCTTAGGCCAGGGAATGACTACAAATTCAGATCAAGACAGCAAGATCTCTTCTGCCTTATAAATCATTACATTTTAATTTAGCCATACATTATCTTGAAAATGTAAATTTAGTAGACCTTACAAGAGAGATTTTTTAAAAAAAAATCTAAAAATATTTCCTTTTCTTTTAAAACAGTTAAAAATTTGTCCTGATGTTGAGTCACCAAATTTTTTAAAGAAAATTAGTTGAAAACTTAAAAAAATGATAGCTCTCTTTTCACCTTAAAGCAAAAATAAATCTTTAAAATTAAAATTCATTAAAACCAGTTGGTATAAAAATGTCCTTAAGTGACATGAATTTCAAAAGTATTATAACAAACTAAATTCTAGTTATTGAAGAATTCTTGGACATCACAAAATGCTTTAATCAAAAGGTGTTGTAATGAAATCTCACATTGGTAACAGTAAGAGATTGATCACAAAAAACAGTACTGCTTTTAAAATCCTTTTAAACCATGGGATCATTTTAAGGAGAGTCTTAAGTAATTTACATAAATTTCTGCACATGTTCTAATTTTAGATAAAAATAATATTTGATTTCCCAGTAAGATCACACAGAAGGGCTCACATTTTTACTGACTACTTGCTCTTGATAGAAATATGCTATAGAAGGAAAAAAGCAGGGACATGTGATACACCAAATATGTATGTGAATACATGTTTTTATTCATTAATTTATTTATTAATTTACAAACAGAATAAAACATCCTTGACTCTGTTTGAATTCAGGTAAGAGTGAAATTCTCCAAGCATGCAGTATTTGCTTCATAGTCAGACTCAGGAATAGTCAGGTGGGAAACATTTCTTTTAAAGGAACACAATAGAGAAATTGAGCCAGGGGCATCCCATCCTAGATTAAGGCTAAAATTGTTTCCTTGGCCTTTCCTTTCCAGATACAAACTTCTACCTGTTAACAGTACAGGACCACATTCCCTGAGTAATTACTGGCATTTCACTCAGATACTGATTTAATGCAGACAACTATATCTGAATTCAACTCAAAACAAAAATAGCTATGTTCCCAAAAGCCTTTTACCTTAAACAGCAAGTCTCATTAATCACAGCTTAGAGTCAGATACAGTTATTTCCATTCTCATGGAGCTGCAATAAGCAATAAAGACTTACCAGGACTCACACACATAAGGGATTACATTTCAGATCTTTTCTTCTCAAGTTTAAAACTTGTCATAATGTAAAAACCAATTGTTAAAAATCCTTTCTATCTATTACAACTTCTGAGTAAGTCATATTCCTTGTTTAGGAACTATCCAAACAAATTTCTTTCCTGGGCTGATGACCTTGCTCATACAGATGGTTTCCAGGGACCTTAGCAATTTTACAAAATAAGGGGTATCAGCACAAACCCCGGAAGGGGGGGTGATGCAAGTGCCCCTGCCTGCCAATATGGAGAATGATTGTTATGAATGGGCAGAACCAATTTAAATAAACTTTTCACCCAGTTTTCTCCTTCCCATATACAATGATCAATTAACAATTTTAGGTTTTAGCATTAAAAGAGTAACTCCAAATAACTTAGCTAACAACCTTACAACTTTCATAAGTGATAGTCAAATTGTTTTAGTTGTAACTTCTTTTTAACTACAGGCAAAGGTGAAAACAACTGATTTTCAAAATGACAGTTATAAAACATTGTAGGAAAGGGTTAGCTGGACTGATAAAGTAACATAACTGGTTTTACACCTTTTTTTCCCAACACATTTCAGTTTTAACAAAATTGAGATTAAAAATTACTTTGTCTAACACCATCTCTGGATCACAGTGGTCATTGAGTTTTTACAACATAAGAGAATTTTACTAAAATTTAGAAGCACAATAGTAACACAAACAATAAGTTTTAAATTACATTAATTGCATTTACAAATCATTACATATAAAAATTATTAATAGAAGATTGGGCTTACCAAATGTGGAGGTTGGTTGGTTTCTGATCTTGTATTGCCTTGGCCCATCCTTCCCACAGTTGCAGAGCCTGGTTGTGGGGGAGTCAGGGATTTGGGAAGGAGGAGAAAGAGGGACAAAGGACTGGGGAGTGCTGGGAGGTTGTGGAGTGCAGCACCTGAATTAAATGTCCAGAAGCCATTGAGGAACGGGATTTGGTGAATATGGAGGACCTTTGAAGAATTTATGAGCTGCTTGATAGAGGTGCTTAGCTTTGAGGAACTTGGAGCAGAAGCTCCAAGCTCTGGTGGTGTGGGAGCAAGGACTGGGGGGGAGGTTGAGAGGAGACATTCCTCTCCTTGCTGAGAGGGGTAGGCTTCAGGGTGCTCAGGGACCCAGAGCTATTGCCAGTGGAGTCCAGATATAGCTGCTATGCTTCCCCTCTCCTTTCTTTTCCCAGGTGGGGGAAGGCAAATCAAATTCCCTACTATTCTTTAGCATTCTCTTCCCTTGATCTGATCTGGGATGAGAGGAGTTAACAGAATCTGCTAAAATGTTTTTTAGCCATCCTAATTATTCACTGCAGCCCTAGATCAGGGGTCAGAGTCAGGACAACAGGATGAAAGATCTTAATGGTTCTAACTTTTACTCAAGTAAACTTCACTTCTGTGTTCACTCCTTAAAAACTTCTTTGAAAGAGAGGGCTGTGAATTTGCCAATCGAAGTGAGGGAGATTGGAAAAAGATTCAGTGGCACCTAGTCCCCTCCTCTCTACTGGAGAGTTCAAAGCTTTGTCTCTGACATGTTTGTTTTTGATCTATGCACTTTCCCAATTTGCCAAATAGTATGATAAATTCTGTTCTATCTTAAATATCAAATTAGGAGCAACATGTTTCACATAAAATGTGACCAAAATGCATTTACCTTTTGGTTGTTTCCCATTACACAAAAACTTTTCTCTTTTAGGTGAGGTGTGAAATGATTAAGTGATAGTCAATCTACCTCTCTGATATGAGGGGAAAAGTTTCCCCAATTTTTTGTCTTATTTTTCTCTCCACCTTCACAACCTGGCCAGGGTTAGAAGGTAGAAAGAGAGAGAATTTTACCAACAAGTTTTCATAAATTTCCAGACCTTTTATGCTTTCCCTAAACTTTCTTCTCATGCTCTTCTCCTTCCGGTGGGCTTTGATTAAAGCCCCTTTAAAACTCCACATATCTTATTTATTTCTATTTCTGACCTGGAACTGCCTTTAGCAATCTTATAAACTAAACAATATAAGATTTGTCTGTCTCTTTCTCTCTCCTGTCCATCCGCTCCTCTGATTTTGCTATCAGAGAGATGGGGAGAGGGGGAGGGAAAGAGATAACTGCATTCCAAAGTCCAGCTGCAGCAGAGCTGGCTGCACTAACACACACTCTAATTCACACAGACACAGAACATATACTGACAATGAAAAGAAGAATTCAAAAACTCAGAGGAGATTTTCAGAAATCCTCTGCAAAAATCAGACCTTTTGCTTGCCTCTCAGGACCATAATGGAAGCCAGGTAACACATTCTTTAAGGTCTTAGAGACCAAGTTTCCTAGGGGTTAATGGTGGGGGATTTGACCCATCCTTTTGCCTGTAAGCTTTAGAGATGGGTCCTGGGGGAAAGGGGTCCCAATACAGTGCCTATAGTCTACTCATCTCTCAGTGTCCCAAGAAAGAGTAAATTCACACAGGATCCCCTACAAGGTGTTCCTTTTCTCAGGGGGTGGGGATTGTACCTGAATCTGCCAAAGACTCCACCTGAACCCCAGTAAGTCTTCCTAAGGTACTTAAGGGGTGAACCTCAACTATAGAGCTAGGAGAGGGAGAGGGCTTGGGATGCTTAAGGGAAAGGGGAAGAGAGGGGAAGCTTACCTTGAATTGAAGAATGCCTGAGACCTCAGACTGTCCCCATGTTGGGTACCAAAAATATAATGAGTGCTGGAGGGGAGGGGTTACAGGAAATCCAAGACTAGAGCTCCCTGCATGGGCCATCTGGAGAAAAAATCACGGACTCAAACACTGGTGAGGTCAAGGTAAAGATTTATTAGATTTTTCAGTGGACAAGAGTTCTTAGGGAACCTTGAACTTTAGAGGGGTACAGGTAAAGTTTATATAGGATATTCAGTAATATAACATGTACCAAATATGCTGATGAGGTGATTTAGGGTGGGATTAGGGAGTGGTTAGTTCTTAAAGGAACATGCACTTTTGTTATCTACTACACTGGTATTTCACCCAGAGTTCATTGGAAAATAGCCCAAGAGGGGAGACTACTTGGAGGTATGGTTTTAAACCTGAAACATCACTAAGTCAACTAATGGTCAGGGTTGATTCAGGAATATGAGGATGCTCTCATCCTCTTGTTAGACAAGATAAATGTAAGGGAGTTTATGTATGTCTAAGCTTAGGATACATATGATTGAACAGTGAGTAGTAAATGTCATTATGACCCAATACACAGCCAGTTCAGCCAGTGCACAGCTGGTTCAGACTAATAAGTTCTATAGATGCAGCTGGCTGCTATATCAGGAGGGAGATAATGGTTGTTGTTAGGGCAGGGTGTATCCTTGGGCTGGGGAAAAACTGCATGCAATAGTATTTTGAGACTAGGGAGAAATTTGATTTTAGAATTGGGGTCCGAGCATATGCACCCAAGCACCCAGTCAGCCAACACCATTGTATTGCTTGAGGCAAATGCATTACTTTCTATATGCATTCTATCATGATTTCAACTCTTCAAATTTTACATTTTAAAATTTATAGCAAGCCCCCTTGTAGATTTATAGTCTCCTCTGAAAGAAAATAAAACAAACCTGATGATGATCACAGTAGGACATATTCCAGAAAAAAATGATGACTTCAGTAGAACTCTAGAAATAAGTTCTTCTTTGTGGGTGAAATTGAGTGAGATTATTTCTTCCTTTGAGAAATCACTCACAGCCAAGAAAAATAATTTACAGTACAGTCATCTAATTAGGTTTCACAGATGCTTCATTGGGCAACATCATTTATTAGTTACTTTGATATTTTTCATCTTTCTCTTCAAGCTTTATGAAAAAAAAGTGTATGTCCTCCATTCACAGAATTATCTTAAAACAAAACAAAAATCATTATTGAATAATTGATTTTTTTAAGGCATTATTTAAATCACAGAACTCATATGCCCCTTAAAACTGATGTAATCCAACACATTCATTTGATAAATAAAGAAACAGGGTCAGGGAGTTTAATTGATCTTTCTCAAATTTATATAGTGAGTTCCTTAATGACCCTAAAATTAGAACTCCAGTGTTTTTAGTATCATTTCCAATTTTGTGAAGGTATGGACAAGAGCTTTCCTTCTCATACTTCTCTCCCTAAATCTAATAGATAAGGAAATTTTAATAAAAGGGAATAGGAGAACTCTTAAAGAGGAGCTATCACTGTCTTTGAATGAATCCCTTTCAGTATTCCAGCCTTGTTCTCAAGTAGGTCCAGATCCATGGAGAAGTAATATATTGGAGAAAGAGAATCCAAAAATTTTTAGGAGTTAGCTCCAATAAAGCTAAAGATGGATGTGAATACACTAGATTAGACATGTCTGCCCAAAGGATCTATCATTATCATCACCATCGTCATTTTTGCCATTGTCATGGCTAGCATCTATTTAATTCTTTAAGGTTTACAAAGCACTTTACATAAATCTCATTTCATCCTCACAACAAACCTGAGTAGGGGCTTAGTAATTGTACATTGAAGTGCTGAACTAAATTGAAGAAAAAAGTACATTGCTTTGAAAATAGGAACCTATTCACCACAATTAGCTGCTTGAATCAATTAGCATGAAACTGAAATGAACTTAAACTTTTATTTTACCCTGACTTTCACTAATACCATCATATTGATAAGGGAGACTATATGGTCATGTCTTTCAGAGATTCAGACAGATGACATGTTCCAAAAATGCTTGGGTTCAGAGAGACTTGTCTTCAAAAGCTGTTAAGTAAAACAAAAGAAAAGAAAAAAAAGCTTAAATAAATTTTAAGAACATCTCAATCCCTCAGGTACATTTAAAAATAGGTCAAACATTTTAAATTTAAGAAGTATATAGAAATGGATTCCTTTTTAATATGTCAATCACATCTTGCAAGAAGACCATCTATTTAAAGTCAAGGCCAGACAAGGCTAGAGTACAATTTACATTCCCAAGGAAGCCATTACTAGGGGCAGAGATTTTGATCAAGGTTAGAAGTTACACATCTCTATTTCTCATGAGAACACTGACAGAAGTGTCACTTGATGTCATAGCAATCTCTACATTTTCTTTTTAAAGGAAAAAAGTTCTTAATAGCAAACCTTTTGCCTTTAATGTTTTCTCCCTAAACTTTTCTTTTTCCCTAGAAACACCAAACCATTTAAGTGTCAGAGTAGCCCCAATCCCTCCTAACATCTCCACTATATTTGCAAGTTTCAATTTTCTTCAACTTCATTGCACCTTGACAAACTACTTCTAACACTTGCCATAACTACCTCACCTTCTCAATGAACTCTTAGAGAAAATACCATCTAGTCTTGGAGACTTGATGGGGTTCATTTTGTTAAGTTGCTGAACTCTTCTGGCTCAGTGACCAGAAAATCAATCAGTAGGCTGCATATACAAAGTGTCAGGTAGAGCTGTTTCATTGATGTAAATGCCTCAAAGTAGATTTCATTTTTTCACCCTGGTAGCTCAATGTTGTCCATTTTGCCTGTCTCTACAACTGATAAGCTAATTTCTTTTTTCCTTAAACTTTTTCTTGGTGACCAGGAAAAAGACCACATGTGAGTGTGTGTGTGTGTGTGTGTGTGTGTGCAAATCTGATTCAAATACTCTCAGGTCATTCATTCATTTTCATTTCAGTATTTGTAATTTTATGTTTAGATTTTCAGTTTTGTTATCCTTCCAAATTAATTTCATTTTGTTTAGGAAGAGGAGGTAGTAATACTTCAAAAAGGACCAACTAAATTTTTATTTAGTTATGATTTACTCATTTCAGTGATGATGATGATGATGATGATGATGATGATGATGATGATGATGATGATATATTAAAGACCTTCTATGTCCAATATTCTATACTCAGCAATGGGGTGAAATATTAAAACAAAACAATCTCTTCCCTCAAGAAGCTTGTGTTTTATTAGAAATCAGGCCTTTTGAGGTTCCTTTCTTCCAAAATGTTCCAGACAGTGGAGAGAAAATGTTAAGCTTGATCCAGTGACTATCATGCAACAAGTCTTGTGAAGCTTTACATAAGAGAAATTGAGTGAGTTCAGAGAAAAAAAGGCCAGAAATAAGACGTGTTAGGGAAGACTCAGAAAGGAAGGGAATATCTAACTCAAAACTTAGAGTAATAAAAATAATAACAACTTAAATGTATAATGTACTGTAGTACTCTTCATTTTAGGAAGCACTTTTCTCCTTGAGTGAAGAAACAACAAAAATGATCCTAGTAAGGAGAAAAAAAGGACTGTTGTCTAGAGAGATGATCATGAGTAGGCAGGAAATTCATTGACCATTTTAGACTTCAAACAGAAATGTAAACAAGTTAGAACCTTTGTAGCAGGATGGTGCTGTGTAAAGGAGCAAGTGAACAGTCTGATGATCTGGGTTTGAATCTTGACTCTGGGATTTATTTCCCGTGTGACCTTGGACAAGTCCCAGACCTTTCTATGACATCACTTTCCTCGTTTGTAAAATGAAAGAATGTGCTGATGACCTATCTGGTTCTTTACATTTATGATCTTATGATATTATTATGAGGATGATTAAATGTCAAAGCAGGACATGATCCTACAAGATTAATGTCACGACGATAAACTCAGAATCAGCTATTATTGACAGGGAAGGTCAAATAAATTAAAAAAAACTATATTATGGAAAAGAAATCAGTGATAAGATAGGGAAATTGCTTTATCTGAATTGTATAATGATAATTAATGGTGAAGAGAAGGCAAAGAAACAACTCATTTATCTTCTGTTTTCTCATCCAAGGGGAATGACCTCTGGCTCAGATAAAAAGAAATAAAAAAATCACTAATATGAAATTGATACCCAATATAAGTAAGGGGATGATAAGGTATTAAATAGTTTCTCTTGATGTGTTCAAATCACCAGGTTTAGATCAACTACAAACTTTAATATCCAAAGAACTCATAAAGGAATTTACTGAGCCATTTTCAAGGAGCTTTGGAAGTTCATGGAAAATGGGAGAGCTACTTCAAACTTGAAAAAGGGCAAATGCCCCAAGTTTTAAAAAGGGAAGGAAATAGAACCTGGGCATTATATGCCATTGATTTGATTTCAATCCCTTACAAAATTCTAGAATTCTAGTAAGTGAACTTCTAGGGAAAAACACAAAACAAAAAAAGCTAGCTTACCTTTATCAAGAACACATCACATGACAATAACTCTCTTTTCTTTACTAGTCTCAAAATTTAGAGAAATGATATAGCTATAGATTAACTAGATTTTAGCAAGCATCATGACAAAGCATTTATATTAGTCTTGTAGAAATAGTGCAAAATTAGATTATAGTCCTAGTAGGTGGATGAAGCACTGCTTAAAAGGTGGGACCTAGAGAACTTCTTGGAGCCAAGAGGTCAGGAAAAGCAGTAATTGCTATCACTATCACATATTCACCTCTGAACAACCGTAAAATAGTGCCCCAGAAAACAAATCTGGAGCAGTGGAGTCAGTGGACAAAGACAGGATGGAGTAATCTTTTAGTGCAGGAGACTTGGAGGTTTGGCAGAAAAGGTTCAAATCATTTGAGTAAAAGGGAAGCACAGTCCAGGGCAGGAGACATTCTAGCAACTCAGCAACAAGTCTCATGTAAATAAACACATGGGAAATCCTAAACCCCAGGATGGTGGAGCAGGCAAATACTAACATCAGGAACCTCCACGTGCCTTAAAACAGCCAGGAGAATGGGCATACTCCAGCTTGGAGAACAAGTATGCTTTAGCAAAACCAGAGTGAGTAGGCATTCTTCAGTGGTAAGACCTCCCCATGTTTTGGTGCAGCACTGGTCAGGCAGGAACACTTACTTGAGTGGCTAGACCTCCACTTGCTTCAGTGTAGCTCTGGGGAAAGAAAAAGAAAACATCTGGCCTCACCACATGCCAGATACTACCACTAGGACCCCAGCTCAGCACCAGGTAAGACGTCAGAATCCCACAGTCTCCAGCTGCCAGCACCAGAGGCCCTAGCACAGAAAGCTAGTGACCAGGCGCTTGGCTCCCCAGACAAGACTCTTGGGACAGTGCCCCCTATGTTCCAGTAGGAGAGCACAACTTTAAAAGCCAGGAAACAGGCAAAAACATGAGGAAGGAGCAAAAGTGAACATTGACAATAGAAAGCTACTATGTGACAGGGTAGATCAAAACATAACTAAGACATCATGTCAATACACCTACATCCAAAACCTCAAAGAGGAATATGAATTGGTTGCAAGCCCAAAAAGCCTTCTTGGAAGAGTTATAGGAGGATTTTGAAAGTAAAATAAGAGGTAGAAGAAAAATTGGGAAAAGAAATGAGAGGTAGGCAAGAGAGAGCCAACAGCTTGGAAAAGGAAGTACAGAAATTGGATAAGTGAAAGCTAATGACTCTATCAGATATCAAGAATCATACAAACAAAATTGAAAGCATGAGGCAATAGAAGAGAATATAAAATCCCTCAGATAAACAACTGATGTGAAAAATAGATCAAGGAGATCTATTTTAAAATAGATTTTTAGTATATAATATAGATTTTTATATATATATATTTACAATTATTAGACTACCTGAAAGTCATGTCCAAAAAAAAGAGCCTCAACATCATTTTTTAAGAAATTGTTGAGGAAAATTGCCCTGATATCCTAGAAATGTTGGGTAAAATAGTCATTGAAAGAATTCCACTGATTACCTCTTGAAAGAGATCCCAAAATTAAAACTCCAAGGAATATTATAGCCAAATTCAAGAAGTATCAGGTCAAGGAGAAAATACTGCAAGCAGCCAGAAAGAAACAATTTAAATATCAGGGTGTCACAGTCAGGATTATGCAAGATTCAGTAGCTTCTGCATTAAAGGATCAAAGGACTTAGAATATGCTATTCTATAAAGCAATGGAGCTTCGATTAAAACCAAGAATTAACTGTGCATAGCCTTTGATCCAGCAATACCACTACTAGGTCTATATCACAAAGAGATCATATAAAAAGGAAAAAAAAAAGAACTACATGTGCACAAATATTTATAGCATTCTTTTTCATCATGGCACAATATTAGAAATTGAGGTAGTGCCTATTAATTGGGGAATGGCTGGACAAGCTGTCATATATGAATATGATGGAATACGATTGCACATTAAGAAATGAATAGGCACATTTCAGAAGAAATCTGCAAAGATTTGTATGAACTGATGCAAAGTGAAATGAGCAGAACCAGGAAAACATTCTATGTAGTATTGCAATATTATGTGACTCAGCTCTTCTCAGAAGCATAATGATCCAAGACAAGTACAAAGGACTCACAAAGGAAAAATCCTATCCACATTCAGATAAAGAATTGATGGACTCTGAATGCAGATTGAAGCATCTTTTTCACTTACTTTTATCATGTTTTCTTTTCCTTTTGATCTATTTCTTCTTCCATGACTGTAATATACAACTACGTTTCACATGACACTACATTTATAAATGATATCAAAATGTCTACCATTTTCAGAAGAGAAAAGGTGAAGGAGAGAGGAAGAAAAATTTGGAACACAAAATCTTGCAAAAGTGAAAGATAAAAATTTTCTTCACATGTAATTGGTGAAAAATAAATTGTATTAAAAAAGAGTGTGAATTCCTGTTGAAATAACATGAAGCCAGGAAGGAATTGCCAACCCACTGGGTGATAGCCAAGACAAGTTTGTATGATATTGGGTCAAATAAAATATAGTGAACTTAAATAGGGAATACATAAAATAGTTTGCTTGGTTAAACAAAACAAAGGAAAAACAAAATAAGTATAATATACTGGAACCATAGCTAGACAGGATTTTTTCCTGAAATAGATGGGAGGATGGAAGCAAATTGAAGGCTCAACAGAAAGCAACAACATAATAAGGAAAGTCGATATAATCTTACACAGCATTGAGACGCATACTCTTCAGGACTTGGAGGTGATAACTTTGCCTTGACTGTCCCATGGTCTGACCAAATTTGGAGTACTTTGTTCATTTTTCAGGCACATTTAAGGAAGAGTAATGAAAAAATTAGAGAAGCAAAGGACAACTATGAGGACATTTATAAATGCCCTCAAGATCATCTTATATGGAAGTGTCCAAAGAAACTGGAGAATATGTAGTTGGAAGAAGAAAAGGTTTGTAGGGCATGTGAAAACTGTCAAGTATTAGAAGAGCTGTCTCATAGGGCAAAACAAAACAACACAAAATATTACACTTATTCTGATGGCCCCAGAGGGCAGAACTGGGAACAAGGTTTAGAAATGACAAAGAATCAAATTTAGCCTTGATAAAAAGGAAAAAGAAAAAAACAAACTTAAGCAACAGAGTTCTTCCAGAGTGGAATGAGCTGCCCTAGGAAGTGTTGAATTGCCCTTGCCTAGAGGTTTTCAGGCAGAGTACTTGTCGGCCTGGGCTACAGGTCAGACACTGGGGAATAAGTTGACAGAAGGACTTCTCAAAAACAGGACTGTTTTATGAGTAGTGAGAATAGATGGCATTCATTATATGATGATTTAAGATGTGATTGAGAATGCTCTGATCAAAACCTATTTCCCTCACTGGTCTATCCTAATCTTCAAGAGTACACTCAAGTTACTCTCAGTTAACATAAGGGATTAATTTCCCAATAGTGAATCACTGACATCAGGTACATTGAAGATTTCTGTTTATTGAAGCCATAGACTGGGCTTGTTCTCTGTAAGTAAGGTGGAGTTTCGAGAGTGTAAAGTGGATTTTTGTTATTCTTTCCTAGAGTTTAGTTTTCCAGGAGCCATAACCATAACAATTTCTTCTTCCCAGGTATTAGATGTGAATTCTCATGATTATGGTTCAAAAGATCTCCACTATGCTGGTGCAGCTTTATATAATGATAAAAATATAAACATTTGTGCTTAAATTGTAAATATCCACAGCAGTTATACAGAGAAATACAGGAATGAGGTAATGCAAAATTGGAGGCTATTGCTGGCAATATACCTTCTTTGTCTGTTGCACAATAAAGGAGGTGGGCACTGGTCAGTGAGTAGGGAATCCTTAGGGTTGAATGCACAAGCTGGAATGCTATGTGTGCTTTCATCAGTCCCCTTCAAGGCTTGAGGGGAATCTGTTTTTGCCTCAACTGACCCCCATTATGACTTGAGGAGATTTAAGAGAGTGCACAAGCTGCACCTGTCTGACTGACCCCATCAAGACATAGGGGTAGTTGTCTCACCCTTCTCACCCACCCCTGCGAGAATGGTGATTAGGGAACTTTGTAGGAATTGGTACTTCCATTATCAGCACCTCACTCTTGAGAAGACTAGACTAGAACAAGGTAAGATTATTAACCCCTCTGAAACCGTCTTAGAGTTCTTCCAGCCTGACCAGATCAAGAGTGAACCTGTGCTAGCAGCCCTCCTGTTTGCTAGTGTTATCTGTCTTACACTTTCCCAGTTTGCAAGGATTAACTGTTTCCAAGGATTATGTTTCCAAATAGGAGAATGCTTCTGCTTCTCTCAGGATTTCAGTGGCAACCCACAGGAATTGGGTTTTCAAGTACTATTCTTCCTGAGCTCTTATTTGATGTTCTTTCTAATATCAACCACCCAGTTGACATCTTCAAGAATGCACCCTTTTAAAGAAAGGATATTTACTTTTAATGTATAGCAAGGGCAGAAATTTTAAAAGTATCCTCCCACTTGGGGTACATACTCCCTTTACACATATAATCCCTTTTGAGAGTTGGTGCAAACTTCAGAACAAATATAACGTGACACAGCTGTAGCAAACTCATGGAGCTGAGAAGTACGTTGTGACTACTGGATCAAAGAGTCCTTTTTTCCCTATGGGGAGTCCCCACCAAGTTTGCCTTAGAAAATTGTGTCAACAGATAGAGGAGTTGCTCCCTTGATCAACTGTACTGGGTCCTTTCTGGTCATAGTGTCTAAACTGATGGATCAATCCACTACAGCTGGGTCAAGTAAGCAGCTCACCTGCTTCACTGGCTCCTTACACTACTCAGCTGTTTCTGCTGTCTCCAGCTGCTGGTGAGATATCTCTGATGGATCTCTTCAACTCACCAATCATATTGGTCCATCCTTCTCAGGACACTTATTTACCCAAGACTAGGAGAGCTGAAATTCAAAAGAAACAGGTATGGTGCCTTCAAGGAGACAAGGTTGCTAGATGGAATGAATGAATTTCCTTTCAGTTCATATCATACCCTCTGTCAAGAATTCAGTACAGTAAGTTCTGGACTCTCTGACTCTTGACTTATGAGTCCTTCTCATGCCAAAAGCGATTAGGAGGTTTTCTGTGAACCCCTGCATTATTATGGTAGCCTTCTAAGTTCCATGAGAGTAATTGTGCATGATTCCTATAGGAGGGACAGAGGTGCTGGGGGAGGGGAAGTATAGGTAGGATCCAAGACAAAGCCTACTTCATCTATTTTGACAATAGTATAGCAACCTATAGTCAGAAAGAGACTTCTTGATAGCTCTGGATGAGAGGTGGGAGGCGGGGGCATTATTTGTTCTTTGATCTAGCAAATGTGTTAGAACCTTACCCTAGGAAGAAGAAAATATTATTTTCCTAGGAATGCTTAAGGATGACAACCCTGGAAACCTTTGAGATGAGCTGACACAATTTCGGAGTTCCCCTTCAGGGTTTTAGAAGCATGCAGCTGGATGATTGGGAGGCATATACTGAACAAAATGACTTGGGCCCAAGGCCAGAAAAGATAAGGCCTCTTGTCTCTAACCAACAGAACATATGACAAGATTGATAAAAGGTCTTCGGGATGGAATTATGTTTAAATGGTCCCTAACAGAGGCCAGGATATTCATATAAGAAATATACAACTTACACAAATGTATTAATTTAATCATCCCCAGGCAATGACTGGGTAAGTATGTATAATGAAAAAAGCCTTTCTATGATAGTTTTTGCTAAAGCACGAAATTTGGTATGAAATAGGTTTATTCAGGACCCCATTCAGGGAGGTAATTATTGAAAATGTAGATTTTCTATTTTATCAGTTTCATGGATCTGTGGCATCACCCCCTGAGGATAGGATTATAGCGAGACTCTACCATATTATCACAAACTCTAGGGAAAGTATTATCCTTTATGATTGGAAGATATGTCTGTTTCACTTTCATAAGCAACTATTCAATATGAGACATTTAACCCTTTTAAGTGGTACTTTTTATCATTGAAACCATATGTTTACGAAACTGAGGTTGAAATGATAGTAGGTTGTACAAGCCTAGAATACAATTTACAAAATAAAAGGATATGGGGGGAAGGTCCTTTGGGACATGATAGGAAATAAATGCTACATGACATTTTTGAAGTTTTGCTTTACTGTTCCAGGAAAACATGTATGAATAAGATTCCCTGTTGGATAAAGCTCAGTTAATGCTATCTATATAACCATTACATTAGTTTTTATAAAGATCATAGAAACTGAGTTGAAAAGATATTAAGAGGTTATATAGTTCAACTATTACCTGAAAAGGAGTCCCCTTTGTATCTCCAACAAGAATATAGTCTGCATTTTCAAAGGTTGTCCTTCATCATTTCTTGAACCAACTTATTACAGGTAAAAATCCTCTTTATTCCTATCTTTTATTTTTCCATAGTCTTCACTTTTTAATCTATTCCTGCAACCTTTTCTATTCAGCAAGTCCTTTCTGGCAATTAAAAAAAAAAGGGCAAAAAGGAGTTAAAAAACAAAATTCATATCAAACAAATATGACAGTAAATGTAGTTTTCCACATCTGTACTCCCCCACCTCTGCAAAGAAAGAAGCAGGGAGATATTTTGTTTTGAATGTTCTTTCTAGCTACGCTTATACATCGTTCAGTTCCATTATAATTTTTCTTTTTTTAAACTTGTTTTACTCAGTGTATGCATAGTTTCCTTTATTCTGTTTTCCTCTATATTGCTTTTTATACCGTCTTCCCATGCTTCTCTGAATTTTTCATATTTGTTA
Source organism: Notamacropus eugenii (assembly GCF_028372415.1). NCBI lineage: Eukaryota > Metazoa > Chordata > Mammalia > Diprotodontia > Macropodidae > Notamacropus > Notamacropus eugenii. Next base: position 411,132,584 of record NC_092874.1, read on the forward strand.
TTTCTTATACCACAATAAAATTCCATTACATTCTTATTCTATATCTTATTTACTCATTTACCTTTGGTTTACATATATTTTATTTTCAATTATTTGCTAGTAAAATGTGTTTCTATGATTTATTTTTTATTTATGAGACCCTTTTTCCATCTTTGACCTCAATAGGGAAGTAGGATATCTAGATAAAAGAGCACAGGCATTTTAACACATTCTATGCATCCACAATGCTCTCTAGAATGTTTGTACTAATTCAGATATCCATCTACAGTGTGTTAGTCTGTCAGTCTTTCTGCAGCCTCTTCATCATGGGTTAGTCCTATCTTTTATCATTTATTTTTTGCCATTTTCATGTGTGTGAAGTGAAAACTCAAGGTTGTTTTGATTTGAATTTTATCATTAGTATTCTGGTGGTTCATTCTACTTTTGGACAACTTCTTGTTAAAAGGATTTTCTTTAACTTTCTCTGACATTTGACTCTACAGCTCCTTCCCATTGATTCTAGTTCTGCCTTTGGGAGTCAAACAGCATAAATCTAATTGCATTTCCAACATCACAACCCTCTTTAAGCATCTGAAAGGCTATCATTCCCACCACCACTTTTCTTTTTTCTAGTCCAGTTTAAACATCTCTAGTACTTTTGGATGGCCACATACTATGACATCACCTTCAGTCATCTCTCCATCTTGTTCTCTGGATTTTGTCCATCTTGTCAATGTCCTTACTAAAATGTGGCATGCAAATAATACAATACTCATGATATGGTCTGGATAAGGCAGAGTAGAAGAAGACTATCCATCATTCTGACAATAACAGTAGACAAATTTCATAAGTGAGAAGAAAACTTAAATTAAAGAACAAATCATTAAAGGGGAATTTAAATAATAACAATTATGTGTGGTTTTGGATGAGAAAATCAAGATTTTGTACACTGTGTCACAGCAGAAAGAACACCTGACCTCAGACAGGGCCATCACCAGTCATTGTGACCTATGTCTTGCCACTGGACTCTGACCCTGGAGGAAAGAGAGGCTGTTGACTCTGCACAGCCCTGCCTCTTTTAAATTCAATTCACTTGCAAGTCAAGACATCACTCTACTGATGTCATTGGTCCCTTCTGAGAACGAAGGATGAACACCAACAACAACCTGACTGAAGATGACCTGTGAACTACCCTCTGTTCTGCTACTCATTCATTTCTATAGGAACTTCTGCTACTCAATTCATCTCTCTGGACCTCAGTTTCCTCAGGTAGGAAATGAAAGAGTTCAGCTAGATATTCTCTAAGATTCCTTACATTTTGGGCATTCTCTGATTATGTATTCCGTTTCATTCTGGTTATCAAAATACGGGTCATGTTGACAATCTGTGGCTACTTTGAGTACAAATAAGATTTTTCAAAAAATATTCAGCTTCTCCATCCCTCACCTTCTTTTTACTTCCATAAACTTTTTTTTCAAGAGTATAGGAGACTAACTTGTGGGAAATTTTATATATAGTGGGGAGAATCACAACTTGTTTTCTATAATTTTAACAAATCACAGATTACAATAGTTGTTCATTTCTTTGACTAATTAAATGTTTCTAAAAAACAGGCGTTTATTAGACTAAGAATTTTTGCTTTGTGTTCTCTGGTCAGTGTCTGGGTTTTTTTTTCCAGTTTCATTTCTCTTGATGTGCCTGCTGAGTGGTCATTAGAATGCTGTCATAGACCAACTTTTCTCTGCACCATATTTGTTAATAAAATAAAGTGAACTTTTTCAGAGAATCTAGAGACTTCTCTTAACCCATAAGTTAGAAAACTACACTGACATAACAAATTTGACATTTTCAAATCCATTGTATCTTTCATTTCTCCTTAGGTAATATTTAACAAAACATAGAAATATTTGTATGTTCCTAGACTGCTGCATTAGGTAATTGTCAAATGTGGTAGCTGTAATAGAGAATTAAGCTTAGAATAATATTTTAGTGAACAAAGACAGGAAAAGGGAGGAAAATATTAGGGGAGAGAGAGAGGGAGAGAGGGAGAGGGAGGGAGAGAGAGAGAGAGAGAGAGAGAGAGAGAGAGAGAGAGAGAGAGAGAGAGAGAGAGAGAGAGAGAGAGAATGGAAAAGTCTTCCTATAGTATGTGGGATTTGATGTATTTTGAAATAAGAAAAGAGGCTTAGTTGAGGAAGGTAGGCATTCTTGGCATGGTACTAATAGTACGAGGTAGATAAAGGTATGGGAGAGGGAGAAGTCTAGTGTATAGGCAATGGCACCTAGGCCAGTGTAACTGAAACAGAGTGCATAGAAGAGAGCAAAGTATAAGAAAACTGAAAAAGAAGGAATGGTCTAGGTCATGGAGAGATTCAAATATCAAACAGATGAGTTTATATTTGATCTGGAGGTAATTATAAATATTCTAAGGTTTATTAGGGTTCACCTGATCACATCTGTATTTAGTAAAACCACTTTGGTAAATGAGTAGAGGACAGATTAGAAGAGGAAAATACAGTACAGGGAGACCAATTAGATAGCTATGGCAATAATCTAGGGGCAATATAATCAGGGCACATACACTTGTATATATGTGAAAGATGTGAAGGAAGAAATGAAAGCTTTTCATAATAGATTAGATATGTAGAGTATATGTAAGTGGGAAGCTGAGAATGACTTTGAGCTTGTGAATGTGGGTGACTGGCAGGATGGTGGAATATTTTTTCTGGGAAAAGATGATAAATGATGTTTTATACACTGTGAGTTAAGAGGTCTATAAAACATCCTGTTTAAGGTTTCTCAAAGGCAGTTGGTGGTAAGGACTATAGTTCAGAATGTATGTAAATTTAGAAATTTTCAGTATAGAGATGATAATTAAACCTATGTGAACTGATGAGATCATGAAGTGAGATAGCATATACCCAAAGACACCAAGGGCAGATCTTTGGCTGGTTCTTACTATTTGTGGGAATGGCATGAATGAAAAATGAGGAAAGGATACTGAGGAGCTGTCAGTACTATAAGAAAAGAACCTGGAGATAGTAGGATCAAAAATAATTATCCAGGATGAAATGATGATCAGTTGTATCAAATGATAAGAGATGTCAAGGAGGATGGAGCTTGAGAAAGGGTCATTAGCTATGGAATTTAGTTTCAGGGAATGTTTTGGTTTGAATTGGAAGAAGAAATTCGGAAAGGAAGCTTTCTACATCAGCAAAATCTCATCCAGTCCAAAAAAGGGGAAACATATAGTTACAGAACATAATATTCTTATGTCTAGACAACATTGTACATATAGAGTCAATCAACTAACTGGCAAAAGCTTGTTGAGAAATTACTCTGCAAAGGTCATTCTGCATGGTTAGCTTACTGTCATGTTGATTCCTGGGAAGGTGACCATTCATAAGGAAATTTTAGTGGGAAAGCAGTTCTTCAGTAGTGATTGGATCATCCGTAATATCTAAATAAACGAATTTTAAAAGACCAAGGGCATGAGATGAGTTTTCTATTCAAGTGTTGTTATCACAAAGAATGTTTTGAATTTTTGTAAAGTGAAGAAAAATCCCTAGACTGTGATGACCAATAACTCAGCCTCTATAAACAAGTGTTAGATTTTTTAATGCCCATGAACTTTTTGAAATCATTATAAAAGTAATTCTAGCTTATATAACCAACAAAATAAGGAGTAGGCAGTTTCTCTAGTCCCCTCTAATTCTCAATATGAATAAACATTAGAGGTAGAACAATTACCTATGTCTCCAGAGGACAAGAAACTCATAAGTCCCATAAGGTACAATCCTTATGCATTAACAGCGGAAAATGCCAATTCCTAACATGAGCACTCAGCAAAATTCCCCTCCTCCAGCAGGGAGGCTCAGGCAGGATGAATAAGCTGTGATCTCCAATCCATGCAAGCAATTTTCTGTAGCTGCACTCTAAAATTCATGCCGTCTCTACTTTTGCTTCAGTGTTCTAATGCAACAAAGCAGCATACCTCAACTCTGTTCAACCATGTAGGAATGTTAGACCACACTGTGCTTGAGGATGCCTGTAGAACAGGACCCAAAGGCAGCAAAAATTCAGCCTACATACTTCATCTTTTCCCAAGTGTGCAAAAAAATGGCAAACACCGACAACCTAGTCAGGAAACTAAAAATAGAAAGAATCTGTGTCAGGGGAATGTATGTGTGGAGATAAATGGGACCTGAAGGAAAAGAGACTGGGATCCAACTAAGGACAATCTTGTCACCCAAAAAATTACTTGGGGAAAGGTGAAGTGTGATGTACCCAACAGGAAGAAACAGACAACTTTGAGGTATAGCACTGAAATTCACCATTAAATCTCAAATTGAGGAATAGGAGGAAACAAATCACTAAAAAGAATAAGCAGAAATGGAAGTATAAAAAACCTGGAGCACAAGTAGATAAATGAGCTTTCTGAAATCCTAAAGGAAGGTGAGAGACATGACATCTAAAATTAAAGAAAAATTTTAAGATGACTGTTGAGAAAGAACTCCCTATTTGAGAAGAAGTGCCAGGAAAACTGAAAAGCAAACAGAAAAATACTAGGTTTGTACCAGCACCTTCGTTATATTCTACAATAAATTAAAGATGAATATGGCACTATAATATTAAAAAATACAATAAACATAGAAGAGAAACAGATGACATACCTTTCAGTGTTATAGACAGGAGATTATTATCCGTATGAAAGGTAGAGGTACTTACAAAAGATAAAATAGATAATTATAAATACTGTAATGGTAATTTAAATGGGAAGATCTTTCCCATTCATTACTAGGCCCATGTGACCTCCTTGGTTCACATGGAAGCCTGAGTTACATGACTCTAAGCCACATGGAACATGAGGAGGCAGAACCACAGCAGAAGTTAGTCATGAGACCAGAGGTAGGAACGATGTAGGCAAGCAGGCAACTGGCTGACGTGAGTGAAAGAAATTGTTCATGATTTTATTTAAGGGAGACTGCTTGTAATTTGTTTAATGGAGCTAGTTTGTGGGGAATGTAGCAGGTGAAAGGCTCGGGGAAGGTGTTGTCCTCTTCATTGTTATTGTGTATAGATAATGATAGGTTTGGCTTTCTGGTGTCTGGATGAAGTTTTTGGTTATGTCTTCCATATGGAGTATTTCGCAATCCAGAATTCCGCTGGGATATTCATGGCCACTGTAGGTGCTGTGAATATCATGGTGGAGCTTACAAATACATAAAAATGAATAGCTTCTGCACATTCTCTCTCTTTCTCTCTCTCTTTCTCTCTTTCTCTCTCTCTTTCTCTCTCTCTCTGTCTCTCTCTCTCCCTATCTGTCTCTATCTATCCATCCATCTATATTAATATATATGTATACATAAATGTGTGTGTGTAGTGAAAAGGTAAAAACTAGAATGGGGAAAATATAAGAAAATAAATTTTTTACAAAAGGTATTGATCCATCATATACAGACAGGTGACAAATATAGAAGATGATAGTTAATTCTAAAATAAATAAATTGTCAAAAGATAAATAGTTCTCAAAAGAATTTCAGTTTATTAACATGCATACATAAGTAAGCTAAAAACAACTATAAGAGAAAGACAAAGTAAAACAGTTCTCACCCAGTAAATAGGTCTCAAAAGAATTTCAGTTTATTAGCATCCATATGAAAGAAATTAAAAATTACTATATATAAGAGAAAGACAAAATAAACCAACACTGAGGCTTCATCTCAGAAACAGCAAATTTCCTAGGATGGCAAATTTCCTAAAATGGTCAGTGTTCAATGAATATGGAAAGACAGACACACCAATGCATCACTGATCAAGCTGTGAATTGGCAAAAAAAAAAAAAAAAACAAAAAAAACAAAAACAAAAAAACAAAACCAAAAAAACACTACTCTGGGAAACAATTCTTAATTATACAAAAAAACAAACAAAGTGGTCAAAATGCCCATACACATTGACTCAGATTCTGCTACTAGATTTACATTCCTTAAAAGATACTTGATATTAAAAAAGTCACTATATTCACCAACATATTTATCAAATTTATTTTGTGGGAGCAAAGGATTAGAAACAGATTAAAATCCATCAATTGGGGAATGATCTAACAGATTATGGTACAGTAATATAATTGAATATTAATATGCTATAAGAAATTACCAATAGGATCAGTATAGAGAAACATGAAGTAAGCAGAGCCAAGAAAACAAATACAACTGCAAAGCAATTTAAATGAATGTTACATTATAACAAAAAGAAAGCAAAAATAAAAACTTGTTCCCAAAGAAAATATGTGACAAGGCACATTTCCAGACTCTTCTGCAGAGATGCAACTCCACAGGGTTGGAACATTACATATAATGTCACATTTTTCCAGTGTATTGATTTGATTTTCTGACTTTTTTCCCCTTCCTTTTTTCTTATTAAAAATAAAGTATTTGTTACACAAAATAATCTCCTGAGAGGCATGAAGGATAGGAATATCATGAAAATTGAAGTTACGTAAAAGCAATTATAACAATAGGAGTATATTAAAAAATAAACCTCATCACTAAATTGTTTAGACTCTAAACAGGTTTTTAAACATCCATATATTAAATCTGATTATTATTCTATCCTGATACACAGTAGGTGCTTAATAAATACTTATTGATTAATTTCCTTGGCCCAACTCCCATTTGGCACCAGAAGCACCAATAATATTTTCTAATGCATCATTCATATATACAGTCTAATCCATTCTTAGAGTGGGCAGAATTCCAGCATTTTCACTAAATCATAGGGCTCTATTTAGATTGTTTTCTCTAGCCCTGAAAAGACTGTTTTCTTTCCCCACCTGGTAGTCATACCAGATCATAATTTTCCTTCACTTTTATACAAAATGCTAATTAACATCAAAGGGAGTTCCACCTAGGAGGAAGGAATAATGTGATCCATCACCTTTGAGAGTTTTGCACCTGAGATCAATCATCTGGTTATTTTATTGCAGTGCATCTCAGGAAAGATGAGATATATGCAGTCTAGTGAACATACTGTTCAATTAGAATGGCTTAGGATTCGTGATGAGTATAGGAACATTGGAAGAGGAAAAAATAATATACAAAAATGAAAAGAAATTAATGAACATTCAATTATATTATTGGAGCACCCTACTCCAAATGGAAGATAGGCAAGGAAGTTAATCAATCAACATGTATTTATTAATTAAGCACCTACTAGGTTTCAAGAACTTCACTAGATATGAGGTAAATTAAATCCTCATCAACACTTTATTTCTGCAAGAACAATCCAGATTGAATGTATTCTAGTCATTGAAGAATCTGCCATCAGTATGGAGGTGGTTGTTCTTCATCTTCAAAGAGGACCAAAATGACATCACCATGATAAAGTGAAATTTTAGTGAGTCCGACTGCGGCTGATCAGACCAATATGAACTCAGAATGCTCTACCACAGATTGGACAGAGATAGTTCATGTGAATATTTGGGGTGGATATCCCAAATTTGCTCATCCTATGTTTACTTTGTGCTGTCTCAATTCTGCTTATCTCAAAGAGCACAGCACCTTTTCTTATGAGGGCACGCCATGCTGAGTGGTCCTGTGCCAGCGTCCCCCATGTTGCACGGTGAAATTCAAACTTCTTGAGAGAGACCTTGAGAGTATCCTTGTGTCACTTCTTCTGACCATCGTGTGATTGCCTGTCCCATGTGAGTTCTCCATAAAGCAGTCTTTCTGGCAATTATACATTTTGCATTCAAACAACACTGCCAGCCTATTAGAGTTGCACTCTCTGAAGTACAGTTTGAATGCTTGGCAGTTCAGTTTGAGGAAGGACTGCAGTGTTTGGTACTTTATCCTGCCAGGTGCTCCTCAGAATCTTCCTAAGACAGTTGAAATGGAAGACATTCAGTTTCCTGGCATGGCGTTGGTAGACTGTCCATTTTTTCATAAGCATATAACAATGAGGGCAGCACAACGGCTCTGTGGACCTTCAGTTTGGTGGTTAGTCTAAGATCTCTTCTCTCTCAAACTTTTCTTCAGAGTCTCCCAAACACTGAACTAGCTCTGGCAATGCATGCATCAACCTTATTGTCAACATGTACATCCATGGAAAGTACCCTACCAAGGTAGGTGAACTTATGCATAGCATTCAAAACTTCTCCATTTGTTGTAACCGATGGTTCCACATATGGATGTTGTCGTGGTGGCTGATTGACAACATGGCTGAAAACATCATGCTAAAAAGCATGGGAGCAAGCACACAGCCATATTTCACTCCACTGATGACTGGGAAGGCATGAGAGCATTGTCTAGAACCTGGGCAAGTTTGCCATCATGAAATTGAACTACAATATTGATGAACTTCTTTGGGCAACCAAATTTTGACATAATTTTCCATAAGCTTTTATAACTAACAACGTCAAAGGCCTTTGTCAGATCTACAAATGTTGTGTACAGACCTCGCTTCTGCTCCTGGCATTTCTCCTGGAGTTGTCAGGCAGCAAACACCATATTGACTGTTCCTCAGCTCTTTCTGAAGCCACACTGGCTCTCAGGGATATGACCATCTTCTAGGTGAAGGATCAGACTATTAAGGAGGATTCTAGCAAGAATCTTGCCAGTAAAGACTGAGAGAGATTCCACCTTTGTCTCAGGACAATCTATTTCCTTTACCTTTATAGAGATGCACAATGAAAGCATCCTTTAACTCCTGGGGGGTAACTTCCTCTTGCCATATAACCTAGAAAATTTCAGTCAGATTTTGTATGAGCAATGGTCCCCATACCTGTTAAATATCAGCTGGAGTAGGATCAGAACCAGATTCTTTGCCACATGAAAGGAGCCTAATGGCACCCAAAACCTCTTCTTTGTTTGGAAGTTCGGCTAAGGTTAGATTATCTCCAAACTGAGGTAAACGGTCAGTGGCCTCAGCATTGATTTGATGATGGTCTGTTGAGAACACTATGAAGCATTCAGTCCATCTCTCTGGAATCATGTCCTTATCACTAATCAATGTGGCTCCATCAGCACTGAGTAGTTATGATGTACCATAGGATTGTGGTCCTTAAATAGCTTTCAGGGAATCATAAAAGCACTTTTGGATTTGGAAAAGCTACAAGCCAAGACCAAAGTGGAGGGAGTGTTGGTGCATGATCTTCTGTTTGCAGATGATTATGCACTCAATGCAGCCTCTGAACCTGAGATGCAACAAAGTATGGATTAATTTTCTGCTGCCTGTGTTAATTTTGGCCTAATAGTTAACACTAAGAAAATATAGGTACTCCATCAGCCACCACATCATCCATAAATAGAACCATTGGTTATGACAAATGGAGAAGTTTTGAATGCTGTGGATAAGTTTACCTACTTTGGTAGTATACTTTCCATGGATGTACACGTTGACAATGAGGTTAATGCATGCATTGCCAGAGCTAACTCAGTGTTTGGGAGGCTCTGAAGAAAAGTATGGGAGAGAAGAGGTATTAGATTAAGCACCAAACTGAAGGTCTACAGAGCTGTTGTGCTGACCTCATTGTTGTATGCCTGTGAAACAAGAACAGTCTATAAGCACCATGCCAGAAAATTGAATCATTTCTATTTGAACTGTCTTAGGAAGAGACTGAAGATGACCTGGCAGGATAAAGTATCAGACACTGAGGTCCTTGTTTGAACCAAACTGCCAAACATCCAAACTATGCTTCAGAGAGCACAATCCCAATAGGCTGGCCATGTTGTTCGAATGCAAAATGTACACTTGGCAAAAAGACTATTTTATGGAGAACCCACATGGTGGTCACAAGAAGTGATACAAGGACATTCTCAAGGTCTCTCTCAAGAACTTTGAATTTGATTGTGTGACATGGGAGACACTGACACAGGGTTGCTCAGCATGGCATGCCACTTCAGAAAGGGTGCTGTACTCTATGAGCAAAGTACAATTGAAACAGCAAGGAGGAAATGTAGGATGCACAAATTTGGAGTATCCACCCCAAATATTCCCACGGACTATCTGTGTCCAATCTGTGGTAGTGCATTTTGAGCTCATATTGGTCTAATGAGCCAGAGTAGGACACACTGAAATTTGACTTTATTATGGTGATGTTATTTTGGTCCTCTTTGAGAATGAAACACCACAACCATACCAACCATTCTAGTCATAATGCACAAGAGGTCACAGGTACATTTAGACAGTGTGGTGTAGTAGAGATGAACAATAGAAAGTTATGGATATGAAAATCAGCTCTACTATATACTAGCCATCCTCATCTATAAAATGAGTATTATGATATTTGTACCATCTGGGTCATAAACTGGTTGTAAGACCTGTGTCTTGCAAATTTTCAAGTGATATAGAGATGAGCTAATCTTATTATGAAAAAATTAAAAGCTACACAATCAAGCACCTGAAATCAGACCATGAAAAAACTCAGATATTTCATAGCTTTTTGTTGGTTATTCACAACAAATATATGTACTCTGTCCATTTTGAGAAGTATTACTAGATTGGCCTCCACTTAGTCACTTATGATTCATACTTGTAATGATAACCCCTTAGGCTAAAAATCCTCTGTTTTAAGCTTGACTTTTTGAAAATGAGAGCCAGTTGCCTCTGGGTTTAGGGAACTTGTAGAGAGCCAGTACTGATGGAGTCTGCAATGTAAGATACTTGAGACTTGTGCTAGTGTAAAGACTGACATTCTCAGGAAACTGGGTCACCATTCCACTTCTGATAAGCAAGGATGAGATCGTCCTGACCCTGATTGTGTACCCTGAGGTTGTTATGCAGAAGGAACTAAGATATGGAAGTAAAAGATATAAACTAAAAATATTTTCATGGGAATAACCTTGCTTGCTTGTTTGCTTGAGAGAGTATATAAACTTGACCCACAGATCAATAACTCACTCTTGTACCAGTCATGTACAGATGGTACAGGCTTGCCTAGCACCCCCTGCTTTTATCTCTTTCTTTTCTAGGAACCACCTTGCCTCCAATCTGCCAGTTGCTGGCAGAAAGTGATCTTTTATACCCAAGAATAAAGAGACCTTGTCCCTTCTCTAAGCGACTTGACCCCCCCCTACAAAATCCTATCTTCATTTTAATTTTAAAGATTCTGCTCATATTTTTAGGACTTTCCAATTTAATTTTCCCTTCCTTGTACCCAATACTTCCACATACCAAGAAGTGATAGTGGGCAAAATGATTTTTCAGGGGGCAAACTCATGAATTTAAGTGCTGTTCTCTGTGTGAGACATCTAGGTGATGTAGTAAGTAACGTGCTGAACCTGGATTTAGAAGGACCAGAGTTTAAATCTGGTTTAGTGTCTTTAGTAGTTGTGTGGCTATAGTCAAATCTCTTAACCTATTTCAGTCTCAGTTTCCTCATTAGTAAAATGAAATTCATAATAGCAGCTACTCCTAGAGTTGCTGTGAGGATTAAATGAGATGGTGCATACAAAATACTGTAAATCTTAAAGTGTTTTAAAATAAATTATTATTAATAGTAATAATTATTATTCCATTTGAAAGCTTGCATTCAAATAGAGTACTAGGTGTAGAATATTGGCCAAATTGCTTAAACTTTATGAATTTCAGCATTTTAATCAGTAAAAGACCTCTGAGATTGAATTTTTCAAGAATTCCATGCTTTTATTTCTCATTTTTCGCAAAAGCTTGTTGTGAGGAAGGGAAGACATTGTCAAAGTATTTTTCTTTGGGGGGGGGGCAGAACCAAAAAGGCATAGAGAATTAATCATTTCTGCTGAGTTCTCTCAACCTAACCTTCTTTTTTGTCAGTCAACAAGCATTTATTAAGTGCTTACTATATTCCAGGCCTTTTGATAAATGATGCAAGTACAAATACAAGCAGAAAGAGAGTTAGTCCCTGACCTCAAGGAGCTTCTGTTCTAATAGGGAAGATTGCACATAAAAAGAAGCTGAAAATGTGGGAGACAGGGAAAATAATGGTAGAGAAAGTCCAGAGTGTAGCTTGTAGAGGAATGAAGCTATGACAGTCTAACCTTCTAAACAACTATTTTTAAAATGCCTCAAATAAAATTCTAGGCAGGATGAAGAAAAAAATGACATTGTCTCATTTTTTCTGGCCTAGGACAGTTTAGGAGGATCAAAAGAAAGACAGTGGGACTGGCCAGGAGTTTGTGGAGAAGGATGAACAGGTTGTAATGCCTGTAAGGTGGCAGAATTGAATGTGGAAGCAGCAGTGGTGGCACCAAGAGTGACGAGCACCTAAAGAAAATAAAAAGATAAAATGGCTACTCAGAAAGATATTACAGAGGACTATTATGCAAGGACTGGGTACAGGACAGTTGTCATTTGGCAACTCCAAACCAACTAATCTGGAGACAACTCCAGATATGCAAAAAAGAAAAAAAATTGAAAAAGAACAATTTAAAAATCACCAATGAAACAGCCAGTTAGGAATCCTGAAAAGTAAAGGGAAAAATAGACAAAATTGAAAGTAAAAGAAAATTGACCCAATAAGTAAAATAGGTGCTGGTTTTCATGAAGAAATAAGCAAGCAGAGGCAATGAAGAAACAATGCTATCTCTTTTTGCAAGTATGATGGCACAGTTAGAGAACCCTGACAGTCAACTAAAAATTAGGTGAAACAAGGGACAAATTTAGCAAATTTGCTGGGTAGAAACAATCCAGATAAATCCTCCTATAAATTACCATTCAGACATACAGAAAGGGATAGAAATAGAGACTCCATTTAAAGTAACTGCTTAGCATGTATAATACTTGAATGTCTCCCTGCCAAGACACGCACAGGAACTATATGAACACAATTTCAAAATGTTCATCACAGAAATAAAGACAGATCTAAACTATTAGAGAAAAAAATTAATTGCTCATGGGTGGACCAGACTAATAGAAGGCAACAATTCTACCAGCAATCAAATGAACAAATAATTAAATTATAGAGTTAAGAAAAATATGAATCTAGAATAATAAAAAGTCAAGAATATCAGGAGAAATCAATAGAAAAAAATCAAGGAAGGCAGCCTAGTAGTACAATCTCAAACAGTACTACAAAACAGTAATTATCAAAACAATCTTATCTTGGCTTAAAAACATGTGGGGGAGGGGGGTGAAGTAGAAGCAGGGACCTGCCAGAGCTCTCTCCCAGAACCCCTCAAAATACCTGTAAAAATGACTAAACAAATTCTAGAGTAGTAGAAGACACAAAATGATATGCTGAAGGAAATTTCTATCCCAAGACAATCTGGAAAGTGAACAAGAAGGGTCTGTCACACCAGACTGGGACCAGACTGTAGTTCAGTGTGGGCCAACTGACACAGACTATAGATTCTTACTCTCTAGGTGAAGAGGTATTTTCTTACTTCATTGCTTACAAGGAAGATCAAAATATACATCCAGAAGAAGACAACAAAGCCAAAACTCCTGCATCCAAAACCTCTACGAAAAATATGAATTGGTCTCAGGCCTTGGAAGAGCTCAAAAAGGATTTTGTAAATCAAGTAAAAGAAATAGAGGGAAAATTTGGAAGAGAAATGAGAATGATGCAGGAAAATCATGAAAAAGGAGTCAATAGTTTGCTAAAGGAAACCTCCCCCAAATTATTGAAGAAAATAACAGCTTTAAAATTAGACTAACCCAAATGGCAAAAGAGGTCCAAAAAGCCAATAAGGAGAAGAATTCCTTGAAAAGCAGAATGGGCCAAATGGAAAAGAAGGTCCAAAAGCTCACTGAAAAAGAAATAATTCTTTTAAAAATTAGAATGGAGCAAATGGAAGCTAATGACTTTTGAGAAATCCAGAAATTACAAAACAAAAGCAAAAGAATGAAAAAATAGAAGACAATGTGAAATGTCTCCTTGGAAAAAAAACTTACCTGGAAAATGGATTAGGGAGAGATACTTTAAAAATTATTGGACTACCTGAAAGCTATGATTAAAAAAGAAGAGCCTAGACATCATCTTTTAAGAAATTATCAAGAGAAACTCTCCTGATATCTAGAACCAGAGGGTAAAATAGAAATAGAAAGAATCCACTGATCACTCCTGAAAGAGATCCCCAAAGGAAAACTCCTAGGAGTATTGTAGACAAATTCTAGAGTTCCCAGGTCAAGGAGAAAATATTAGAAGCAGCCAGAAAGAAACAATACAAGTACTGTGGAAACACAATCAGGATAATATAAGGTTTAGCAGCTTCTTCACTAACGGATCAAGGACTTGCAATATGATATTTCAGAGGTCAAAGGAGATAGAATTAAAACCAAGAATCACCTACCCAGCAAAACTGAGTATCATACTTCAGGGGAAAAAAGTGGAACTTCAATGAAATAGAGGACTTCCAACCATTCTTGTTAAAAAGACCAGAGCTGAATAGAAAATTTGACTTTCACATACAGGAATCAAGAGAAGCATGAAAAGGTGAACAAAAAAGAGAAAGCATAAGGGACTTATTGAAGTTGAACTGTTTTCATTCCTACATGGAAAGATTATATGTGTAACTCATGAGACCTTTTTCAGTATTAGGATAGTTGGAAGGAATATATATATATATATATATGTACATACATACATACATACATACATACATATATATGTATATATATGTATATATGAGAAAGAGACAGACAGACAGACAGAGACAGAAGGCACAGAGACCCAGAAATATAAATATCTAAAAAAAGAAAATTAAGTGTTGAGAGGAATATACTAGTAGAAAGAGAAAGGGAGGGATGGAATGTAGTAAATCATCTCACATAAAAGAGGCAAGAAAACACTTTTACAATGGAAGAGAAGAAGGGGAAGATGAGAGGAAATAAATGAGCCTTCCTTTCATCAGATTTAGCTTCAGGAAGCAATAACATACACACTCAATTGGTCATGGAATTTTATCTTACCCTACATGAAAACAGGGGGAAGGGCCATAAGAGAGGGGGAATAATAGAAGGAATGGGCAGAAAGGGAGAAGGGATATTTGGAAGCAAACACTTTGGTAGAAGAACAGGTCAAAGAGGAGAATAGAATAAATGGAGGGTGAGATAGGATAGAGGGGAATACAGTTAGTCTTTTACAGCATGACTCTTATGGAAGTCTTTTGCATAACTACACATATGTAACCTTTGTTGAATTGCTTGCCTTTTCAATGAGGGTGAGTTGGGAGGGGGAAAGGGAGAGAATGTGGAACTCAAAGTTTTAAAAAATGAATGCTGAAAATTATTTTCATATGCAGCTAGGAAATAAGATATATAGATAATGGGTATAGAAATCTATCTTGCCCCATAGGAAAACAGAAGGGAAAGGAATAAGCAGGGTGGGGGGTGATGGAAGGAAGAGCAGATTGGAGGAAAGGATAATTAAAATACATATTGTTCAGGGTGAGGGGAGGGCGGAGATGAGGAGAACATTTGAAATTCAAAATTTTGTGGAAGTGAATGTTGAAAACTTAAAATAAATAAATTTATAAAAATAGTGGTTGATCCATGAAATGGAATAAGCAAACTATTTACAGAGATAAATGACTATAGCAACCTGGTATTTCATAAACCTAAAGATATAAGCTTTGTGTTAAGTACCCATTTTTGGACAAAAAATGCTAAGAAAACTGGAAAGCAATCTGCAGAAAATAGGTGTGTACTAACATCTCACATTGTATACCAAGACAAGCTCAAAATGGATACGTGATTTAGACACAGAAAGTGATATAAACAAATTATAGAACCATGCCAAAATTATTTCTCATTCTCATTATGGGTGGTAAACTGGATAATAGTGATTTCGTCAAATTAAAAAGATTTTTCCTCAAGAAAAACAATGTAACCAAAATCAGAAGGAACAAAGAAAATCAGGGGGCAATTACAAGTTTCTCTGCTAAAGGTTTCATTTCTCACATATATAGGGAACCGAGCTAAATGTATAAAAATAAGAATCAATTTTGAATCGACAAATGGTAAAAGGATTTGAACAATTCATTTTCAGAAGAAGAAATCAAGACTCTCAATAGTCCTATAAAATTCTCTAAATCACTAATAATCAGAGCAATACTAATTAAAACAACCCATGGTACTCCTTCATACCTGTCAGATCGGGTAACCTGACAGAAAAGGAAAATGAAAAATTCAGGATGGGATGTGGATAAATGAGGAGATTAATGTACTCCTGATAGAGTGATGATGATGGAGAACAATTTGGAACTATGTTAAAAGGGCTATAAAAGTATGCATACTTTTTGACCCAGCAATATAACTACTATGTCTGTATATCAAAG
This sequence comes from Notamacropus eugenii, assembly GCF_028372415.1. NCBI lineage: Eukaryota > Metazoa > Chordata > Mammalia > Diprotodontia > Macropodidae > Notamacropus > Notamacropus eugenii. Next base: position 411,148,817 of record NC_092874.1, read on the forward strand.
AGATCAAAGGAAAAGGAGCCATAGCTGCAAAAATAGGTATGGCAGCTCTTTATGGTGGCCGAGAATTGGAAATTGAGAGGATGCCCATTAATTAGAGGATGCCCAAATTGAGGCATATGACTGTAATGGAATACTATTGTATCATAAGAAATTAAGTGGTTTCAGAAAAACCTAGGAAGATTTACATGAGCTGACATAAAGTGAAATGAACAAAGTTAGGACAACACTGTATGCAATAACAATGATATTTTAATGACAATCAGCTGTGAAAGACAACTACTTTGATCAATGCAATGAGTCATGATACTCTCAAAGGACGTGTATTAAGAAATATGATCTACCTCCAGAAAGAGAACTGATGAATTCTAGCCACAGAGAGATTCATATTTTTTATTTTCTTATTTTTCTTGCTTTTCTCCCTACACCATGGGTAATATGGAAATATGTTTTGCAAGACTTCAGATTTATAATATATATTATATTTTTTGCTTTCTGAATGGCTAGGGGAGGGGCAGGAAGGAAAGAGGATTTGATTCTAAAAGTAGAAATAAAATAGTAAAAAAAAAAACATTACAATTCTGTCTTAAAGGGTTGCCTGTAACACTGAGAGGTTAACAACTTATCAAGCTTCACATAGCCAGTGAGTCTCAGAAACATCACATAAACCCAGGTCATCCTGATTAAGCCAGAGTCAATTCTTTGTCTATATCATGTTGTCTCCCAAGTAAATGTATATGTTCGTCATCCTAGGTAGGGTTAAGTTTAGAGAATTAGAGTTATGGCTAGTTATGCCATAGTTATGCCATTTTTTTCTGGCAGAGAATTCAGACAACTCTTACTGCTGTCTATGTGTATGTGTATGTATACATATATACATAAATGTAACTATATTATCTAACATAATAGTATAGTCATTTACATTACAGAATTACAAGACCTAATTTTATTTCCTGGTTTTATTACTACCATACTGCTACGTGTCGTAACAGATAGAACACTGGGCCTGGAGTCAATCAATCAGTCTTTAAACATTTATTAAGAGTCTGCTATATGCCAGGGTCTATGCCAAATGCCAAACCAAGATTTGAGCTGAAATCTGACCTCACTTACTAGTGGTCCTAGACAAGTCATTTAACTTTTATTTGCTTCAGTTTCCTGATCTGCAAAATGGGAACAATAATAGTACTTACCCCGAAGGGTTGTTGTGAGGATTAAATGAGATAATTGTAAAACACTTGGCACAGTGTCTGTCATATAGTAAGCAATGTGATAAATATTATTACTGTTACTTATTAAGTATATGATTTTGGGCAAATAATTTAACCTCTATGAGCCTTATTTACCTTCTTTGTAAAATATAGTAATGATATTAATAAAGCTTACCTGATAGGGTAGTTTTGATGATCAAATAAAGCAATATGGGTAAAGTAATTTAAAGGCTTTGAAATATATATAGATACGTATGTTTCATTATCATTATTATTTGTCATTGTTTGTCCTTCATTCTCAAAGAACAGCATGACATCAGGGCAAAGTACCCACTTCCAAGGACAGAGGAAAAATGAGGGAGGGAAAGGAAGAAGGGAGGGAAGGACAGAGGGATGAAAGAAAGAAGGGAAAAAAAAGGAGCTGCATTGCCCAATTGGAACAGGCCAGTTGAGTCCCCAGCCGAGCGTTCACTACTATTCACAGGTTGTTTGTCCTTTGTTCTTGAAGAGCACCATGGCATCAGAAAGGAGATGTTATGACTTATAAGTTATTTGGATTTAAGTGAGGGAGGGCTGTTCAGTCACCAGTCTCAGTATCTTTTTCAGAATCACCTGGACCCAGTGGCAAGACAGAGATTAGGATGAATGAAAGTGGCCCTGATATAGTGGGAGGCCCTCACTATGGAACAGTTTATCTATTGTGTCTATGGATAGAGGGGAACATTTAAGCAACCAAATAAGCAATAGAGAGTATTATGGGATATAAAATGAATAATTTTGATTACATTGAATTAAAAAGATTTTACACAAATCAAATCAATACAAACAAGACTAGAAAGAAAGTAGAAAATGGGGAAAATCTTATAGCAAGTGTCTCTGATAAAGGCCTCATTTCCCAAATCTATCTATCTCTCTCTCTATCTGTCTATCTATCTACCCATCTATCTATCTATAACTGAGTCAATTTTATAAAAATGCAAGTCATCCTGCAATGGGTAAACTGTCAAGGGACATGAACAAGCAATTTTCAGATGAGGAAATCAAAGCTATGTATAGTCATATAAAAATGTTCTAAATCACTATAGATTAGAGAATTGCAAAGTAAAACAACTGTGAGGTACCACCATATTCAGAATGGCTAACATGATAGAAAAGGAAAATCATAAGTGTTGGAAGATGTTGGAAAATTGGTACACTAATGCACTGTTGGTGGAGTTGGAAACTGATCCAATCATTCTTGATAGCAATTTGGAACTATGTTCATAGGGGTGTGAAACTATGCATGCTCTTTGACTCAGCAATAGCTCTAATAAGTCTGTATCCCACAAGTATATAAAAAAACAGGAAAAGGACCTATGTATACAAAAAATATTTATAGCAGTTCTTTTTGTGATAACAAAAATTGGAAATTGAAGGGATGCCCATCATTTGGGAAATGGTTGAACAATTATAGTACAAGCTTGTAGTGAAATATGATTGTGTTACAAGAAAAAATGAGCAGGATGCTTTCAGAAAAATCTGAAAAGACTTACATGAACTCACTCAAAGTGAAGTGAGCAGAATTGGAACAGTGTCCACAGTAACAGCAACATTTTACAGTGATTAACTGTGAATGGCTTAGTTATTCTCAGCAATACAATGGTCTGAGACAATTTTGAAGGACTCATGATGAAAAATGCCATCTACCTTAAAAGAAATGGATGTCTGAATACCCATCAAAGCATACTTTTTTCTACTTTATTTTTCAGTCTATGTTTTCATTTACAGCATGAATAATATGTAAATATATTTTATATGTGTTGCATATCTGCAACACATATAAAATGTTTGCCGTCCCATTGAATGTGGAGGGAGCTAAGAGGGGAATAAGTTAGAACTTAAAAAATGTTAAGAAATTGGAAAAAAATAAAATATTTAAGGTGGCAAAACATATAATAAATAATAAATAGCTCAGCTTTTTTTTTTAATTTAACTTTTAACATTTATTTTCACAAAATTTTGGGTTACAAATTTTCTCCCCTTTTATCCCCTCCCCCCCCCAAACCCAAGCATTCTAATTGCCCCTGTGACCAATCTGCTCTCTCTTCTATCCTCCCTCTCTTCCCTTGTCTCCGTCTTCTCTTTTGTCCGGTAGGGCCAGATAGTTTTCTTTACCCCTTAACCTGTATTTCTTATTTCCTAGTGGTAAGAACATTACAGTTGATCCTAACACTTTGAGTTCCAACTTCTTTAGCTCCCTCCCTCTCCACCCCTTCCCTTTGGAAGACAAGCAATTCAATATAGGCCAAATCTGTGTAGTTTTGCAAATGATTTCCATACTAGTTGTGTTGTATAGGACTAACTATATTTCCCTCCATCCTATACTGTCCCCCATTACTTCTATTCTCTTATGATCCTTTCCCTCCCCATGAGTGTCGACCTCGGATTGCATTCTCCTCCCCATGTCCTCCCCTCTATCCTCCCCCCCACCCTGCTTGTGCCCTTGTCCCCCACTCTCCTGTATTGTGAGATAGGTTTTCCTATCAAAATGAGTGTGCATTTTATTCTTTCCTTTAGTGGAATGTGATGAGAGTAGACCTCATGTTTTTCTCTTGCCTCCCCTCTTTATCCCTCCACTAATAAGTCTTTTGCTTGCCTCTTTTATGAGAGATAATTTGCCCCATTCAATTTCTCCCTTTCTCCTCCCAATATTTCTCTCTCACTGCTTGATTTCATTTTTTTTTAAGATATGATCCCATCCTCTTCAATTCACTCTGTGCACTCTGTCTCTATGTATGTGTGCGTGTGTGCATGTGTGTGTGTGTACTCCCACCCAGTACCCAGATACTGAAATGTTTCAAGAGTTACAAATATTGTCTTTCCATGTAGGAATGTAAACAGTTCAACTTTAGTAAGTCCCTTATGACTTCTCTTTGCTGTTCACCTTTTCATGGTTCTTTTCATTCTTGTGTTTGAAAGTCAAATTTTCTTGTCAGCTCTGGTCTTTTCATCAAGAAAATTTGAAAATCCTCTATTTCATTGAAAGACCATTTTTTCTCCTGAAGTATTATACTCAGTTTTGCTGGGTAGGTGATTCTTGGTTTTGGTCCTAGTTCCTTTGACTTCTGGAATATCCTATTCCATTCCCTTTGATCCCTTAATGTAGAGGGTGCTAGATCTTGTGTTATCCTGATTGTATTTCCACAATATTTGAATTGTTTCTTTCTAGCTGCTTGCAATATTTTCTCTTTCACCTGGGAATTCTGGAATTTGGCCACAATGTTCCTAGGAGTTTCTCTTTTTGGATCTCTTTCATGCGGTGTTCTGCGGATTCCTTGAATATTTATTTTGCCCTATGGTTCTAGAATCTCAGGGCAGTTTTCCTTGATAATTTCATGAAAGATGATGTCTAGGCTCTTCTTTTGATCATGGCTTTCAGGTAGTCCCATAATTTTTACATTGTCTCTCCTGGATCTATTTTCCAGGTCTGTTGTTTTTCCAATGAGATATTTCACATTATCTTCCATTATCTTCGCAGCGCGAAGGACTCCCCGCGAGAGGTTTGCGGGTCTCTCCGGAACAGAAATCTCCCTCGCTCCAATATTCCGTGGCCTCTGGGTGCAGAATTCACAGTGAGTTGGTCCCCTCTAGCCGTTCTGTGGGTTGTGGGTTCGGAGCTATGTGTATGTGCATCTTTCTACTCCACCATTTTGGCTCTGCCCCCCCCCCCCCCCCCCCCATAGCTCAGCTTTTTAAAGAACTTTTAAAGTTTACAAATTATCATCTCATTTGAGTCTCAGAACAATTCTGTAAAGTAAGTAGTTGTTTCATATCAAGTCTTACTGTCTCATTAGTCAAATGAGTCAAATGGGGCTAAAGAATTGAATTGTATATGATTTCTTACAGTTTGTAAGTCAAAAGTCCTTAATCTCTCTCTCTGTCTTTGTGTGTGTGTATGTGTGTATGTGTGTGTGCATGTGCGTGTAATGAACTCCTTTAGCTATCTGGTGAAGTCTGTGGATGTCTACTGGGAGTAATGTTTTTAAATACATAAAAATGAATTCATAGAATTGCAAGAGAAGCTAAAAATATTAAATTATAATTGTCAAAATATTAGTGAAAGTATTAAAAACACATAGAGGAGTTTCATGCTTAAGAACTCTGATCCTAAGCACCCAAGTTGTTGTGTTTATCCTTTGTTTCCTATTTTTTAAAATGTTTATTTATTTTTAGTTTTTAACATTCATTTCCACAGAATTTTGAGTTCCAAATTTTCTCCCTATACCTCCCCTCTCCCCACCCCAAAATGCTGTGCATTCTGATTACCCCTTCCCTCAACTTGCCCTCTCTTTTAACACTTTTCCCTTCCTTTTCCCCCATCTTATCTCTTCTCTTGTAGGGCAAGATAAATTTCTATACCCCATTATATGTATTTCTTATTTCCCACTTGTATGTAAAAACAATTCTCAACATTTGTTCCTAAAACTTTGAGTTCCAACTTCTCTTCTTACCTCCCTCCCTGTCCATCCCCACTGAGAAGGCAAGCAATTCAATATAGGCTAAATATGTGTAGTTTTGCAAATGACTTCCATAATAGTCATGTTCTGTAAGACTAACTATATTTCCCTCCATCCTATCCTGTCCCCCATTTCTTCTGGCTACAATTTTCCTAGGAGTTTCTCTTTTTGGATCTGTTTCAGGAGGTGCTTGGTAGAATCTTTCAATATTTATTTTGTCCTCTGGTTCTAGAATCTCAGGGCAGTTGTTTTTGCAATGAGATATTTCACATTATCTTCCATTTTTTCATTGTTTTGGCTTTGTTTTGCAATTACTTGCTTTCTCGTAAAGTTATTAGCTTCCATCTGCTCCATTCCAATATTTAAAAAAACTGATTTCTTCCATGAGCTTTTGAACCTCTTTTTCCATTAAGCTAATTCTGCTTTTTAAAGCATTCTTCTCCTCATTGGCTTTTTGGATCTCTTTTTCCAATTGAGTTAGCTTATTTTTAAAGGTGTTATTTTCTTCAGCATTTTTTTGGGTGTCCCTTAGCAAACTGTTGACTTGCTTTTCATGATTTTCTTGCATTTCACTCATTTCTCTTCACAAATTTTTCCTCCACCTCTTTTACTTGATTTTCAAAATCCTTTTTGAGCTCTTCCATGGCCTGAGACCATTGAATATTTATTTTGGAGGCCTCTGATGTTAAGCATTGTTCTTCTTCATCCAAAAGAATAGAAGAAAATACCTGTTCATTAAGAAAGTAACCTTCTATAGTTTTTTTTTCCACTTTTTGGGACATTTTCCCAGCCAGTTACTTGACTATTGAGTCCTTTGTCAAGAGAGGGGGTATACTCTGGGAATCTGTAAGTTCTCAGTTCCTCCACGGTGGCACAATCATGGGAGAAGAGTTACTCCTCTCCTGGCCTCCTGGTCTGTGAGCTACCAAAGCTTTTCTTCCCAGGATCTGCAAGTGGAATTCCCTTTCCAGAGCCTCTACCAGCTCCACCATGCCTGCCAGTCCTCTTTCTCACCCCCAGGTTGCCACTCAGGGCTGAGACCCAGATCAGAGACTCAGTTCCCCCACGGGCTTTAGGCTGAGGGCTCCAAAAATAGATGCTGCCACCACTGCCACCCTCTGGGGCAGGGGCTAGGGGAGGACCCTGCTCCCTTCTCACCCAGATGAAAAAGCTTTCTTACTGAACTTTGAAGCTGTCTTTGGTGTTTGTGGGTTGAGAAATCTGAGTACCTCTGCTGCTGCTGGGGATTCTGCCCTGAGGCCTCTTCTATTCCTGTTCCTGCCAGCACCACATAGCCATATGGCTGGGCTTCATGGGCTGTGCTCTACTCCATGCCCCATGTGATAGACCTCTCCTATTGGCCTTCCAGGCTACCTTGGACTGGAAATCTCTTTCACTCTGTCGTTTTGTGGCTTCTGATGCTCTAAAATTTGTTTAGAGTAATTTTTTGCAGATATTTTATGGGCTGTTGGGAAGAGCTAGAGTATTTGTGTCTTTCTACTCCACCATCTTGACTCCATCCCCCTCATCTTTTGTTTTTGAAGAAGACCATGACATCAGAGAAATGAATGCATGATTGCACTTGACTTTGTTTTGAGTGAGGGAGGGCTGTGCAAGGTCACCAGCCTCATTTTCTCCTCTTGAGCCATCTGGATCCAGTGACCAGATATTCATCAGGATGATTGGAGATGGCCCAAGATGCAATGGGAGACCTTGGCCTTTTTGGCTAAGCCTTTTCAGGTAATGCCCATTGCCTGAATAGGCCTCTTTAAGAAATAGCCAGGAAATGACCCTTTTATCAGCAAAAGAAAAAAAATAACTAAATCACCCTGGGAGGGAAAGAGAAACTGTTACTATTGATAATCACGTGAAGCCAGCCATTAAGTGGAGCTTGGGTGTGGACCTATTGTTGTCCAAACTATGGCTTTTAGAATATAGTGGTTTTAAGGTTTTGGGAATGAGAAGGGAGGGGCGAAGGAAGGAAGGACATCTAGTCAGTAAACCCCAAAGAAAGGGGAGAGTGGGACAGAAGGGAGAGGATGAGCTGGGTAAGCAGCTCGATCTACTCACAGGTTGTATTTGTCCTTTGCTTTTGAAGAAGACCATGACATCAAAGAAATGTTGGTTTGACTTGCACTTTTTTAACTTGTACTTCAATCGTCTTTCCAATGCCTCTCACTACAGCTGACTGTTAGGAGATTGGGTCAAAGATTTTAAAGTATTCTCAACTTTAAGTGTTGGTGTCCAGCTATAATTACTTCCCATTACACTAAAAAGCAGTTATATTAAGGTAGAAAATGTTGTCTTGCATGCTAGGCAAATATTTAGAATGATAAGTGAAGAATGCAGTTATTTTGTGTGCAAATAAAGTAGGTCTGGGTAATTTGGCAAGACAAAATGCAAAACTGTACTGGTTAATTAGATATTTTAAACTTCTGTGCTCAAAAAAAATACCTTCAATTTCCTTAGAGTTCATTGAGCAATGTTCTTTTTCATTGAAAACAATCTATATTCTACCCTTTGATTGGTGGGTTTAAATAGAACACATAGCTGCAGGGAAATCAGCATGCATTTATGCACTCTAAATATATTTTCCAACTTCTGACCCAGAAATTTTGTATGAATTAGTAATCTTTCCTTTTTTGATTACTGGGTTTCAGTGATTTGTAGTACAACTATAATAACCACAGACCTGGAGTTTATGTTTTATGACTGCAGAGTGTATTCAATAGTCTTGTTCAGTATTCTCTGTTTGAAAACTAGAATTGATGTTTGAATTTCAGTACCTAGATAATTGATGGATTTTGTTTTAGAGAATTAAACATTGACAGATATTTAGTCTTTGTGATGATGAAAGGATGTCAAATTTTATTTGATAAATGTGATGATTTCCTCCTCCCTCATCACCCCATCCCATCCTCTGTTGACTTTAGCGTAGAGGTCCAACAAAGGCTGTGATCAAAAACTTTCCTTCTTTTCTCATGCCTGAATTCTTGCTTCACGTAAAAAAAATGAAAAAACTGATCTAATGAATTTGGTGGTCTGATAGTTCAATATGAGTCAACAGAAGAATATGAGTAAAAAAACATGCTAATCTAGAGTACATTAATGGAGGCATTTGGTTTTTAGGCTAGGATATGTCTTAGTGTTAATAGTTCCCATATGTGATTGGATAAGGCATGGATTAAAAGTATGGCTCCTTTAGCATTGTGAAATAGTTTGGTGAATTCTGTTCAATCCAATTTAATTCAATTAGCATTTTTTAGTACTCATTACATGCCAGGCACTGTATTGCTTGCTGGAGATGTAAAGGGGAAAATAATAAAACAAAGCAAAACAAAATAGTCCTTCATTTCAAATATCTTAGATGATATTGTATGTGTTGGGTTGGGGGTGGTACTGGGAATGTGAGACATAATACTTACAAAAATAAATAAATGGGAACTATTTATAAAATAGATATAAAATCATTGGCAAGGTCAGGGTGGACACATCATTAACAATGTAACTCAGGGAAAACCAGAAAAATTATGGTTTCATAATATAGTTTCACAAAAAAGCTGTTTTTGCCTACATAGAAGGTAATATGGCAATGGTAACTCCATTTACTCTCAGGGGTCCTAAAGCCACTGAGAGTCCAAATTCTAAGTTTGATGTCAACTATTGGGTTTACCTCAGAAGCACTTAATTTGGTAATTTTAAGGTATCCAGTGTGGAACACTATTGGGGTAGGAGATATACATCTTATTATTTTTGTTTGTCCAAAATGGACAAGATTAAATTTTAAATATGAATGGGTGCAGTGATTGTGGATACCCTTGATGCCCTTCTTGTCTTATCATTTTGAAGTTTACTGACAAATCTTGCATCAAAATTTTCTGTCATACATATCTATGTCTATGTCTATATTTATATCTATATGTAGTTTGTTTATCTCCATTTATATCTATCTAAAAGAGTGTGTATACATATGTGTGCATTTCTATTTCCTTGCTAGCCTTGACCTTCATCAACTTCTTGATTTTGTTCCTTTCAGTCTTCCTTTTTGGGGATGGGGTGGGGTGGGGAGGGCCACTCTCTCTTTCTGCCTGTACCTTAATTACCTTCCTCTAATTTCATCACACTTGAGATGAAACCACTATATATATCCATAACATTATAGCTGTATGTGATAATTCAATATTTGAGTAGATCTGTGATCCTGTGTTGACACAGGAACTACCTAAAATAATATGTGTTTTAGCCCATCCATAATTTTTCATTTGAGGTAACTCATTAATATCCTCACATAAATTTGCCATAGAGAATATAATTGGTGTGTTAGAAACTGTCTTTAATAACCTTGACTCTTGCCAACGCCTTTTTCTGATCACGTCATCTGGATAATCTTTATTTTATACATACCACTTCTTGTTTTTAATAAAATACTATGTCCTTAAAATGCTGAGATATTTATAGCCATCTTATATCTCTCCATTGTCATTTGATCAACAACAATGCTGATTCATCAAAGGGTATAATAATGTTCCACGATTTACATATACACTGCATCACCAGAAATATGTTGATATTAACAAGATGGGTTTTTCTATTAGTGAGCTTCTTGGAATCATTGAAAATATTGCACATTTTCTCCCAATAGACTTGATCCTATCCTTTCCCTTGTATTTAATTATGGCCTAGTCTATCATTCACTTACATGATTGATTTAATCCTATAAGCCTAACTGCAAATGGCCTATCCTTCTAATATCATATCATTGTCTGAAAAAGAAAAAAAAATTCTTTATCCATTTGTTATTATTGCTCCCTCTGTAAATGACTAGGAAGACATAATTTTATAGACATAGATGTCATTAAACATACTTTGTGATGTTTCTGGACTTAATGGGATCATCATAATGTCGCCCACAAACAGTAACCTCCATAGTACCTTGCTCTGTATAGGAAATCCCTCTTAGAATTTCTGGATGGAGTATCCCTCTATATCAGTGGTGAAAATCTTGGGCGAGTTTTTTGACTTTGTTTTATCTTCCTTGCTATTGATAATCAGGGCATCATTAAATAAATTATCTCTTGTTTCCTCTTTGAAGAACCCCATATGATTGTGGCATATGCATGGTTGACACATATGCATGAGAGTTGCAAGCTCACCATTGCTTTATATCAAGTTAGAATAATGGTTTCAATATCCTTCTTGATTTGGCAAACATTTTGGGAAATCATTTTTGGCTATAGCATATTGAATCCATATTATCAAGGAATAATCCATACTTTTGTTCCTTTAGAGTTCTTTCCTAGGTAACGATAAACAACAGTTTCACCTTTAAACCCCTAGTCTATTAATTTATATTTAACCATCTTGACATATCTTCAGGTTTTCTATTTTTTTATGGCATTGTAAATCTTCCTCCAGTGCTTCATCTGGGCATGGAACCTACTTTGACTTCTTAAATATTGTGTTAGGAGAGTAGGAACTGTGATATATTCTCTCATTTAGAAAGATTGTGAGTATGGTCCTGTCAAAAGACTACATTTGCTCTATGACTGTGATCGAATCACTTGATAACACATTTCCAGTTATGATGAAACCATTCTGCTCCTGAAAACACCCAGCTGACCTGAGCGTATAGAGGTTCATGACCAACAGACTAGACATATATAGATGAATTCTTTGATTATGACAACCCATAAGACAAAGTACAATATAAAATGGTCATTAGTTCTGGCCAGGCTTCTTCTGTTTCTGTAGGGATAATCTCATATTAGAGTGAAAAGAGGTCTCAAAGTATTCTAAGAATCAAAGATGGCTCTTTTCATACCATTTAAATAACTTAGTTGTTGGTACTCTAAATAATTTCCTCTTCACGTACTTTGAGTTCTCTCCATTCTTGTGTAACACTTTTTCATTGTATATGTAATAGCTAGCCCTGATGCCTACCAATACTCAGGTTTTTCCACATTAAATTTAAAGCAACACATCTTGACTTTACCATAGCTGCAAGTTATCTCCTCAAGTTCACACATTTCTCACACATCAAATAATTTCTCTTTTATCCATTTTCTCTTTTTCTATTTAATTCTCAAACCACTCCAATCTGGTTTCCAGCCTCACCATTTGAGTAAAACTACTCTCTCCCAATAACCTCTTTGCTGCTAATTCCAGTGACCTTTCCTCAGTCATTATCCTTTCTAATCCCCACAGTATCTCAGACTGTTAATTAGTTCCTCCTGTATATTTTCTTTTCTCTGGATTGTTGTGATAGCGCTCTCTCTCCCATTTCCTCTCATATCTGTCTTACTCCTCCATTGGTGTCCTTTATTAAATGACTACTTCTTCTTACCCTCATTGTTACTGTACGCTGAGATTAACCTGAGTCCCTTCTTTTTACTCTCAATGTATCCTCTCTCAGTGATCTCGTTCACTGCCATGGATTCTGTTGGCATTTCTATGCAGATACCTCTCGTACATGTATATCCAGTCTCTCCTCCAAACTTACTTATTTCTGTTGAAGGTATCACCTTCAATATGTCATTCTTGAATATTCTCTTTTCCTACTGGCAACATATCCAATAAATTTCCAGTGCTTTCTAATTCTACTTTTACATCTCTTACATAACTCTACTTCTCTCTCCTCACATAGCCCACTAATTTTGTTCAAGAACTTATTACCTCTTGCCCAGATATAGTAAAATACCACTGACTTCCCTTGTCTTCTCACCAATCCATTCTCCACACAGCTGGTAAAATAATCTTAAAGCATAAATCTCACATCACAGCTATCCTACTCTTTTGCTCAAGAACATTTGGTGACTATTTTAGGATAAATTACAATCTCCTCTGCTTGATTTATTGTAATCAGGCTGGACAATCTCTTGCTTGGAATGCTCCTTTATGGATTCTTTTCATATGTAGGTTGACCTGGATGGACACTGAGGTTCCTTCTTATTCCCAAGTTTGATTATCTTGTGATAAAAACTACTCGTATCTGGCTTCAGTCTATTATTCTAGACTTATTGTACATTCCTCTCTTCACTCACTCTACTTCCCTGAAAAGAAGTGATAGACACTGTTTTGCAAACTGGATATTTCATCTCCTATTTCTGTTCATTTTCATAGATTGTATCCTAGGTCTAGAAATATACTCACTGTTTACCTTTTCCTTTGAAAATGTCTGCCTTCTTGCAAGACATTGTTATTTTGTCACCTTTTATGGGATATTTTCCTTTCCCTCCTATTCCCCCTGGTTGGTAGAGTTCTCTCTATCATTCTAAAATTATCACATTTATGGTAAGCTACATAGCTATTTATCTCCTTACGTATTATAGTATCAGTCATTCAACAAACATTTAAGTTTTTATTATGTGCTTGAAGTTAGTGCCAATAATCCCTGAGGATACAAAGAAAGGCAAAAGATAGTCCCTGGTCTCAATGAGCTTGCAGTTTAATGGTGGAGATAATATGTGAGCAACAATGTACAAACATGTCGTATAAATTGGAAGTAATCCAAAGAAGGAAGGCACTGTGATTAAGGGGATTAGGAAAAGCTTTCTGTAGAAAGTTCAGGATTTTTGGAGGGACTTCAAGGCAACCAGGGAAGCCAGAAGACATGAATAAGGAGGGAGAACATTCCAGGCATGGGAGATTGCAAATGAAAATGAGGGAAGTTGAGAGATGGAGAATCTTTGTTGAAGAAAACCATCATTTCCTGAGCTTCTTAAAGTCAGAGGCATGTTTTTTCATCTAATTTTGAATTCCCAGTATCATACAGGGTGCCTTGCACACTCTAGGGGCTTGATAAATGCTTTTTGGATTGAATTTCATTAAATGTTCATAATTTCTACAATGGTGATATGTGCTTTTGATCCACAGATAATTTCATTAGTTAATTCCAAATTTTAAAATGTTTACCATTTTTTTCTTTATGAATTATTTTGTCAGTCTCACTAAGATCATCCTTTGTGGTTCTAGAATGTGGTCACAACTTGATAATTATTAACATCTTTTTAAAAAATCTAGTGTTTCAAATTCTGTGAAAATTTTAAGAGACATGCATATACAGAATGGTATTTAATTTACATTTGTTCATTCTAATAATCACTAAATTTTTAAAATTTGTGATTACATATAAAAGAAATATTTATTTTTCTTCTGAAAACTGAGCCTCATTGAATAGAATTTAGGGTCTGGGACAGCATGATGAAGCCTAGACAAAGCTAGTACTGGGAGTCCAAATAGATGAGCATGGTCCAGTGGGGGTGAGGCATAGGAGAGAGTTATCCATTTCAGGGAATTCATCCAAATCCACATCACATATTCTACATTAGGCTATGGGTCTGAACAAGGGAGAAAATGCATCTACGGGTTTATTATTCTAGGGAACATGTGAATCCAGAAGAAATTCCAAGCTAGAAAATCTCAGGGGAAAGGATAGTTGAGATACAATCCAGTTCCCAAAATCCAAACAAAATGCAAGAACCAAAATGTCATAGGAAACAGATATAGTTCAGATAATCAGTATAGGTCAAAATGCTAGTAATTTGGTAAAGTTTCTAACTAGAAGATTTTGTGCACATTTCAGGAATCAAGACACTGGAAAACTCAGAATCTAGGTCAAGCAATTCAATCCCTGGAGAGAAAGGCAAAAGCAAGACTAAATGACAAAATGATGCAGTATCAAAGGAGTGAGATGAAAACATAAGACGTCATATGCTTTTACTCCCTTGGCCTGGGATTCATTTAGCAATGTGTGACAGAACCAAATCTGCCCTCTATAGTTAAGTAACAATGGCAGTGATAAAAACTAAGATGGCAGTGATAACTTTCTCTAAAGTCTCACTTGTTTGTATTTTGGAAGTTACCTTTGATTCTCAAAGATTATAATTATTTTGAGTTTTCAAAGTTCTACCAGAGGCTTAAAACTCTGAAAGTTTCCATCAAGCTGTTAGTCTTTGAGTATAATCTAGTAACAGAATTATTGCTTATTAGATGAGAAGCAGCCCAGCTTAGCTAGTGCTTCATTGCTGAATCAATATCATAATATTGAATATTTGATGTACAACACCTACAAAGACCTCTAAATTAGAGAGTGTGAATTATGGGAATGGAGGTGTACACATTCCCTTCATATGACAATTCTTAAACTATACATTGATGAAGATGAGACAACTAGGTATTAAAAGCATAACAGTATCACAACTTCCAGTCTTTTTGGACTTATTTCCCATTTTTCCATTTTCCATTTTTCCATTCCCTTTGTTTTCTAAGGGAAGGGAGGAAGGTAAATCAATTTCCATCTCTTGCTACTTCCACCACTCTTGTTCTCCCATAAGATTCCTACGATGAGGAGAGCCTTTAGGTGAGAAGAGGCATGACTACAACAACATCTACTGCCTAATTTCAGCTTTTGAAGTGAAGCACAGTAATGAAGTGAGACCTCTCATCTGACCGCACAGCTTCCATCTTGTGCTGTGCATGTCTTCCGTATAATCTCTAGCCTCCTTTGGGGAGCAGAGTGGTGCCTTCCATTCAATGACTAACGTACCCACATATGTTCATGCCTTACACATATTAATGATTCTGAACCTTACAAGTCATCATCTAAATCCCATTCTCCATGACCTAAAGCCTTATTCTCATCACCTTCCACGTTTCCCAAAGCCCCAACCGAACACTCCCCAACCCTTCCACTTTGCCCTCTTGCTTTCATCTTAAATCTTTTCCTCTTCTACTATTTCTGTCTTCCAACAATCATAGAAACTGAATTCCCTTCTGATTATACAGCTTCCTCAGACACCTTTTGTAATACTGACTGAACTTTCACTCATTTCCCTTTTCTCACTGATCAAAATAGAGGAAGTGAAATGCTCTTTTCTCCCTCTTGGCCCTTCCAAGTTCTCCCCCTCCCCCCACCTCCATTAGTCAGTAACTTTTCCTTTGTGGTGTATACAATCCACAACCTCCACTCAACCAAATTTTTATCTCTTCCCCAACTCCAGTTCTCGTACTAGGGAAATTCAGCATGCATAGTGACTCTTTCTCTCTCTCCCTCTCCCTCCCCACCAAATCCTACCTATATAATTACTCAACTTATTCACTTCCCATGACCTATTCTTCCAACTTACCATGACTTCTTGTGTGTACACAATGGCTATATCCTTGATTTTGACATTATCCACAAATGTACCTCTATGTTAAGAATATCTGATTATAATCTATTGGCTTTCCACTTCTCCATTTTCTTTTCCTTACCAAACCATTCTCTTCACTCACACTAAAACCTCCAGTCCCACAAACAACTTAGCTATCTTCTAGACCATCTCCACTACACTAACCACTCTTGCCTCTTTTCCCCATCTTGACCCTTTGGTGAACCATTTCAGCTATACACTGTCCTTCTCCCTTGAGTTCCTAGCCTCCTTATCATATCATTGATTGTACCCATTAAGTTACATCCTTGGATCACTCCCACCATCTGCCACCTTCACTACTACACACGGATTGCTGAATAAAAGTAGAGAAAATCATACAATTATTCTAACTGGGGCATTACAGATTTGTTTCCCTACCCTAAGCAATCCTTTGACACTTCCTTTATCAGCTCACTATGCCATTCTGCAGTGGTTCTTCCAAATCTTTTTTTCCCTCCTAAAACCTTTCATGTCTCCCAATCTTCCTACTTTCTCAATTGAGAACTTCACCTCACCTTTTATAGAAAAAAAAATGAGGTTGCTACCATCACGTGTCTCTTCTCACTTCTTTCTAATCCACATCACTCAGATACCTTCCTCTACTATCTTCTCTTTTACCCCATCTTATGAAAAGGTAGCACTACCCCTTACCAGGGCAAATATCTCTCCCTGCACAAATAATACCATTCCATTCCATCTCCTACAACAGATTTCTACTTTGTCATTCCACTCCATCACTTATCTTCAATCTCTTTGTTGGCTCCTTCCCTAATACCAACAAACATACTCATGCCACCCCCATTCTCAAAAATCCTTCACTTGATCCTTCCAATCTGTTATTTTTCTAGCTCTCTTCTGACTTGTGGATCTAACTTCCACTTTCTTTCCTCTTACTCTCTTAACCCCCAAACAATTCAGTTCCTGACCTCATCATTTTGCTGAAACCACTCTCTCCAAAGATATAAATGATCTTATAATTGCCACATCCAGTGGTCTTTTCTCAATCTTGATTTTTCTTGACTTCCTTTCACTTTATGACACTGTGATTTGATCTCCAGGATCAAATACAGAATCTGCTGTTTGATATTCACAACCTACTTCCCTACAACCTTCAGGGTCTTCTTACACCTTAATATCTGTCATGTACTGTTTGATCTAGTGACAGTGACCTTCTTACTGCTCCATGAACAAGAACCTCATCTCTTGGTTACTTTCCCTCCCTCTGACTATCCCCCATGAATGGAATATTTTCCCTCTTAATTCCATCTATGGACTTCCCTATATTTTTAAAGTCCCAACAACAATCCCTTCTTTGACAGGAAGTCTTTTCTAATTCATCTGAATTTTAGTGCCTTCCATCTGTTAATTATTTCCAATTTAACTTTCTTATACTTTTTTTCCTTTGGATTGTGCATTCCTTGAAGCTAAGGATTTTTTTTTTTGCCTCTTTTTGTATTCCCAGTGCTTAGTGCAGTGCCTGGGATGTAGGAGGTATTTAATAAATGCCTTTTGACTGATTGACTAATTATGTCCCATGTATTATAGCCACACTGAATGACTTGCTGTTCCACATATTTGATTCCATGCCCCAGTTCCATGCTATTGTTCAGGCTGTTCCCCATACCTTGAGTATATGTCCTCCTTTTCACTTGTTCTTAGAACACTTAGTTTTATTCAAGATTCAGCTCAATTATCATCCTCTTCTGGAAGACTTTCCTTATCCCTGTAGTTGTTGATGCTCTCCTTCTCTTCAAATTATATCATGTTTAATTATCTGTGCAAATGTCATATCACCCACCTGAGATATGTGAGTTTTTTGAGGACAAGACTTATTTCCTTTTTGCCTTTGTCACACTAGTAATGAGGAGTGAGTTGAAGGGAAGGAAGAGCATATCTCACAATTTTTTGGCTATTTATATTCATTGCACATTTTTTGTAAAAACCTTTTGAGATAAACTTAGCTGCCAAGGTTTCTAGGTTCAAGGATTCATGTAAGTTTCAAGGATTCATGTAAGTCCTTTATTACAAACTATATTGATATAGCAATATAAACATATTTCAGTAAGAAATGCCTTTGTGCACATTAGCAGTGGCCCAGAGTTTCTTCATTCAAAATCAGTGTTTGTCTGACCCAGCTGAAACATTTACTTTAAATCAGTATTTCATTATAATGCAATCAGATTTCCCAACAGGATGCCTGAGAATATCTCTTAAGATTTCTATGTACCTCTGATTTGCTGATTCTTGACTGATTTTCGCTTCCAGATCTAAAGCTATAATCCAAAAAAACTTTGGGGAAAGCATTTGTATCCTCCACTTCACCTCTAGCCCCTGGATAAATAACATCTTTCTGCTTCAGTGATATGAAACAGATATACTTGGGATTATTAATGAAATAATTCCCAATGAAAAAGATTAGTCCTTGGGATTTTTCAGTTACCTTGGTATTAAAAAATAATAACTGGAAAGGAGTTCAAAGAGCTACAATAAAAGAGCTAATTTAGTCCAAGTCTCCTTTTATGTAGTTGAGGAAACTGAGTCCCGAAGAGATAATACCTATCACAGATGTTGTAAATAAGAAAGCTGAAGATGTTAACTGAGGAGCTGTCTTACTCCAAATCTTGAAATGTCTTCACTATGTCATTCTGTCTCATAAAATGAATTAACATATTTGTATTAGGCGTCCATAGTGGCACATATTTGTAATCCTTGCTACTGGGGTTGTTGAGTTTAATGAATCACTTGAGTTCAGGTGTTCTGAGGTTTATGGGACTAAGACAATTGGGAGTCTGAAGTAAACACAGTAGGTCAAAGGTTCCTGAATTCGTTAATAGTGGAAAATAATGCTGCCTATGTATTTTTGGTCTATAGTTTGTCCTGTAGATAATAAAAAAGAAGTATTGATGAACAGATGGGCTATTAAGTCCAAGAAGAGCAATGCCACATCCCCACCCCAGAACACCAACCCTGTTTTCAGTTTCAGTTTCCTCCCACAAGGAGGGAAACAAACGTTATGGTGACATAACCTAACAATTATTCTTCAAGTACTTCATTCTCTGAACAAATTCTAGACCAGCAGAAGCCACAAAATGACAGAGTGAAAGAGATTTCCAGCCCAAGTTAGCCTGGAAGGTTGACAAGAAAGGTCTATCATACAGGTACTGAGTGAGTGCAGCCCATGGATCCCAGCCCAGCCTTGGCTGCACAGAACTGGCAGGACCAGGACCATAACAGGCCTCAGCTGTGGAATTCCCAGCAACCCACAAAAGCCAAAGACAGCTTCAAAGGTCAGTGAGAAAGGTCTTTCACCTGGGTGAGAAGGGAGCAGGGTCCTGCCCTAGCCCCAGCCCCAGCCAGTGGTGGTGGTGGCAGCAGCAGCAGCAGTAGTGTCCATTTTTGGAGTCCTCAAAGGACTCCAAGCTTAAAGGTCCTGGGGGAATTGAGCTGTTGATTTGGGTCTCAGCCCTGAGTAGTGGCCCTGGGTTGAGGAAGAGTGCTGGCTCTCATGGTAGAGGTGATGGAGGCTCTGGAAAGGAAATTTGACTTGCATATCATGGGCAGAAAAGCTTTAGTAGCTCCCAGACCAGAGCACAGGCCAGGAGAGGAGTAAACTCCTCTCCCTTGATTGTGCCACTTTGTAATGCTTTACCCAAAGTATTTTTGGATTATAGATTTAGATCTGGAAGGGTAGCTCTTGGAGGCACTGAGAACTTACAGGTCGCTAGAGTATACCCCCCCAGTTGACAAAGGACACAAAAGTAAAGTAACTCCTGGAAAGTGCCCAAAAAAGAGAAAAAAATAAGACTGTGGAAGGTTATTTTCTTGATGTGCAGGTATTTTCTTCCATCCTTTTGGATTAGGAAGAACAATACTTACCATCAGAGGAAGATAGAAAAGTCAAGGCTTCTGCATCCAAAAGCACCAAAATAAACATGCAATGGTCTCAGGCCATGGAAGAGGTAAAAAGGGTTTTGAAAGTCAATAAGAGAGGTGGAGGAAAAATTGGGAAGAGAAATGAGAGTGATGCAAGAAAATCATGAAAAGAAAGTCAACAACTTGCTAAAGGAGACCCAAAAGAATGCTGAAGAAAATAACACCCTTAATAATAGGTTAAATCAATTGGCAAAAGAGGTCCAAAAAGCCAATGAGGAAAAGAATGCTTTAAAAAGCCAAATTAGTCAAATTGAAAAGGAGTTCCAAAATCTCACTGAAGACAATAGTTCTTTAAATATGGGAATGGAGCAGATGGAAGATAATGACTTTATGAGAAACCAAGAAATTATAAAACAAAACCAAAAAATGAAAAAAATATAAGATAATGTGAAATATCTCATTGGAAAGACAACTGACCTGGAAAATAGATCCAGGAGAGACAATTTAAAAATTATGGGACTACCTGAAAGCTATGATTAAAAAAAGAATGTAGACATCATCTTTCGTGAAATTATCAAGGAAAACTGCCCTGATATTCTAGAACCAGAAGACAAAATAAATATTGAAAGAATCCACCTATCACCTCCTGAAAGAGATCCAAAAAGAGAAACTCCTAGGGATATTGTAGCCAAATTCCAGAGTTCATAGGTCAAGGATAAAATATTGCAAGCAACTAGAAAGAAACAATTAGAGAATTGTGGAAATACAATCAGAATAACACAAGATCTAGCAATTTCTACATTAAGGGATTGAAGGGCTTGGAATATGATATTTCAAAAGTCAAAGGAACTAGAATTAAAACCAAAAATCACCTACCCAGCAAAATTGAGTATAATACCTCAAGGGAAAAAAAATGGTCATTCAATGAAATAGAGGACTTTCAAGCATTTTTGATGAAAAGACCAGAACTAAATAGAAAATTTGACTTTCAAATAGAAGAATCAAGAGAAGCATGAAAAAGTAAACAGGAAAGAGAAATCCTAAGGGACTTACTAAAGTTGGACTGTTTACATTTTTACATGGAAAGGTAACATTTGTAACTCTTGAAACTTTTCTCAGCATTTGGGTAATTGGAGGGATTATACACACACACACACATACATATATATGTGTGTGACAGAGAGTCACAGAGTGAGTTGAATAGGAAGGGATGATATCTAAAAAATAAAATTAAGGTGTGGGAGAGGAATATATTGGCAGGAGAAAGGGAGAAATGGAATGGGGCAAATTATCTCTCATAAAAGAAGGAAGAAAAGCTTTTTCAATGGAGGGGAAAAGGTGGGAGGTGAGAGGGAAGAAATGAAGCTTATTCTTATCACATTTGGCTTAAGGAAGGAATAAAATGCACATTCAATTTGGCATGACAATCTATCTTACACTACAGGAAATTAGGGGAGAAAGAGATAAGTGGGGCAGGGTCTTGATGGAAAGGAGGGCAAATGGGAGGAGGGAGCAATTAGAAGTAAGCACTTTTGGGGAGGGACAAGGTCAAAAGAGAGAATAGAATAAATGTGGGCAGGATACAATGGAGGGAAATATAGTTAGTCTTATACAACATGAATATTATGAAAGTTGTTTGCAAAAATACACATGTATAACCTATATTGAATTGCTTGCCTTCTCAGTGGGAATGGCTGGAGAGGGAGGAAAGGAGAGAAGTTGAAACTCAAAGTTTTAGGAAAGAAGGTTTAGAATTGTTTTTGCATATAACTGGGAAATAAGAAATACATGTAATGGGGTATGGAAATCTATCTTGCCCTAAAAGGCAGGAGAGATGATGGGGATAAGGGAAGGGAGGGTGGGATCGAAGTGAGGGCAGATTGGGGGAAGGGGTAATCAGAATGCATGGCATTTTGGGGTGGCAGGAGGAGAGAAATGGGGGAAAAATTTGGAACTCAAAATTTTGTGGAAAGAAAGGTTGAAAAGTAAAATTAAATAACATTAAAAAAATACTTCATTCTCTGTCTCTCCTTATTGGCCAATAGCTAAAGACTTAGAAATGATATTCTCAGTCACTAAAGTCATTTATTCTGTCAAATGATTCCATATAACTTTCAATATTAATATATTGTTTATCAATAGAAATGACAATAAAGATGTGCTACCATCTGATATGCTGTTGTACTCTAAGCATGATTGGGTCTCGCTATCAACCCTGAAGGCAAAGCCTCCTATTATGTTCTCTCTTTTTATTGCCACATGAACTTCTTGAAAGCAAGGAATGTCTTGCTTTTCTATTTGTGGTACAAGTATTTAGCACAGTGTTTTATATATACCACAGTAATTATTGAGTAAATGCTTTTTAATGAAATTATTTATCCATTGAATTAAGAAATCTGTACCCCATACTGACATCTTCCAAATATTCCCTTTTTTCTTCATCAGAAAATATAGTATTTTGTTTGACTCCCTGGAATTTATTTTTGCAATAATAGAAAGTAGAATAAAAAGTGATTATAGCAAGAAAAAATGTAATTAGCTTTGGAGTCTGATTTTGTCTGATTATCTAGAAATTCCTTTGAATTCAAATTAAGAAGTCACATTGAATGTAGAGATACCAAGAATGGAAGAAGAACTGGAAGGAGAAAACAAAGATGAAAAGCATCTAAAGAAGCTAAGATTTAGAGACATTTAAATCCTTACCTGGGTCAGGAGTGTCAAAGGTGGATATAGAGGAGAAAGGGGCAGGGAAAGCCCTGGATAATTAGAGCTAAATAATAGGCATGAGAC
Source organism: Notamacropus eugenii (assembly GCF_028372415.1). Taxonomy (NCBI): domain Eukaryota; kingdom Metazoa; phylum Chordata; class Mammalia; order Diprotodontia; family Macropodidae; genus Notamacropus; species Notamacropus eugenii. Next base: position 411,171,374 of record NC_092874.1, read on the forward strand.
TCAATCTTTCAAAGGGAAGCTTGTGACTCCTTGAACTCCTGAGACAGCTTCTGTGGTCTCAAAACAGAATAGGCTTCTTATAATGGCTATAGGAAGAAGAGGGGAGTAATGACAGTTGGTTTACTCCCTGGTGTGGGATATTAAATAATTATTTACTTAAATGATTTAAATAAAGTAGAGGCCTGCTGTATAATAGCACTTTTTGTGGAAAGAGTGCTAGATTAGGAGTCAGAGTGATGTGGATACAAATGATATCTTAGGGGTTAAGAAGAATATTAAGGATTGGTTTTCCAGTACTTTGTGAGACCCCTTCTTCAAGACTCAAATTTAAGATTCTATGTTAAAAAAGGAAGTACTAATTAGTAGTAGAGGGATCTTCTAACAACTTAAAATTAATTACTCTAGGAAAATTAAGAGCAAATAATAGAGTGCGTGCAAGCTGTTTGAAACTTTTGTTCTTTCACACTGAGTCCGAAAGCCTCAACCTATAAAGGACCATTTTGACGATAGATATGACTATATAATGACTAATAGTTATATAGCACTTAGTGTGTTCCAGGCACAGTGTTAAGTCTCATATTTGATAGTTTGATATTATCTCACAAATACTGGGAAGAAGATGCTGTTATTATTATTCCCATTTTACAGATGAGGAACCTGAAGCTAACATTGTTTAAGTGATCTGCCAAGATTCACCCAGTTAGCAAGCGTAGCTGTCTTTCCCCATTCTAGCCAAGTTCTTGTTAGGATGATGTACCTCCATCAGCCAGCACTTAGGGACGCAAAAGGTCAGTCACAATCTTTTCCATTTACCTTTATGCTTCAACATGTTCATGGTTATTGGGGCAGGCTTGTAAATTATCCCAGGTAATTTCTCTGAGACCTTCCTATGATCTCTTCAATAAAGAGAAAATGAAGGGAGTCAATATTTTTGAGTGGAAGGAGAAGGATGACTCTGCCAAAATGATAAGTACCAATGTCCCTGATAAACACATATTTTGCACATTGTAAATGCTTTTATGATTTTGTCATTCATATGAGTTTAATGAGTGTGAACAGGGTCTGATCCAACTATATGTCCCATCTTCCTTTTCACTTTCTTTATAAAGCACAATCACAAATGAGCTATTAGAGAGCAAATATGATGATTCCACTGCATTGATAATTTTAAGTAGTTGGATCTAGACATTTTCACAGATCTAGGTCATTTTTGTAGTTGTCCTTCTGCTATGACAAACCTCAATAATACTTTTCAAATGAGTTTATATTCTAAACAATGGTTTTATTTAATGGCTGCAACTCTCTAATTTGGAAAGGAAATTTTTCTGGCTCTGGAGGTTCTAGCATGTTTTTCATTTTTATGGAGATTGCTTCAAACTTTTAGACAAAAAAGGTTTGTATATGTGTATACACAGACACACACACAGACACGCACATAACTATTTTTCCTTTTTTCGAACACCAATAGACTTTTTTAATGTCAGGTTGGAGCTCTTGTAAATGTATGCCATGTTTTCCCATCAGTTTTACCTACCCTTCTAATTTAGAGTTGACTCTATCTTTGCTGGAAGAAATTCAATTTCCTTACCTGTAAAATGGGGATAATAATGCCACCTAACTCCGAGCATTATTAGGTTCAAATGAATCAGTATAAAGCAGTTCTTGTTGATCTTTCATTTTTGAAAAGGAAAAATTCTTCCTGAGGGTAATGTGTTGACTAGCACATGAATTGGATATGAGTGAGGCAGGGAAGAGCAAAGTTATCAGCCTCACTATCTCCTCAAGAGTAATTAAAGTCTAGTGCAAAACAAAAGTCAAGAAAATGTGATGATCCAGCAGGAACAGATGACCTTGACCTTTCTAAACTAAGGTCATCACTAAATCTCAGTTTGTTTGAGCCCATGCCCATTTAAGGACTGAGGGCTGTGTTAAGGATTGAGACAAATGGTGACTCCATTTACCATCACAAAGACATCAGTCTGGGAAGGGGAGAGCCTCAGAATTTCAGGGCATAACAGAAAACAATTGCTATTTACATTCACTCTAAGTCATCAAAAGCCTAAAGAAGGAGTCACAGAAGCTTGGATTTGGGCTATTATTGGTAATTCAATGAAAGCCAGAGTGATTTGAGTTTTAAGGTGGAGTCAAGTAGCACCATTTAAACACTGTGGACTTTCCTAAACCCTGTATTTTCAGAGCTATAATTCAAGAAATCAAAATGAAAGCTATAAGAAAAAAGTAAATTGTCCCAGGTTCTTGAAAAAAACAACAAACTTCTAGATACAGGAAATTGAAACAACTTCCACGTAAGTAACATTTGTTTTCTGTCTACTGAGATATAATTTATTCTCTATGTGTGTATGTGTGTGTGTGTGTGATATTTTTTGTCCAACTCATATACTTCTTTTTTAAAAAAAAGTGCAGCTTTACATGAACTGATAGAAAGTGAAGCAAATGGAACCTCCAAAACAATATACAGAATAATTACAAAAATTTAAATGTAAAGACCCATCACAAATATGCAAAATGTTGTAAAATTACAAAGAACCAGAATGAGCTTATAAACACCTCTCCCCACTTTTGCACAAGTGTTTGCATCTGTTGTCAGATTTTTTCAAAAATTTGATAGTATTTTCCTGATTCTTTTCTCTCATTTCTCTTTCACTTTTTTCTTTTAAAAAGTTTTTGCTATATCAAATGGCTGAAAGTAGAAGAGGCTACAGAGGCAAATATAGGAAATGTAAAATCAAAAGATCCTGTGAGAAACTGAGGAAGCAGTTCTGTTTCCACAGAGTCAAAGCTCTCAGTGATGATAGTTAATCAGAGTTGTGACCTAGCAGAGTCAGGTAAAGAAGGTCAGAAACTTGTAAGAGAGAGCAGGGGTTAACCCTGAAGGTTACTGAATGAAAACTGCAGGTGGCCCTGACCAATCAGAAAATGATTAGGGACTTTCAGAAAAACCTAAGAAGAAGGCAGAACTGATCTATCTTAAATCAGTTGAGGTCACTGGCAGGGCCACCTAAAAATTCAACTGTGTTTGCTTAATGATATATTGTGGGCATTAAAAGGTTGTAACCTGAAAGAGAATGGACCAATCCATCCTGTGATGGGAGGATCTGTCCTGCACTAACATTATAAAAAGACCCTCTCTTCTGTATTGTACTCTCTCTCTCCTCCTTTTTGAAGAAGGAAGGAGTTAACCTTGGCCAAGGCATTCATTTCTTCTGAACTCTAATAAATTTTCCTTGATACTTTTCAGTGTCAAGTGTGTTTTTTAACAATTATGGCTCCCAGCGTGGGGCTTGACTCACTGACTTAGGCAAAGTGAGATAAGATACTAACAGGGAGAGCTCTCCTGTAAAAAAAATATTTTTTACGGTCCCTATAAGTTAAAGCTACTCCATTCAAGCATACAACTTTGAACCATGTTTAGAGAGTTCAGAGGAACTGGTAGAGGAAACTTGCTGTCTGACCATGCAAGTTAGTATATTGTGCAAAGGTAGGAACAGCCCTGGAACTTGCACTCCAGGTTGGTCTTTTACTGAAGGAGTCAGTTATTTTATCCAGTTAGGTTTTGTACTTCCTTTTCCATTTGTCCAATTTTCCTTTTAAATTCTTCTGTGATTTCTTTTCTTCACATTTTTAAAATCATTGGTCAGTTTTTCTTCTCTTTCCCCTAATTTGGCTTTTCAAATCCTTCCTGAGCTCTTACAGGAATGTTCTTTGTGCTTCAGACCAGTTCATATTCCCTTCTGAAGTTTCAGATGGGAGTACAGACTCAACGCTGACCTCTTTGGTATTCATGTTTTGGTCCTTGTCCTCATAGAAAGATTCTGCGGTCTCTTCTTTTCTGCTTTGCTTCTTACTCATGATGATCACCTTTTTCCTGACTTTTAAGGTAGATCTCTGCCTCGGGGGCACAGGGGGATCTGTCCCAGAGTTCTTGTGCCTCAGCCTTGAGGTTTTGTGTGTTGTGGCCTCTGGTTCTTTCAGCTACAAGCTAAAGTACTGCAGTTTACCTGGTGCTGGGTTGGCTGGTGTTGGAAAGCAGAGGCCAGGTGAAATGTTTTTGGGTTTCCCCCCAGAGTTACCCTGGAGCTAGCAGCATTAAGTGTGGGGGAGGGGTGGTCTGGCCACGGGAGGTCTGCTCTGCTGAGCTAGAGCATAGGCAAGCTCAGTGTTTGGTAAACCCATCTGTGCTAGTGTCTTTCTGATTCCCCTGGGGTGCTGAGGCATGCCTGGGGTCCTGGTGTTGGCAGTTGTGCGCTCCAACCCCCTGGGGCTCAGGCTCTCCTCCTAGTTTGCTAGGGTGGGACTATCTAGGACAGCTCTGCTCCTGCACTGGTCCCCTTCACCCACAGCAAGTGGGACCCCCCCTTCTCAATTTTCCTAGCCTCACAGGTTAAGAGACTGTCCCTTTGGCTGATCCCACTGTTCCAGAATTTTTCATGGGGAAATATTTTATGGATTTTTCAAGGTTAACAAGGTGATGGGTAGAGCATGTACTGATCACTCCACCATCTTGGCTTCTGAAAGTTGAAGTAAGTGACTTACACACATTTAATCTGTGGGCCAATACTCTCTGAAGGGGCTGTTGTGGTTACCTAGAGCTCCGGGCTCTCTCTTGTTTGGTTCCACTGGACTCCTATCCTAGACTAATATGTCCAAGATTTCACAGTGCAGCAACTGCCTTATAGAGCCCAGGGCTTCCTGGAAAGGCAAATAGTTACCAGAGAGAGAAGAGAGAAACACAAACATCTGGATTTTCAAAGCAAGAGGTCAAGAGGGGCTCCTTACCAGCTGTCCAGAGTCTTATCTAGTCAAATAAGTCCCTACAAGTCCTCTATATGCCAACTGTGGTCTATAGTTCTGATTCTACACATAAGTACAATTACTTTCACTGCCATTTTGCAGACAAGAAGACTGGAAGGTAGAGGTTGAATAAATTGCCCAGGGCCACAAAGCTAGTTAGTCCCAAAGTTGGGATGTGAACTTGGGTCTTCTGAATATAAGTCCCTTGCTTTCCCCACTATCCAATACTGTTAACCTATTTAAGAGAATTTTTTGCCATGAATAAGCCACAGTACAAATAATCAATATTGATACTGTATGTTAAAGATATACACTTCACACCCACCCTTAACCTACAGTCCCTACAAAACAATTGGGACATGATTATCAACCCTGGGATGACTACTTTGATCTGGGATAGACTGATAGCTTTTTAATAGTCACAATGGAGGGAGAGGAATAGAAATACATATGAGATTAATTTTTAGGACTACCTAGCCTTTTTTGTCTTTATAAAAATGACACTGTAAGTTATTCCCCTTTGGTGTCACTTATTATATCTTTTTCTCCCCATCTAATGAAGAGACAGCATTTTTTCTGTCTTTCTTTTGTTCCTGATGTAGTTGAAAGGGGAAAAATATTTCCCAGTAGATCTTCGCAAACTGCATCTCATTTCTGACTTAAGTTTTTCTAATGTTATTCCCACATGCTTTACCATGTCTTTGTATAGTAATCCTCGCTTTTCAGGGGTCCATGGGGGAAGAATTGTTGTAAATAAGAGAATGAGAACTTACTAACCAACATTTACATTTAAAATATTTTTTCTTTTATCTTTGTTTTTTAAAAAATAAAACCCCATTAGAATTTGCATATATTTCCTTTCTTCTGAATTAATTATCCTGTGCTGATTTTTTAGTTTTAGATGCAGATATTGATGATGTGAGGCATAAATAGAATTGAATTTGGGGCTTGTCATTTGATGATATATCTCATGTATGATAGAGGCATATCACTCTCATTTTACCTGCCTTCCACCTACAGAATAGCAATTAGTATACTTTCTTCCCTTAAAAATATTTTATTTTTTCCCAATTACATATAAAGACATATTTTAATGTTCACTTTTTTAAAAAAAAAATGAGTTCTAAACCCTTTCCCTTTACTCTTCCCTTCCTGCTGCCCTGAGAAAATGAGTAATTTGATAACTTTTACATATGCAATCATGTAAGACATATATTTATATTAGTCATGTTTTGACAGAAAAGCCCCCAAATCCCCACCAAACAAAATCTAAAGAAAGCAAAAATGCTATGCACTGATTTGCATTCAGACTCTGTCAGTTTTTTCTATTGAAGAGGATAGCATTTTTGATCATGAGTTCTTTGAAATTGTCTAATATCATTGTGCTGCTGGGAATAAATCATTTGTAGTTGATCATCATATATTACTGTTACTGTGTACAACATTCTGGTTTGATTCATTTTACTTTGTATCAATTCATGTAAGTCTTTTCAGACTTTTCTGAAAGCATATTGCTTGTTCATTCTTATAGCAAAATATATTCCATTACAATCACATATCACAGCTTGTTCAACCATTCCCCAATTGATAGGCATCCCCACAATTTCCATTTCTTTGACACCAATAAAAAAACTACTATAAATATTTTTGTTCATATACTTCCTTTTCCCTTTTAAAAAAATCTCTGTGATACAGAGCTAGTAGTGGTGTCAGTGGACCAAAGGGTATGCACAGATTTATAGCCTTTTGAGTATAGATCCAAATTGCTCTCCAGAATGCTTGGACCAGTTTGGTTGGAACAGTTCAGAATTCCACCATCAGCAATTTAATGTCCCAATTTTCCCACATCCCATTCAACATTTGTCATTTTCCTTTTCTATCATATTAGTCAATGTGATAGGTCAGTTGATACCTCAGAAGTTTTAAAAATTTGCCTTTCTCAAATCAATAATTATTTAGAGCATTTTCCCATCTGATTATAGATAATTTTGAACTGCCTGTTCATATCTTTTAATCATATATTAATTGGGACATGATGTGTATTCTTATAAATTTGATTCAGTTCTCTATATGTTTGAGAAATGAAGCTTTCTATCAGAGACACTTGCTGTAAAAATTTTCAACAGCTTTCTGTCTTCTTTCTAATCTCATTTGCATTAGTTTTCTGTGAGCAAAACATTTTAAATTTAATACAATCAAAACTATCCATTTTATATATTGTAATACTTCATCTCTTGTTTGGTCGTTAATTCTATCCTTTTCCATATATCTGACAGGTAAACTATTCCTCTGTCTTCTAATTTATTTATGGTATCACCTTTTGTGTCTAAATCAGGCACTCATTTTGACCTTATCTTGATATATGGTATAAGATGTTGGTCTATATTTAGTTTATGCCATACTCTTTTCCATTTTTTTCAAACAATTTTTGTCAAATATTGAGTTCTTATCCCAAAAGTTTGGGTCTTTGGCTTTATCAAGCACTAGGTTACTATGTTCATTTAGTACTGTGTATCGTGTACCCAATCTATTCCACTGATCTACAAGTCTATATTTTTAGTACCAGATTGTTTTGATGATTACCACTTTATGATACTGTTTGAGATCCATTGTGGCTAGACCATAATGGTCTTCCTTCTCATTTTTCCCCACTGAGTTACTTTACTTTCTTTTTAAAAAAAAAAAAATTATTTTTAGTTATCAACATACAAGATTTTGAGTTTCAAATTTTTTCCCCATCTCTCTCCTTCCCCCATGCAGAGATGGCATGCATTCTGATTACCTCTTCCCCCCGTCTGCCCTCCCTTTTTTCATTCCTCCTTTGCTTTCATGAAGTGCAAGATAGATCCCTGTACCCCATTTTCTGTATATCTTATTTCCCAGTTGTATGGAAAAAGTTTTTTGACATTGATTTCTAAAACTTTGAGTTTCACATTTGTTCCCTTCTTCCCTCCCCACCCACCTTCATTGAGAAGGCAAGCAATTCGAAATAGGTTATCCATGTGTAATTATGCAAAACATTTCCATAATACTCATGTTGTGAAAGACTAATTATATTTCCCTCCATCTTATCCTGCCCCCCAATTATTCTATTTTCTCCTCTGATCCTGTCCCTTTTCAAGTGTCCAAACTTCTCTCCCTTCTATCATCCCATCCTCTTATTCTCTTCCCCCTTACTTTCCCATAGGGTAAGATTCCCAAATGAGTGTGTATGTTATTCTATCCTTAAGTCAAATTCGATGAGAGTAAGGTTAACTCATTCCTTCTCACCTCACCCCTCTTCCCCTCCATTGTGAAACCCTTTTCTTGCCTCTTTTATGTGAGATAATTTACCTCATTCTATTTCTCCTTTTCTTTCCTCAATATATTCCTTTCTCACCTCTTAATTTTATTTTTTATATGTTATCCCTTCATTTTCAACTCACCCTGTGCCATCTATCTGTCTATCTGTCTGTCTGTCTGTCTGTCTGTCTCTCTGTCTGTCTATCTATCAATTTATTCCAACTACCATAATACTGAGAATGGTCTTATGAGTTAGAAATATCATATTTCCATGTAGGAATATAAACAGTTCAACTTTAATAAGTCTCTTATGATTTTCCTTTCCTGTTTACATTTTCATACCTTTCTTGATTCTTGTATTTGAAAGTCAAATGTGTTATTCAGCTTTGTTCTTTTCATCAAGAATGCTGTATCAGCAAGGACCCCAGGATACACAAGAGGGTCAACTGTACAGGTTATTAGATCTGCTTTTCTGAAAGAAAAGCACCTTTTGAGGATGTCAACAACCACTTTAATCAAGCACATATATCATTTACTTAGTTCAGGGGAAAAAGCCAGCACCCTAAACTTCAGAGGAAATATAAACAGAGAAACAAAGATCAACCAACAGACAGGTATTCCAATTGTCTGACTGTAAGCAATACATACAAAACAGATCAATAGATCTAACTGTCTGACCACACATACATAGTTACCAGCAAGAGAAGCACCAACTGAGTTTTCAAAGTTGGCAGGGGCAGTCCTTAGCAGCTTCCCAGAGTCTTGTCTGGCCAAACAAGCACTTCTAATGAGTAAGCCCCGAAAGTAAAATCTTACCTCAGTGTATTTATACACTTTTCAGAGTCAGAGGACATCACAACTCTTGAGAATCAGTGCCTCATGAGAAACTAAGATGTGTGGGTCTCTCCTAATCAAGTTTCCCTTAATGGGCAGGCCTATCAATGGGTGGAGAAGATCTTTAAAGCATTTGTATGCTAATGAGAATTAAAGTCCTCTATTTCATTTAAAATCCTTTTTTTCCACTGAAGGATTATACTCTATTTTGCTGGGTAGGTGATTCTTGGTTTTAATCATAGCTCCTCTGACCTCTGAAATATCAGATTCCAAGTCCCTTAATGTGGAAGCTACTAGATCTTATGTTATCTTGATTGTATTTCCACAATACTCAAATTGTTTCTTTCTGACTGTTTATAATATTTTCTCCTTGACCTGGGAACTCTGGAATTTGGTTACAGTATTCCTAGGAGTTTTCCTTTTGGGATTTCTTTCAGGAAGTGATCAATGAATTCTTTTCATTTCTATTTTACTCTCTGGTTCTAGAATATCAGGGCAGTATTCCTTGATAATTTTTTGAAAGATGATGTGTAGGCTCTTTTTTTTGATCATGACTTTCAGGTAGTCCAATAATTTTTGAATTATTAGATCTCCTGGATCTATTTTCTAGGTCAGATGTTTTTCCAATGAAATATTTCACATTGTGTTCTATTATTTTAGTCTTTTGGTTCTGTTTTATAATTTTTTGATTTTTCAAAATTCATTAGCTTCTATTTGCTCCATTCTAATTTTTAAGGAATCATTTTCTTCAGTGAGCTTTTGGACCTCCTTTTCCATTTGGCCAGTTCTCCTTTTTTAAAGTATCCCTCTCCTCATTGGGTTTTTGGACTTTTTTTTTGCCATTTGGGTTAGTCTGTTTTTTCAGGTGTCATTTTCTTTACCATTTTTTGGGTCTCTTTTAGCAAACTGTTGACTTGATTTTCATGATTTTTTTACATCACTCTCATTTTTCTTCCCATTTTTTTCCTCTACTTCTCTTTCTTGATTTTCAAAATCCTTTTTGAGCTCTTCTATAACCTGAGACCAGTTAATATTTTTCTTGGAGGCTTTTGATGTAGGAGCTTTGACCTTGTTGTTTTGTTCTGGTTGTATGCTTTAATCTTCTTTGTCACCAAAGTATGATTCTGTAGTCTGAGTTCTCTTATGATGTTTTCTCATATTTCCAGTCAAATACTTGACTTTCTACTCTTTGTCAAGGTAGGAATCTGCTTCCAGTAGGGGTGATGGTGGTGGTGGTGGTGGTGGGTGTACTGTTCCAGGCTTTAGGGGTTTTGTACCAGCCTCGCAATCCCTCACCATCTGTGGGCCCAGAGTTCTGGAAGCAGCCTCTGCTGCCACTGCTATTGCCACCACGGCTGCTGCTGCCACTGGAGCTGTTAGCAGCTGACACCAGCACCCCCAATACCCTGGGGCTGGGCCTGTATCTGGCCAGATTGAATACTCATCTTTCACCTAGGTTCCACAGAGTTTTCCCACTGACCTTTTAGGCACTTCTGGGTTGAGAAGTTTGGAAACTGCCCCAGTTGATTTAATCCCCTGAGGCCTGCTCTGGCTAGTCTGTGCTGGTGTGGCTCACAGTAGACTGTGCTCTGCTCCCTGCCCAGTGTGAATGACCCTTCCTGTCAACTTTCTAGATTGTCTTAGGCTGGGGATTTTTTCACTCTGTCATTTTGTGAGTTCAGTAGCTCTAGAATTTGCTCCTAGTCATTTTTTACAGGTGTTTGGAAAGCTTGGAGGGAGTAGGAGCTAGAAAAAAACAGTTCATATATCATGGCACCACAGTCAGGACTACATAGGATTAGCAGATTCTACATTAAAAGATCCAAGGGATTGAAATATTTTATATTTTATCCTATTTTTCATTCTTTTGATTTGATTTTATTGTTTCTTGATAACTCATAGCATTATTAGTTTCCACTTGCCAAATTCTAGTTTCCAATGAATTATTTTCTTTAGTTAGGTTTTGTAACTTCTTTTCCTTTTAACCAATTCTATTTTTTAAGGAGTTCTTTTCTTCACTGAACCTGAGTACCTCCTTTTCAATTATTGTGATTCCTTTATCAAACTGTTAATTCTTTTTTAAATAATTTGCTTGCATTATTCTCATTACTTTACCTAATTTTTCTTTTATGCCTCTTATTTAATTTTAAAAATTCTTTTTTGAGCTTTTGCAGTAGTCCTTTGTTTTCATTTTTTTGATCCTGACACCAGTTGTTATTTTTCTTCAAGGTTTTGCATGCGGCCTTTTTGATATTTTTATCTTCATTTGAATATATGTTTATATTTTTCCTGTCACCATAGTAACTTTCTATGGTCAGGTTTTATTTCTCACCTTAATTTTCCCCATCTAGTTTGTGACTTTTAATTTTCTGTTAAAGTTGAGCTCTACTTCCCAGGTAGAGAGGCCATTATCCCAAACTTCTTTTGCTGGGTTTGGGGGCTTCACTGCTGGCCTTCTATGCCAGGGATGTGGGGCATTGCTGTCAGCTTATCTGGATGGTGGTAGTGCTGGACTGCACTCCCTTTTCACTTGAGTAAGACAAACCTTTCCTGCTAATATTCTAGGTTTTCTTGGACTAGAAAATTATTTATTCACATCCTTTTGTTGGTTCTGCTGCTCCAGGATTAATTTTAAGGAATTATGTTATAGTTCTTTGGAGGTGAATTTGGGATAGTTTAGGTGAGTTCTTGCCTTGAAGGCCAAACAATGTGGACTCTTTTGTTCTTTTCTGCTTTACTAAAAGAGCCTCTGATTAAATAATGTGATATAAGATCTTCCCCACACATTGATGGGCCTGCCCATTGAGAGAGGCTTGATTAAGGAAGTTGTTTTGTAGGAGGATCTCAAGTACCTTTTGTTTTTTTCTATTAAGGCGCTGGGTCAGAGTGCCCATTCCTTCTGACTCTGAAAAGTGTTTAAATACTCTGAGGGTGAGGTTTTATTTCGGGACTTACTGACAGGAAGTGTTTGTTTGGCAGACTGGGAGAACTCCAGGAAGCCACTAAGGAGCCCCCACAGCTTTGAAAATTCCCTCTCTGGTAAAGATGTATGCATGTTAATGGTGAGACATTTTGGAAGCATGTCTGTTCACTTTTGATTTCTCTGTATTTTCTTTGAAGCTCAGGGTTCTGACTTTTCCCCTAAACTAACTGAATGATATAAGTGCTTGATTAAAGTTATTGTTAGCCCCTCAAAAGTTGCTTTTCCTTTGAGAGAAACAGATCAAAGAACCTGTGATAGCAATCCCCCTTGTGTATGTTGGGGGTGCTTACTGATATACTACCTTACTTCACCATCTTGGCTCCACCCAGTGACTGGTGCACTTTTGACATAACATGGCATAACACACTGAAGTGTCTTAAGTTCACATTGATGACTTCTGATGATTCTGCATTTTGGCAGAGGTGGTCAGTCCCCATCCCTTCAGCAGTCCACATAGCAGATCTAAATTTATTTCTTTTCCTTCTGTTTCTCTGCCTCTTCCCTTCCCTATAAGTTTCTGCTGCTCTTTTAATCTAGGCCAACTACTGCTGTTGTGTTTCTCACAAAAATTTCCTCACTTTTTTCTTGCTTAAGAAGAACTTTTGTTGTTTTTAATTTGTTTGACCCTAAGGGGGAGAAATTTGTGGCCAATACTGATCTGATTCAGTAGCACATATGGGTTATGCATTGTCAAGTAGTCCAACATAGCATCCTAAAAACCGGTCAAGGCTGCAGAATGCTTTGAAGTATCACAAAGCAGCTGGAGCCTCCCTCAGGTCCTGTGGAAGTTTCTGCATCTTCCTTCCTTTGCATCTACCCTTCATAGTATGATTACAATGCTATTTTTAAAAACTTTCTTTCCAGTAATTTGCATTCATTCTTAATTATTTCAGAATTTGTACCATTTTATCATCCTTGTTGGCACTGTGTCTATTAATGCATGTCCTAAACAGCCTAAACACCCTAGTAGAATGCCTACATGAGATGTTGCGGTAAAGGAAATTCTTCCCCGGTGGTCAGTCTTCTGGTGATGAGAGTCTGCAAATTCAACTCAACTGGTAACTCACTAGCAGACAGTGCTTGGTCTGGTCTTGAAATCCTTCATATTTGGAAGTGTTGGGGCTTGCACAACAGTGGTAAAACTTTCAAGATTCCAAGATTACCAGTTTGCTATAATCAGGAATCAAATAAGTCTCTATAAGTGCATTATTCATGTCAATGCATTGAAAAGAAAATATTGTATAATCAGTCTTTTACAACTCTTGGTGACCCCATTACAGGTTTTCTTGACAAAGATACTGGCATGGTTCTCCATTTCCTTCTCCAACTCATTGTATAGATGAAGAAAGTGGGGCAAACAGGGTTCAGTGACTTGCCCATAGTTGCACAACTAGTAAATATTTGAGGCTAAATTTGAACTCAGAAGGATGTCTTCCTGACTCCAGGCCCTGTACCACTTAATTGCCCTGAAAATAAGGTTAGCTCAGTTAAATCCACTAAGAGATGTGGGAATAGTTATTTATCACTATTACCAATATATTCCCTATTCTGTAGCTTGCTAACGCTGACTTTGAAGCCCATTCCAATTATAAGATTCTGTAAAATGATATTAATGTGGCTACTGCCAAAGAAATTTAAGGCAGAATCAGAGAAACAGAGACAGAAACAGAGAGAGGCTAAGTGAGAGAAAATACCTGAGAGAGAGGGAGGGAGGGAGGGAGGGAGAGAGAGGGAGAGAGAGAGAGAGAGAGAGAGAGAGAGAGAGAGAGAGAGAGAGAGAGAGAGAGAGAGAGAATGAAAATGAATTATCTTTAAGAGTCAGGGTGGATAACTAATCAGTCACATAGCCTAGAATGCCTGGGATCTAGTCCCATTTTTGGCACATTTTGTGTGTGACCACAGGCAATTCTGTTAACCTCATCATGCTGTACTCTGCTCTCTAAGATGCAAAGGTGCTGACCTGCATTAGTAAAGATAATTTCCTCATCTGGAAGATCCATACCCCATTGATATCCCAGTTCCTTAGCAGGTTCAGTCCCTGTGCCTTTGTATAGCCATGTTCTCTACATTCATATTTCTAAAATGCATTCTTTAAATGGATATGCTGGGACTCTTATACATGTTGGGCCCAGAAGCATTTTGACTATAATTATGCAGATATGCTCTGTTTGTGCTAGAAAATAAGAAAATAAATTCTTTTGGTACTTTTAATGAACAAAAGATTCTGTCCCCCAGAGAGAGGAAAGGCTTGTTTAGGAATTGTAGCCAGTGAAGCATTACCTTTCTTGTATTCAGAATTGTGCTTTATATCTACTGCACAATATACATATTATTATACGTACAAAATAATTCCTAGGATAGGGAGCAAACAATTGTTTTATGTAGGTATGCTTTCCACATCAAATTAAAATGAAGAAGCCAGATGAAGAGGAGTGTGACAGCCTTGACAGGAAACAAATTATATCCTGAGATTCCCTCTGTGCTGGGTCTTGATTTTGGAGGATTTTCAAAGAATGCATCCCTGAAACTCCAATCACTGCATGAATGAAATTTCAGCCTGCTGAGTAAATATAAGGGAATAAACAAAATTCTCTTGATTTCTTTCATGTGATACCAATCGGATTGTACACTTCCCCAAACACAGTCTTACTCTGAAGCCCTACCTTTTTCTCTTAATCCTTTCTTTTCTAAGCCTGATACCTTCAGTTTTTTTCTTCTAAGAAAACTGTTACTTTTTGCTTCTGATCTTGTCTGAATAGTTCCATGTCCTATACACAGCAGGAGGAGCTTCAAGCTGGACTCCATGCTTTGTAGGAGAGATTAGAATACTTTGTGATTTAAATTTTAAATTCCCAGAAGTCCCTCCTAGCAGTCAATTTCTCTTTGTATAAACTAGAGCAGAACTTTATCCATCTCCCTGGGTCTTGTTCAAGACCAGCTTAAAAGTACTCAGTACTCAGTGTTGATTCATGTCATAAGATTTAAGGGACACCAGGAGTCTCCAAACATCCTGACGCTCCATCAGAAAACAAAACAAAACAAAAACACCTTCCACTGGTCCACAAAAAATGCATGAAATTTGCTTAGATTTCTGTTCTTTGTCTAAAACTTCATCTCCAGAGGTACTTCTCTACCCCCACCTTTTTTTTTTACAGGACAACTATACCCAGAAGATAACTCTTTGAGCCTCCATCATTTTTAAACTAGGATAATAATAATTTATATTTCAGACCTCACAATGGGATAATATATAAACATAAATTTCAAATTTTAAAGGTCAATAGAGAGACAGTGTAATTTAGTAGATAAGGGATTCTGAACCCAAATCAGGAAGACCTGACTGAGAGT
The DNA here is from genome assembly GCF_028372415.1 of Notamacropus eugenii. Taxonomy (NCBI): domain Eukaryota; kingdom Metazoa; phylum Chordata; class Mammalia; order Diprotodontia; family Macropodidae; genus Notamacropus; species Notamacropus eugenii. The sequence goes on from NC_092874.1 coordinate 411,186,633, forward strand.
CCTTTCTTTGGCACATATTGCCATGTAATTAACATTCTGAGTAATTAACAACATTTCTGTACCATAGGTAACGGTTTCAGAGTAAAAGCAGCATATCCAGCCACTCTTGAAGATGCATGGAAATGAAACAGAGCAAATGAGGTTTAGTGTGGTGAGAACAGGAATGCAGTCAGTCTCCCTTGCTTATAGAATAAAATATAATCTCCTTAGCCTTTCATTTAAGGACCTCTACAGTCTTGATCCAAATTTAGCATGTAAAAATCAGTGCAGAAACACTATTTCATAGTATTAAGGGGAGTGGATTTGGAATCAGAAGATCTGGCCTGACTATTTAATAGCAGCATGATCTTGGGCAAGTCACTTTACTTCCTTCCTTTAAATTTGATTATCTGCAAAACTGAAGGAAAAGACTAAGTAATCTCTAAATTCCATGACAGCTTAAACTCTTAGCACAAGCAGTAATAAAGTTGGAAGTGAATGGTAAAGTATCAGCTGCTAGTGACATGGTATTTAGAATATTGAGCCTTGAATCCAGGGTATGTGAGGTCAAATCCAGCCTCAGACACTTAATAGTTGTGTAAGCTTGGGCAATTCACTTAATCTTTTTGTCTCAGTTTCCTCACCTGTAAAATGGGGATGTCCAATAGCACCAACCTCCCACACTTGTTGTGAGCAAAAAATAAGATAGTATTTGTGAAGTGATTTACAAAACATAAAGTGTAATATAAATGCTACAGTCCACAAGAGATTTGGGGATTAAAGGATAAACTATAGAGAGAGTTCATTGAAAATCAAAACTCTTCAGGGACAGAGTCAACCCAAGCAGAATTGGCTTTTGAAGTCCTCCATACAAAAATTGGGACACTAAGGTACTTCTGGTGTAGTTATGAACTCATCCAAGCATTCTGGAAAATAATTTGGAATTATACCCAAAGGGCTAGAAAGCTGTACATTCCTTCCACTCAGCAGTACTAATCCTAGGTCTGCATGTCAAAGAGACTATATATATGTTTGTGTATATACATACATATACATGTACACACATACATACTTACATATATGTTTATGTGTATGTATATTTATATATGTATGTTTGTATGTATATAATGTTTAGCTTGGAAAAGAGTCAGAGAGAATGTGGTAGATGTGTATCAGAATTATCAGGGATGTCATCTGGAAGAGGGACTTGAAAAGCAATGGGTGGAAATACCAGCTTAGGCTTTCAGTCAGGAAAAAAAAAAAGTTTTTAATAATTTGAGCTGTCCTAAATTGGATGGGACGGGAAGATTCAAGAGGAGATGGCTTCCCTGTCCTTTGAGGATTTCAAGCAGAGGCTGGGTAACCAATTGTACAGTATGTTATAATGGAGATTTCTTTATGTATATATTAGATAAGATAGCTGTAGCGATTGTATGATTTAAGTTTTTATAACACTGTCAGTCAAGCATTGGGCTTCAAATCTCTTAGTTGGATTTTTGTTGTAAATATCAAGGTAGCTGGATACAAATTCCATCTTTAAAAAGTCCATTTTAGATCTCACATAGAGGCAAGATTTGAAACCTGGTCTTTTCTCACCTTAAGTTAAGGATCCTTCTGTGCCAGGGATTGGCAAACTGTGGCTGAGACACCAAAGCTAGCCTGTCATCAGATTTTGTACGGCCTGGAGCTAAGAATTGTTTTTACATTTTTATGTAGTTGAAGAAAAAAATCAAAAGAAAAATAGTATTTTGTAACACATAAAAATTATGTGAAATTCAAATTTCTGTATGCATAAAGTTTTCTTGGAATATAGTCACTCATTTGTTTACATACTATCTATGGCTGCTTTCATGTTATCAATAGCAGTGCTGCGTATTTGTGACTTAGACTGTATGTAGTTCTTTCTTTCCTTTGCACTGCTACCTGGTACACTACAAATTCCACTGACACATTTATAGTTCAAACATGTTTTGAGCACCACATAATACATTTTGTTTATATCATTATCACTGCATACTCATCATGTCAAATCAGAAGAGAAAAATGTTTATTATAATTTTTTAGCCTCAGGGTCAAGAATAAAATTTTTCTGAATGAGAAAAAACTATCCTAAACCATTATTTTGAAACACTGGTTTCGAAATTAGCTTTTGCTGTAACCTTGATAAGATTTCATAATTAATTCAACCTAAAATTACAAAGCAAAGTGGCACTTAGGTAGAAAATTTAGACTCTAATAAAGCTGATAACAACTAACACTGAATCACATGTCAAGCTGCTTTATACATTTATCAAAAATTAAAATGAGAAGTGAGATCTTAATCTCCACACATATTTGTAGCAAATGTATTCTCTAATCTCAAACTACAGTTCCAGGGGCATTTTTCAGATCTTAATACAAGTGCAAAAAGGGAATTCTATATATCAAAATACACTTAACTGTGCAATGGGGGAACGTACATCTAACCTTGAACTGGAAGTGATTAATCTATCACGTCATTGCTTGCTAAAAGGCAAATAAGAATAAAAGAATGAAATAGAATTATATAAATGCCTTGCACATGATGAATATTCTCAATTAAAATAATATACTCATGAACTGATATCAGTTTTTGGCAGTACCAATCTGTATGAAAAGATATTTTCAAAGACGAAATATGTAAAATGAAATTATAGATCAGCATTACTAGAAGAATATTTGAAATTAATTTTGATGATAGGGAATAGTAATTTATGACCCCTCTTAAACAAAATCTCAAAGAGAAGAATTTTTCATTCTTCTCATTAGTAGACTTGTATTTTTTTATATTCAATTATTACTGTTAAATTTTGAAAAAATGTGGAAATTTATTTTATCTCTTGTTATATCTGTAGAATACCTTCAAAGTTGTCTTTTAGACTTGTAAAGCCTGAAGTATTTACAATTTTACAATATTATAGAAAAAGTTTGCCAACCTCTGTTCTACACCTTGCTTTCTCAAAATAACTTAAAGCTTAAAACTATCTTTATGTTAAAGCACTAGCAACATATGCTTTGTTCCTCATACTTGGCCACTTAATTTCTTGTATTTGTGCTTTCCATCTCTCTTTGTATCTGAAAACAGTTCTGGGTACTTAGGACAGCTTGAGAGGGAAATGCCTAAGAAGGTCGAAAATCAAGACTTCTGCCTACAAGTTCCTGCCTAGGACTGTCATTTAGTTCCTAAGGACTAGGACTCTCCACTGTTTGGTATCTGAACAAAATCCCTGACACTTCATGACAGTGGAACAAAAACTTAAATCATACAAACTCTAAAGCCATCTTATCTAATACATACACACATATGCATGAAGTCTTCTCTTGATCACCCAAAGGAAATGATCTCTGTCTCTTCTGAACTTCTATGCTCCTTAGAGAATGCCATTTATATCTGCTTTATTGGAAACATCATCTGTCTTTTAAAATAACTGCATTTGCCTTATCCATTTTGTCAGGCTGTAAATTCTTTAAGAGTGGGGGATGTGTCTCTTTGATCATTCCATCCCCCACAATACGTACCGATTATCATAGCAGGAAGCACTTAGTAAATGTTGATTTAGTGAATAAATACTTCTATTACATTATTTCACTTCAAAAAAAAATAGAAACTGATAAATAGCTAGAATTTTAGAATACTAGAGTGAGGACAGACTTCTGAATTTGTCCTGTCCAACTGCATCTGAATGGAAATTATCGCCACAACATACCTAAAGAATAACTCTCCTGTTTTCACTTGGTGATCTACAATGATGAGTTGCTCAGCACATTATGAGGAAGCACATTTCACTTTCAGGTAGCCTAAATTATGAGCATTTTTCCCCCTTAGATCAAACTGAAATAATCTTCTCTCAAATATGGAACCATTTTTCTTGGCCTTCTGGGACCAAGCAGAAAAAGTCTAATCCACAAGAAGCCCTGCTGACCAATCTATCACTCACAGAGCCAGCAAAGTGATTGTCATTATAAGTGATCCTTTCCCTCTTAAGCCCAGGTTAGATGATTAGGACAGGCTTCTCACAAAACAGATAATAATATGATTTCATTTCCTATGAGGGGCATAAAATGAAAGAGAAAGATCATCCAGTTTAATTTCCAAATTAATTCCAATGATGTGCAATCCAATACCAACTACTTAGCCCAGAAGTGTTTAGTGTTGGTAATTACATGGTCTGCCTTGTGCTTTCAGATGAGAAGGATAAAGCATTTCAATAGATGATAATGTCTCCATTAAATTGTCAGTTTCTCCTTGAAACCACACCAGGGGATGAGTCTTAGTCACTTAATTCCACATCAGATCTCAACACATTCATTATTTTTTTCTAGACCTCATATTCCTAGGGAAGAATACATTTTGCTTTTGTCCATTCCTCATTTTATCATTCATATCATGGAGATGAAATTCCCAAATGGTATGTAAACTTCTCTAACATAGTCCAAGCTCCTCAAGGGCAGGGGATGTTTTGTCTTAGTCTTTTTATCCTAGGTATCTTGCATAATACCTGGAATATAACAGATGCTTAATACATGCCTCTTAAATAGCATTGTATAAGTTTCATCTGTTTTCTGCAAAGATACACCCAGTTCTCTCTCTTTGGCAACCAAAATGGATGATCAAGACAAAAAGTGATTGTCTTGGAGTCACAAGACTCCATTGCCTCTGATACACACATACACACACACGCATACATACACACATGCACCAGTTGTGTGACCATAAAAAAGTCATGTAAATGATGTGGGCATGCACTCACATACACTTACCATTTCCAGGTGTTCTGAGTAATATCAGGCCACTGGATCCACATGGCTCAGGAGAAGAAAGTGAGGTTGATGACCTTTCACAGCCCTACCACACAAAGTCAACTGCATGTCCTGTCATCATCTTGATGTCACGGTCCTCTTGGAGAACGAAGGACAAAACAGCAACCTATATACACGTATATGGTATAAACTATGTATGTATACGTGTGTGTACATACACATAAACATGTATAGATATTTCTATAGTTGTGTCACCATAGCAAGATCAAGAAAGCTATCTGAGCCTTAGTTTCCTCACCTGTAACACAGGAATTGTTCAATCTCCAGTGTCAACCTCAAAGGGCTATTATGAGATTTAATGAGATAATATACACAAATTGCTTTGTGGAACATCCAGCCCTACATAAACCTCACTTGTTTTTATTAATAGTCCATTTCAAATATGGTAGCATGTGACCATTTAACCAGATTGCACCAAATTCTCCCCTTGAAATTTATGTTAAATATCTTCAAGATGAATCTAGGTTGCCAAGGCCAAGTCATTGATAGCAAGATCTAAATCTGTCACTTATGTATGTTGAGATAATGGTATTAAATCACATGTAAAGATTTCAGTAACTCTTGAAACTCTCACTAGCTTGAACTTTGCACAGGTGTCAGCCTACAGTTAGCACCAGAAATAAAACAATATGCAAGTTCTGAACATTTTGTGACTTGACAAACTCTAGTTGTATCAGAAGAGGTGCGTGTGTGTGTGTGTGTGTGTGAGAATGAATCTGACCTGTTCAGTCAGGACAGAGGCTGAACTGATTCACAGAATTATAAAATGTCAGAGCTAAAATAAACTTAGAGATAATCTAGTCCAATCCTTTTATTTTGTAAATAAAGAAATGGAGAGCTAGAATAACCTACTGAAGTTAATCTTGGTAATAAAGAAACAATTGACTTGAAACCTATTCTATGTATTCAAGTCCACTGATCTTCACATTCTAACTTTCATATACTCTAGTCACTCCAAGTGATAAGTAGTTCCAAGGTTTGCTCAGTTCCCATATAGTGGCATATATACTTCATATTATTAAATGTCTTCCACTAAACAGGATGGATTGTTTATTGGAAAGTTTAGGAAAGGCTTTAAAGTATCAAGAATATTTAGAATAGACCTGTGATTATTTGAGAATTAGTTTGTGGGTTAGATGATTTATTTTAATAAAAAAACTCATTGCCTTCAAAGTATTTTTAGTAATTGGTTTGAATTAAGCCAATTCATTGGAATGTTTTTATGTAAGTAGAGATAGCCTAAAGGTATAGTGTTAAATTTCAAAACAAACTCCTAGTCTATATATAAAGTTGTCCTACTTTTTCTGCTTCTGAGGGGCAGCTAGGTAACATAATGAATGAAGGCTGAACCTGGCATTAGGAAGATCTAAGATCAAATTCTGCCCTAGATGATGACTAGCTCAGTGACTTTGAGTAAGTCACTAATACTTCTGCCTATTTCATCATTTGTAAATAATAGCACCTAAATCCCAGAGTCCTAGTTAAGGTCAAAAAAAGATAACATATGTAAAACACTTTGCAAAACTTAAAATTCTGTATCAATGATAGCTATTGTTATTATATTATTGCTTTTATTATTATTAGGTTTTGATCTTGAACAAATTGCTGAAACTTTCTCAACCTCAGTTTCCTCTTCTGAAATATGAGGATAAATATACTTGCAATGTCTGCCTCTCAGAGTTGTGGTGAGGTTACACATGGATAATAGCATCATAAATTTTGAGCTATGAGGGACTTCAAAGGTTCTCTAGTTGAACATACAATTTTTATGGAAAAAAAAGCTAGTGCACAGAAAGGTTCTGACTTTTTTCATATAAATTTTTTATTTTCAGTTTTTAGTGTTCACTTCCACAAAATTTTGAATTTCAAATTTTCTCCCCATCTCTCCCCTACCACCACACCAAGACAGCTTGTATTCTGATTGCCCTTTCCTCCAATCTGCCCTCCCTTCTATCATCCCCCTCCGTGCTTTTTCCCTTTCCTTCTATTTTTCTGTAAGGCAAGATAGATTTTTATACCCCATTGCCTATGTATCTTATTTCCTAATTGCATGTAAAAACAACCTCTACCATCGATTTTTAAATCTTTGAGCTCCACATTCTCTCCCTTTTCCCCTCCCCATCCACTCTTATTGAGAAGGTAAGCAATTTGATAAAGTTTATACATGTGTGGTCATGCAAGACACCTCCATAACAGTGATGTTGTGAAAAATGATATTTCACTGTATCCTGTCCTGCCCTCCATTTATTCAATTTTCTCTTTTGATCTGTCCCTCTACCAGCTTCTAATTACCACTCTCCCCAATTTGCTGTCTCTTCTATTATGTTATGCCCTTTCTCTTATCCCCTTCCTCACCTTGTTTTCCTGTAGGGTAAGATAAATTTCCATACCCAATTGAGTGTGGATGTTGTTTCCCCTAAAGCCAAATCCAATGAAAGGAAGGCTCACTTATTATTCCCTCTCACCTTCCCCTTCTTTTCCTCTATTATAAAAGCCTTTTCTTACCTCTTTTATGTGAAATGATTTACTACATTCTACCTCTCCCTTTCTTTTTCTCCTAGTACATTCCTCTCAACCCTTAATTTTCTTTTTTAGATATCATCCCTTCATATTCAGCTTACCCTGTGCATGCTCTCTCTCTCTCTCTCTCCACATACATAGACACACACACACACACACACACATACACACATACACATATGTATATATTCCCTCCAACTATCCTAATACAGAGAAAGGTCTCATGCATTACAAATATCATCTTTCCATGTAGGTGAACATTTCAGCTTTAATAAGTCTCTTATCATTTTTCTTTCCTGTTTATGCTTTTCATACTTCTTTTGATTCTTATATTTGAAAGTCAAATTTTCTATTAGGCTCTGGTCTTTTCAACAAGAATGTTTGGAAGTCCTCTATTTCATTAAAGTTCCATTTTTCCCTCTGAAGTATTATACTCAGTTTTGCTGAGTAGGTGATTCTTGGTTTTAATCCTGTCTCCTTTGACCTCTGGAATATCGTATTTCAAGCCTCTGATTCCTTAGTATACAAGTTGCTAAGTTCTGTGTTATCCTGATTGTGTTTTTACAATACTTGAAATGTTTCTTTCTGGCTGCTTATAGTATTTTCTCCTTGACCTGGAAACTCTGGAATTTAACATTCCTGGAATTTTTCCCTTTGGGATCTATTTCAGGAGGTGATCCTTAAATTCTTTTCATTTCTACTGGTTCTAGAATGTCAGTGTAGTTTTACTTGATAATTTCTTGAAAGATAATGTCTTCTAGGCTCTTTTTTTGATCATGGCTTCCAGATACTCCACCAATTTTTAAATTATCTTTCCTGGATACATTTTTCACATCAGTTGTTTATCCAATGAGACATTTCATGTTGTCTTCTATTTTTTCATTCTTTTGGTTTTGTTTTACAATTTCTTGATTTCTTATAAAGTCATCAGCTTCCATTTGCTCCATTCCAATTTTTAAAGAATTATTTTCTTCAGCGAGCTTTTGGATCTCTTTTTCCATTTGTCCCATTCTGCTTTTTAGGAAATTCTTATCCTCGTTGGCTTTTTGGATCTCTCTTGCCATTCAAGTTAGTCTAATTTTGAAGGTGTTATTTTCTTCAGCATTTTTTGGGGGAGGACTTCCTTTAGCAAACTGTTGACTCTTTTCTCATGATTTTCTTGCATCATTCTCATTTCTCTTCCCAATTTTTCCTCTATTTCTTTTACTTGATTTTCAGAATCCTTTTTGAGCTCTTCCGTGGCCTGAGACCAATTTACATTTTTCTTGGAGGCTTTGGATGCAGGAGCTTTGGCTTTGTTGTCTTTTGGCTGCATATTTTTATCTTCCTTGTAACCAATGATGTAAGAAAATACCTCTTTACTGGGAAAATAAGAATCTATAGTCTGTTTCTTTTCTCCCCTTTGCTCATTTCCCCAGCCAATTATTTGACTTTTGAGCTTTGTTAAGTAGAGGGCTCCAGAAGCAGCCTCCACTTCAGCAGTGGCTGCAACCACGCTGGGGCTGGACCAAGTTCCCCCTCCCCCAGGTGAGAGACTGCTCCCACTGATCTTTGAAGTTGTCTTTAGCATTTGTGGTTTGAGGTTAGCAATCCACAAGAGCCACCAATTATTCAGTCCCCTAAGGCCTTCTCCCATGCTGCTCTATCTGCACTAATGTGTCTCCCCCCCCCCCCCCACCTCAAACTATGGTCTGGTCCCTGGTGCTATAGACCCTTCCTGTTGACCTTCCAGATTATCTTGGGATGGAAATTTCCTTCATTCTGTCACTTTGTGGCTTCTGCTGCTCTAGAATTTGTTGAGAGTCATTTTTATAGGTTTTTTGAGGTGTTTAGGGGGAGAGCTGTAACAGATTCCTGCTTCTACTCTGCCAGCTTGGCTTGACTGTGACTCTTAGAATAACATATTAAGTAATAGAAGCAGTATTTGACATCCTCTAGATGTCAAACATAGTGTTCTTTGTTCTGTAAAAATATGTGTAAACATTTGCTAGCCATAACAGGCAAAGAGTTATGGGAAAATTACCATGTAATATGCAAAAGGATGTTCTCCAATAGTAGAATCCTTCTGCTATCACATTTATCTGATTTCTTAAGAATTTCTTGAACCCTATAGAGCATGTGCTTGATATTGTTCCTATTTTTTGGTCATTTTCATGGTACTTCACAGACTGGTGAATCAGCAAAAATTTACATTGTCTGATTTTAGACTCAGATTAAGAATATTTCACATGATTTGGATTCTGCTTGTCCACAGAGTCACTGAATGTGAGCCCTGGTGAGATAGGACTCCTCCAACCTTAGTGCCACTCAACTTTCAGAAAACTATTCAGTGCTTTGAAACATACTCAACTTTTGCAATCTGAACATAAGGACTGTGTATTATTTTTGTAAATAGAGCACATTTTCAAATTCCTAGAACTTGCAACCAGGAGGTATCTGTTGTACTTGCTTAATGAGTAGTAAGTCAGAGGAACCAGGGCCAGATATTGACACACTAATGGGAGAAGGATCTTAAGGAGACTGCCAATAGTGTGAACATAGTCGGAGACACGTCAAGTTGTACAGTGGCTGTAAAGGACAAAGGCTTTTTTGTAAAGGTAACCTAGCTAAGCAGTATTGAATAAACAAGCATTTGGAAGTGGAAAGGATATAAATAATAAATCCTCAATAACAAGGTAGACCCAGGATTTATGGCAATAACTACTGCTACCATGTCAAATGAAGAAACTGATGATGTCCAGTTTGTTAAGGTATATGAATAATAAGGGTTAGTAATGGGATCAGTAACTTGTTCTAGCTAGCTAAGTGATCCAGTTAATAGAGTGGTGAAACATAACTCAAGAAAAATTGAATTCAAAACCTACCTCAGAAACTTCCCTTCCTCCCAACCTTTACAGCTTCCTTTTGTGTCTAATCATTAGATTACAAGCAGAGACTGTCTTTTTAAAATATGTTTTTATATCCTTAGGATTAGTAGTTTTCAGAACAAAGGAGGTGCTTAATAAACGTTTACTGATTTTCTCATTGACCACCAGTGACCCAGACAACTCTCTTAGGATTAATTTTCAAGGAAGGTGCTGACATGTTGTAGTAAAGGGGATTCATTTGTCTGGCGGTTCTCTATATTAAGAAATCTATATATTCAGGCCTTCTTGCTATCCCAATATATTATGTGTATAACATATAAAAGAAAAGAATTAAGTGAAATCCTGAGAGTTCCAAAAAATGAAACATTGCTTCTCATGGGAGCTCCCTGTACTATCTAGCCTTTACCTTTAGATAGACTGGGATGTCAAAGATTCTTGAAGATCTCTGGTTACCTCTGACAATATCTCACTGGATTTGATTAGATGGTTAAGGACAGATCAAAAGGTTTTCTCCTTTTTTTGTATTCTATGGAACCAAAAATAATCTAGAATGAACTAGCAACCTCTTAGTCTTGAAAATTATTTTATTCTTGCTTTCTTGAATGTACATATATGTACATATATAACATATATATGTATATATACATATATGTAATATATATAAAAATATATATATATTTAAAAATTATTTTCAGTTCCAAATTTTTTGCCTCTCTCTATCCCTTCCCCCACCAACTGAGAAGTCAAGTAGTGTGATACCCATTAGGCACATGAATAGTCATGAAAAACATTTCACATTAGCCACATGGGAAAAAAAAGCAAAAAAAGTGGAAAATATGCTTCAGACTTCACTCAGAGTTCATCAGTCCTCCCTTTTAAGATGTACATTTTCATCATGAGTCCTTTCTAATTGTCATGGATTATTATATTGATCCTCACAGCTAATAATTGTAATAATATTGTTAACACTGCACATTGTTCTCCTACTTCTGCTCATTTCACTTTGCATCAACTAATATAAGTCTTACCATGTTTTTCTGAAGCTATCCCTATTGTCATTTCTTATAGGAAAATAATATTCATTCACAATCATATACCACAACTTGTTCAGCCATTTCCCAATTTATGGGCATCTTCTTAATTTTTTATTCTTTACCAGGACAAATAGAATTGCTAGAAGTATTTGTGCATGCGTGCATGCGTGTGTATATATACATATATATACACACACATATGTATATATATACATATGTGTATATATACACATATGTATATATATACACACACATATATATATGTATATGTACATATACATATATATACACTTATATGTGTATATGAATACATACATGCAGCCCTCCCTCACTCAAATCAAAGTCAACTGCAAGTCACGCCATCATCTTGATATCATGGTCCTCTTCGAGAATGAAGGACAAATGCAACAACATACACACATATGCGTATTTATGCCCTTTTTGTCTACATATTAAAAACGTTTGGCCCAATGATTCACAGGTGAAGCAACTCAATATAAAATAACTGCTATAGCATTTTCAAGATTATGGGTATGCAGTTGTGTGAAAAAAAAAACAACTTGTTGAACTCAAGTGTGTGTTCCAAAAGAGACATGCCAGCTAAGTGATATGAGTAATAAATTTGTTAAAAAATTACATCAGACAAAGAAGTCATCTAGATTTACCTTAGGTGAACTATAAAACTCCTTCAATGAACCCATGCTTTGACCTCAAACAAAGGCGGATTTTTTTTCTTTAACAGTAGTATTCTCTTGGTGTTGTAAGACTATGAGTCACAAAACACTCCAGTCTCTCCATAATTAAAAATAAGCATTGATCAGAGGGCAAAGGAGAGACACAAGGTGGATGTGAACAGGCTGTAACTTATGACAAATAAAAGTTATGAAGTAGGCCTGGACTATGGATATCATCAAACAAATATGATAGAAAAAAAAAAGATGATGGCCTGGATATGTGGCAACATAAAAGATAATCAACAAGCAGTCCATTTGTTCCACTTCATTGTCCTCATGATATCAACATAAAGTGAATAAAGCTCAAAGCACATTGGATAGCTTTGCTATAAAAGTTCATTGATAAGATCAGCATAGGCTGGACAAGCATGAATGGATTGCAGTTTATTTCACTGAGATAAATAGCTGTATCAATGGACTCACAAATTTCTTGACTATATGTGTTCTCATTGTGTCTACCCTCTCTCTAAAATGTAAATTCTTTGATGGTAGCCATTCTTTAATTTTTATCTTCTTTTCTCCCAAAGCATAGTAAATCATGTAGAACACAGTAAGTGTATGATCAATTTTTTATGTACTTGCATCAAATAGAATTTTTTTTTCAAAAAAATTGTAATATCAACTTTTTAGTAATATCTTTAAACTTAATGGCATGGAATTCAATAATCAATTGACGTTTGATTAAGTTTCTCTTATAGCATTTCTGCCAGGTGGAAAGGAGCCACTATCTGACTGAAACCATTTGGGTGTATGGATGCTTTTGCATAGAAATATATTAACTGATAATGCCAAGAGCTAAATTCCAAATCTCTTGACCTCCCAACCCAGAGCTCTTCTCAGTAGTTCATCCAATCTTTTATTTTGAAAAATGGAGAAACAAAATAATTGCTTTGAAATATCAGAAACAATGTGGCATTACACATAAAGGTCAAGAAGACATCCACAGTGCTAGCTGATGAAGACCTCCATATCTTCTTCGAATTTATTTTAATGTTTTGACCTTTTCTCCAGTCCTCAGTTGAGCAATTCTCCTGGTTTGTTGAATTCATGTGGCAGCAGTGTTATGCTTTTGTATTGAATTATGCTCTTTGATGTCAGTACAAACACCAATTTAATTCCTTTGTGATCTTAGGGAAAGTTGTGAGGAGATATGTATTTATCAAATCATGACTCTCATCAGTTTCTCATTCAGTTATTTAGAGGAAAAGGAGTCACACTGAACACAAATGAATGCAGATATAAAAATTACATTTAGTGCTATCATGCATATGATTTGTTCAGGAAACAAGTATTTATTAAAAGCTCTGTACTATGCTTCAAAGAACTGACAAATTGACATTGACAAACGTTACAATATCACCCCTCACATCTGACTTAGAAATCTTCAGTGGCTCCCTGCTTCCTCTAGAATCAAATACAAACCATCCAGTCAGATAGTGAAGACCCTCAACAATTAAGTTCCCATGTACCTTTACAAGCTTATTTTAAAGTATTCACTTTTCCACATTCTCCAGGTCAAACTGTTCTTCTGTTTCCCTTCCATCTCTAAGTCTATGATCCTGTGATCCCAATTATGTCATCATAGCCATTGTATTGCCATCCTTATTTCTGCCTCTTGGAATCCTTGATTCAAAGTCAAGTCCAGTTACCACCTCTTTCAAGAGGTCTGTCTTCCTCGCTTAATCTCACAGTCCCTTAAAAACACAAAATAAAAACAAGCAAAAACCAAATCCCTTTACATTACATTAAATAGTTTATGTATGTATTTATGTAGATTTTGAAACAATAAATTTGTTGAAGGCAGGGACTATTTCTTGTTTTTGTCCTTGTTTTTCTGACTAGCACAATGCCTTATGCAGAGCAGTTGCTTTAAGGTTAGTTATATTGAATTATTTTTATAAAGCACTGTACTAGGTATTCTAGGATGTTATAAATACAGTTAAGATATGATCCCTACCCTGATGAAGCTTACAATCCATTATATAGTCAGCAACATCTGTGACTATAGACTGCCAGAATCTTTGAAATATACAATAGTATTTCTACTTTATTAAAGTAATAAGGTGGAATTGGTAAAACTTTATTCTTATCCAAGGATAATTGGAATAAAATGAAACCGGATGGCAGAGTGGTTCTGCTTAAACAATTGTGCTTCATTGAAATCTACAAATACTTGCATATAAGCACATTATTGTATTCATAACAATTGGGGTGTATGCATAATTTTCAATCTCTTATTCATCAAGTAGGTATTACCATATTTATTTTGAAAAAGGATCAGACATAGCCAGCAATGAAGGCTTTGCTTTTTGCCATTGCTAATGCATTATTGCATAATTCATGTGAAGGGAAAAACAATTATAAATGCTTTGGAATCATATTTTTTATTATTTCTTCAGTAATTATAAGATTTACATTTCCCATCCACTTTACTTCCTCAATTACTTTAAAACCATATCTTGATTTGTGGTCCTATAAAAGGCAATTCTTATTAGGGGCAGAGGGAGGGAGATAATTTTTCAAACAAATACTCAAACTCTAAATTTCAAAATGATTTGTTATTGTAATGATCCTTATTCATCGTTACCAGCAGCACTGAGTGATATTTGTGCTGTGCTCATGTTTACACAGGATTATACTAGTTGCTCTACAAAATTCAACCCCCTGTGTGTTCTTTACTCAGCCAGGGTTTACAATTTAATACAAAAACAGCACAGAGACAAAGACCAGCATAAAGAAAGGCTTTATGTTTAAACATATGGAGAAAAGGCAATTAGGAAAAGGAAACTTTTCACTTCACTGAATATTCTTTTTGGTTTTAAAACAGTAGTTGTAGTGCAATGTAGACCAGAGATGTCAAATTCATTGTCCTTGCTGCAAAACTCCACAATGCAACCCAAACCAGATTAAAATGTAATTGGGAAATGTTTGACAAAATAAATAAAATTACAGTACAACATAGATAATAGTAACTTGCAGTTTTCTAAGTCAGTATGCAGGGATCTGTTTCTATTTGAATTTGACACAAATGATTTAGATCATACCTAAAAGTACGGGACCTGGCAAATCCTATCTTGTGCTTTCTAAGCACCAACCCTTAATATTTTTGATACTAGTGAAATTTGATTTGAATGAACATCAAGGGAACCTTGAAGAGAAAATACACAAACACAGACACACACACACACACACACACACACATGCACACACATACACATATGGCTTTGTGACATCTGAGGAGACTGTACTGAAGGGGGAGGGCAGGCCTGCTTACTTCTACTTCCTATCCACAATAATGAATGCTGTTACGTAGAGATTGTTGTAATATGTAGTAGTGAACTGGATGGTTTTGTTTTGTTTTGTTTTTATTGGATGAACCAGCTGGCAGGTATTTCTCTTCCACTTGTAGCCTCTCAAGTCACTGCCCAGCCAAGAACTCTCAAGTGGGAGAAGATGGATACTATGTCAGCTTAAATCTCCCTAATGAAAGCCCCTGCACCAGCTCATTTAGAGAAAAAATAAGTGTCACTGTGAACCCTGCTATGTATGTTTATACTCTAAATATTCAGCAATATAACAGAAAGAGTGCTAACCTTAGAATCAGAAGATGAGGGTTGAAATACTGGCTTTATCATTTACTGCCTGTGTGACCTTATTTATTTCATGTCACTTCTCTGAGTTTTCATTTTGAATAGGAGAGGGCTACCTTAAATAGCCTCTATGGCAATACTCTAAATCTAGCTAAGGTACTGAGAGTTCTAAGACCTGTAGGCAACATGATACCCTTTGGTTGAGTGAACAATCCTCAAATAGTCTAAACCTTCCATGATCAACCTTTATATATTTTCTTCTTAAAGATCTTTGTAGAGGACTTTAACCATCTCTTTCACTAGCCTCTCAAGGTAGGTTGTCCCTCATTATACAAGTTAATTATTTGTCTACATTCTCCACCCATTTAATTTCTCTTCATTTCTATCTGTAAGTTAGTATAGAGAAAGTAGGGGAAGGTGTGGGAAATTGCCTGTAGAAAGTAGGATTTGAACTGAATCTTAAAGGAAGTCAAGAGTTAGATTTTAGAAGAGACAGAAATTCAGGAATGTGAGATGGCCTAAAGACAAGGAACTGGAAGATGTCATGTCTTGTGTGAGGGATAGCACGAAGGCCAGTGTAGCGGTATCATAGAGTGCAGGGAGTAAAGGACGAGGAGATTGGTAAAAAGGGTCCAGGTTTTAAGGTCATTAAAGGCTGAATGGAGGAACTTGTAAGTGATCTTGACTGTACCATAAAACCACCACTAGTGGTTTGGAGGAGGGGCAGATATGTTCTTGGAACTGCACTTTAGGAAGATCTTTTTTATAGCGGGGAGGAAGATGGATTGGACTAGAGAGAGATGAGTCAGGGACAAGAACTTGAGGATATTTTAGCAGTCCAGGCAAAAGGTGATGAGGACTTGATTTAGGATAACGGTTCTATTTATCAGTGGAAATAATAGGATATGCACATGAATATTGTGCACAAAGGAATAAAAACAACAGATTGTGGAACAATATGAATATATTAGGTGAATGCCAATGAAGATCCAAAGATGACATGACAACTGTGAGCCTGGTTGACAGAGAGAATGACGGTACCTTCAAAAGTTATGGAAAGCTGACAAAAGGGAAGTATTTAGAATGAAAGATAATGGAATCAGTTTTAGATACATTGAGCTGGATTCACTTGTGGGATATAGATTTTAAGATTTCTAAGAAGCAGTAGGCTGTGACAACTTGGAGTCCAAGAGATAGATTAAGATTAGCTCTGCAGATCTGGTTATAATTTGCATGGAGTTGATAGGTGAACCCATAGTTGCTGGTGAACAAAATAGTATAGTGAGAAAAACAAAACATGGTTTAGGACATACTGTTGGGGATTAGTGGGTGTCAACTTGAAACAAGTTTCAGAGAAAGAGACTGAGGAGTCGTCAGACAGGCAGAAGTAGAATCAGGAGAGAGCAGTTTTTGAAAATCTGGAGAAGAGTAAGTATCTGCCGAGCAGGAAAGGGTGATCCATAATACGAGAAGCTACAGAAAGGTCAAGAAAGGTGAGAACTGAGACAAGCCTGTTAGATTTAGCAATTAAGAACTCACTGACAACTTTAAGACAGAAATTTCAGTAGACAGTTAAATGATCACTCATCTATCTATCTATCTATCTATCTATCTATCTATCTATCTATCTATCTATCTATCTATCTATCTTTGTCTGTCTGTCTGTTTGTCTGTCTGTCTGTCTGTCTATCATGGGAAAAGATAGCTGTAGTATTTACCTCACAGGGTTGTCAGAATAAAATATGATGGAAATTCCCTGCCTTCAAGTGCTTACTTTTACTAGGCAAATACAGTATACACATAAGTGTATGTACAGACACATAAACATATATATGATTGTGTATGTGATTGCCTTAGTGGAAAAAAATGGATGGGGGAGAGGAGAAATAGGATGGTTCTCTGATAGCCAAGAGGAAACACTATTAAATAGTATGTTGAAAAGATTTCTATTTGTGATATCATCTTCCTTTCTGTCTTTTCAGAAATGATAAGCTTGAACAATTGATGGAACAAGTCTCAGTGGCAACGAAAAGATAAAAAGAACAAATTTTCACTGTGAAAGATGATGTAATATAACACAGAATAAAGAAACTTGGTGTACTTAAATCTGCAAATCTTGGTGTCAAGTACCCTATGCATACTGAAAAAAGCCCCTAGCTCTTGTGTATAAAAAAATCAATGCTTTGTATATGTTCTCTTTACCCTCCAGTGCCTCCAAATAAAATCCAGTCCAGTTGAATTTAAACAAGGAATTTGAAAAGATTGTTAATAATGGTCACTATGGAGAGATATATGTTAGATATGTGCAATTCTCTTGATACAGAAATGTTTGAGTAACATACCTAAAGAACAGTGGTTAATGATCCACTATCAATGCTAACTTGAAGAGAAGTCTCTGGTGGATATACCTTTGACTTCTTTGTGTTCAGCATTTTTATTAGTAATGTGAATGAATGAATAGTGTGGCATGGTTATTAAACATCTGAATGATACAAAGACTAGAGGGACAGAAATTTTATAAGAGCATTAAACTGATAGTACCTAAAGGCTGAAACAATAAGTCAAATCTAACAAAAGGAAATTTAATTGAATAAATGGAAATTTCTACATGTAGATTAAAATAAAATTAGCAATTGGTTTGAATATGTCATGAGAAAGGTGTCTCTAGAAAATAATTTCTGTTAAAAAAGAGCTGGGGGTTTAAAAGATCTGTTAAATTCAAATTGTGTTACAAGAGAGACAAAAGGAGAGCATTTTTAGTTTGTATTTCTATAAAGCTGTTTTCACCTAAATTATTGTAAATGATTTGTTAATAAAATTATTTTTCTTAAACACATATTTGGCCATGTGACTTCCCTATTCCATGAACCTTTGTGGGCTCTTATCATTTCCAGGCTCAAATATAAATTCCTCTTTTTAGATTTTGAATGCTCTGTACAACTTGGTCCCTATCTATCTTTTTAGACTCATCATTCATTACTTCCCCTCCCACCTTCTACAATGCAGCCCAAAGAGTTTTTCTCTATTCCTTAACCCAAATCACTCCATCCCCCATCTTTATGCTTTTGCATTAGCTATCACCCAAGCCTGGAATATCCGTTTTACCTGCATGAAGATTTTCCTGGTCTCCCTCCCAAGTGTTAATGTCCTCCCCCTGTGCCTGTACTTAACTGCTTTCTTATTTTTTAACTTTGTGCTCTCTATATTTTAGCATACTTATTGTCTCTCTCATTAAAATATAAACTCATTGTGACTAACAATGTACTTGTACTTGTAACCGCAGAACCTAGCTTAGAGCTTGGCATTGTGATACCAATCAAAATAGGATTTTTTACTGTTTTTGTTTTAGTATAATCAAATGCCTCTGATTGAATCTTGCCTTTATCAATCAAGAGTCTTTACATGGAGTAAAGTACAGAAACAAGAGTTTCTTTAACTAGAAACAGTTTATGTATTTGTATTGTTAATTATTTTAATGTGATGAAAGATCTTTCCCAACCATTGATGGGCTTGTCCATTGTGGGAAGCTTGATTAGGAGAGTTGTTTTATAGGAGCATCCCAAGCACCTTTTGTTTTTTCTACTGAGGCACTGGGTCAAAGGGTTGTGATGCCCTCTGGATCTAAAAAGGTATAAGTACTCTGAGTTGAGGTTTTACTTTGGGGCTTAGTTTTTGCAAGAAGGTTTGAGTGCCAGATGAGGACTCTGGGAAATCACTAAGGAATCCCCCAGCTTTGAGAACCCAGATGTCATGCTTCTCTCTCTGGTAACTGTGGCCAGACAATTGGTGTCCCATTGTCTGTTGAATTCAGGCAGAGGAAGCCATGCCTGTTGATCTTTTGATTTCTCTGTATTTTCTTTGAAATTTAGGGTGCTGACTCCCTGAACTAACTGAATGATATGTATGTGTTCATCCTTCATTGCTGAAGAAGACCATACCATCAGAGAAATAATGACATGACTTGTACTTGACTTTACTTTGAGTGGCTATGTATGTCACCAGTCTCATTTCTGTTCCAGAGCCATCTGAATCCATTGACCAGATATTCATCAGGATGTCTGGAGATGACCCAAGATGAGGCAATTGGGGTTAAGTGACTTGCCCAAGGTCACATAGCTAGTGAGTGACTCCTGCACTGGTGCTCTATCCACTGCACCACCTACCTGCCCTGAACTGAATGATACATGTGCTTGGTTAAAGGAATGATACATGTGCTTGATTAAAGTGATTTTTAACCCCTCAAAAGTTCTCTTTCCTTTCATGAATGCAGATCTCAGAACCTGTGATAGCACCCCCCTGTGTACGTTGGGGTGCTTACTGTTACAGCCATATAATAGATATATAATAAATGTGTTTTAAATATTTTTTGATAGGTACCAAAGATTGTGCTAGATACCTGGGCTGCAAATAAAATATATGAAACAATCCCTACTCACAGTAAGCTTATAGTCTTCTAGGAACTGTAGCAAGGATCACAAGAAGCAATATCTATCAAGTAATTGACTAATCGTCAAGGGTTATTTACATTTCAGGTATTATTATTCTCCTTTGAGGTAGGAGTAGTTTACACATGATGAAGTCCTAATAAGGTTTCTATTGACTTTTGTTCTTATTCACTCTTCTTATCCCAATTCAGTTTTAGTGATGTAGGTCCTATTTTAAATCATTTTGCCATGATGCCTACCAGTGTATGTTGTAATCTTGGCCTAGAGGTGGCTCTGGGCAAAGTGCTCATGATAATGATAACATTGAGTGTCCTTCACAATAAGCAGCCTTCATTTTCCAAGTAGTAAGTGTGACTCTTTTCTAGGCTTAAACCTTAAACCTTTCCTAGGCTTGAACCATAAATAAAAGTCGTATTATAGCAGGAGTTCTAAATCCAGAGGTAAGGGATCACCAATAGGTACATAGATAGATTTCAAGAAGTCCTATAAATTTGATGGGAAAAATATAAAATCTTTATTTTCACTAGCCTTCAGTTTCCAAAACAATCCTATGTATTTTATTTTGTGAATTTCAAAACATTATTCTGATAAGCAGTCCATAAGCTTTCAAAGGATATCTAAAAGATCCATGCCATAAAATTTAAAATTTTTTTAGTAGACTAATAGGACAAATAGTTACTTTTGTGGTGTTTTTGGCTCAATCACTCCCAACCCACTCCCCCACACATTTCAGTTTTCCTATGCTATTTATAGAACCACAGAATCATAGATGTGGAAGAGCCCTCCATGGCTATCTAGTTCAACATGTACAAATAACTGATTACAACATACTCAACAAGTGAGCATAGCACCTTTCCTCATAGATTTCTAGTATGTTCCTAATTTTTCCATAATATCCTAGCAGTTGTTTTGAGTTAATATCTCATTTTTATTTCTCTAGACTTAGGTTCACAAATATTATAGTTCATTTTCATTTGTTTTCCCTTATATATTTTTTTTGCTAGAAATGTAGTTCTACCCTACTGCTTGGAGAACAGCTAGATATATATTTTTTTCCTACTCAATTGCTTTTCTTACTAAATTGACTAAATCTACTGATTGTTTTATGGCATGTTGTTACAGTCAGAATCATCATATTTGAAGGACAGCTAAGTGGTAGCATTAAGACCTTCACTGCTTTACATTCTCACCACCCTTTTGCTATATCTGGTCTGAGCCAGTCACTCCATGGAGGTTTTTGTTCTTTGCCTTAAGTAATTTGTAGAGTAAATGACTGAGAGAGTGGAGGGAAAGAGCTAAGGGATATTGGGCCTTGCTCACAAGCCTACAGTCATTTTGCTGTCTTACAGCTATTCGAGCTCAATCTCTGGGTTCTTTCCATTCCTGGCATTCATATATAAATCTATTTCAGAGAAGGAAGTGGCAGTTCCAATACGAGAGAAATATTAGAAAGTATGATATTGGTTTGTAGACACCACTAATATTTCATCTTGTTGAACACGTATCTGGCCTATGAATAATGCAAAAATCACTGGTTGCCAAATAAAGGAAGAGTAAAACCATTGGGAAATAAAATGCACGTGTGGATTGGTGAAGGAATCTTTTTAAGCATGATGGCTGAGGAAAATTCAAATGAAAAATGACTTTTGAAAATTACTCAGAATATCACATGAAATTCTACTAGAAAAAACAGGAAGAAAGAGGGTTTATAATGCTGTAGTGAAAAGCAGTACCAGAGATGGTTTTCACTTGAAGGATAGGGACACTATTAAAGACCAATTAACATTCTTCATTGCATGGAATGGTTAAAACCTTCTTCAGAGTGCTCCAAACTACCCATACACTCTATATTGTGTGTTGCTAAAATTATGCCTAAAAAATTTGTGCTTAAGTTGGAATACAACCGCAGAATTCTATTATCCTGTTCCACAAATAAGAAGACTTAACAGTCATAACTAGGGATCTCATAAACACATTTTATTTCATGTCATTTATGGATGTATTAGACTGTGAACTCTTTGAGAGCAGTGACTTTTTTTTTTTGCCTTTATCCCCAATGCTTAGCATAGTGCCTGGGATATAGTGCGTGCTTAAAAATGCCTATTTACCTATACATACACACACACACATATATGTATATATTACATATATATACATACACAGAAGTAAATATATATATATATATATGTATACCCCATATACCCATGGGGTAAAAAAGATCAAGTTTTGGTTGAACTCCGCAGCCTAATTGTGACATGCTAAAATAAAAAATATAATATTATTACCTAGGCAGTATATATACTGCATTCTGACCTTGCTTCCTCTTTGTCCAAAGTATTATTTACTCTTATAATAATAGGTTTTAAATAAAATACATTTGAATGCATAGGGGTTTTTGAAGGCTGGAGATTCTTAATATTGGGCAAATAGAAATGTTGGCTATAGAAACAAGACAATGGAAGATGATCCAGGGTTGATAATGAACAAGAGATGTAACACTGCTGTTAATGTTCCCATGGTCCATTCTTTTGGGAGAAGAGTAGGCATTCATTTTGTGTGGACCAGACGTTGTTGAGAAGCAGTATAATTTGGTAGAAAGCCACATTAGCCTTGTGGTCAAGAGGCATGAGTCTGACTTTGTCACTTATACCATGATTCTAGGTCACTTTTGTGGGATTTAATTTTTCTCTCTGTGAAATGAGAATGAGAATTAAAATGGTAATTCTTATAAGGTAAACTTGTTTTGAGTAACATTCTTTGTAATCTTTAAATTCTTTAGTGGATATGGCATATCACTGATTCAGACGTTGCTTGCAATATCACAATATATCAACTACACCATCTCATCTTGTGTGATTTATGGCCATGTTTTTGCATAGATCTTCTATAGAAGATCTATGAAAAACTTTGGAAGTCTTACTTTCAATCTTTTATCTTTCCCTGGGTACTGAGACCTGTTAAAATACCTAGCTTAAAAAGGTCAAGGTCTCCCACAGCATCTAGGATCATCTCCAGTTTCCCTGATCTATATCTTGCCAGTGGACTCAGATGAATCTAGAGGAGAAAGTGAGACTGGTGATTGCACAGCCCTCTCTTACTTAAGTCTAATTCACTTGCCTGTTGTAGCATCACCTCCCTGATATCATTGTCCTCTTTGAGGACAAACAACAAGCAAACACAACTATAGCACTAAGTTCTCACTGCATGATTGGTCTACCTTCTTTTCTTAATTGTTTTCTGAATTATATTTTTTAAAATCACTTAGAATGATAAATCAAATGTAGATGGGATATTTAGAGGCCATGTAGTCCCCAACCCATCATTTTACAAATGAAAAACAGTTCCAAGGAAATTAAAGTAATTTACCAAATTCACACAGGTAGGATATGTCAGAAATGGAGTCTGAAGTCAGCTTTTTTTTTTCTTTTTGCCTCCAGAACCAATTACATTTCACTGTGCGTTGTTGCCTTCCTTCTTGTGTGTGATAAATTATTGGTCATTAACTACAGCCTGCTTAATACTTTCAATAAATCTCTAAAATATATTAGAGTAATCTAAAATTCTGTCCCTTTACAGCCAGATGACATCAACAGTAGACTCATGGCACTGGAGGTTTGTTCTGTTTCAGGGGTCAGATTGCAATTGGTGAAATTACTATTAACTATATCGAATGGAATCTAGTCCATCATTTTCTGTATAACTGATTTCTAGGTCTAGTACATTGTCTAGAGGCAGGGCCTGGTCAAGATCCCTTTCCAATTCCATGTAGTGAGATGAATGTGTATTTTTCAATCATGCCTTTGTCCCAATGTAGATTTTTAGTTGAATATACTCTCTCTCCCTGTCCCTGTCCCATTCTCCCTCTCCTCTGTCATCTCTCTTCCTTCTTTTTTCCTTCCCTTTCTCTCTCTCCCCCTTTCTCCCCCCCCCCTCTCCCTCTCTCTGCCCTCCCCCCCTCATTTCTTCCCTGCCTCCCTCCCTCTCCCCCTCCCACCCTGCTCTCATTACGGTGCTTTGGATCTCAGTCAGAAGCTTTTGAAATAAGGGGGTTAGATTGCTAATGATTTGAGAAAATTGAAAAACTCTTAGTGATCACAAGCTTTCCAGGAAACAAAGACCCCCTTTCATATGAACATTTTACTTTTTTTGCAGTACGGTAAGATATGAAGAATTTAAGATGAATATTTCAGAGAAGACAATGAAAATGCACAAGATGAGAGTGAGCAGCCTACAATTTACAACTATTAAAGAACTCTAAAGAAGAACAGAAGTAAAGGATGTCATCAAGAAATTGTAACTAGAATAAAAAATGGGCTGTTTGCATGGAAAAAAAAGTAAGAGATACCAGTTAAGTAGCCAGAGTGCTCCAAAGATACTTTTGTGATATCTGGAGAAAGTGATAAAGGCTTCTAACATTTGGGACAGACTTCCTGTAGATAATTTGTGGGAGGACATAGATGAAAGTCATATAGATGCAGATGAATTCCCAAATATATTGTAGGGAGAATTCTTGAATCAATAATAACGTGGTTCCATTTTAATATTGTACCTCAGGGCTTGATGGAGTAACTATAGCATTATCAATAAGTAGTAGTATCTGCTGAATTGACCACATGTTAATCATGAAAATTTTTCAAATACATTAACAAGCACCTATGGTCACATATGGTCAGCATAGGTGTACTGACTTTGCACCTAGCTAGGTATTGATAACCAAAGGGTCATTGAACAGAGTTATTCTTTAGTTGTTTCTTTCAAAGATTCATAAATGGCTGGGGTGGAGCCAGGATGGAGGAGTAGAAAGACGCACATACACTAGCTCCGAACCCACAGCCCATAGAATATCTGTGAAAAAGAACTCCCGGCGAATTCTGGAGCAGCAAAGGCCACAGAACAATGGAGCAGAGGAGATTTCTGTTCCAGAGAGCCCCGCAAATCTCTCGCAAAAGGTCCATCGCTCTGCGGACGTGGAGCCGAGCCCAGCCCTGCCACGGCCGTGTGGCACCGAGAGGAGGGGATACGAGTGGGCTTCGGGGACAGAATCTCCAGCAGCCATGCAGGTCCCTCCACCCACAGGTGATGGGGGTTGGTGAGAGGGTCTCTTTGGTGGGGAGTGGGGTGCCCCCATAACTCAGGCCCCCTCGGGGGGCAGCAGCAGAGGCGGGAGCAGACAGAGGCTCCCCAAGCAGGCAGGAGCTCAGATCCATTGTTGAAGGTCTCTGCATAAACCCCCTGAGGGAACTGAGCCCATGAGGCAGCCCTGACCCCACCTGAGCACCTGAACTTAATCTCACACTGAATAGCAGCCCTGCCCCCACCAAAAGCCCTGAGGCTGGGAAGCAGCATTTGAATCTCAGACCCCAAACACTGGCTGGGAGGATCTGGAGGTGAAGTGGGTGTAAAGAGAATATTCAGAAGTTGTCACTGGCTGGGAAAATGCCCAGAAAAGGGAAAAGAAATAAGACTATAGAAGGTTACTTTCTTGGGGAACAGGTATTTCCTCCCTTCCTTTCTGATGAGGAAGAACAACGCTTACCATCAGGCAAAGACACAGAAGTCAAGACTTCTGTATCCCAGCCCACTCAATGGGCTCAGGCCATGGAAGAGCTCAAAAAGGATTTTGAAAATCAAGTTAGAGAGGTGGAGGAAAAGCTGGGAAGAGAAATGAGAGACATGCAGGTAAAGCATGAACAGCAGGTCAGCACCCTGGTAAAGGAGGCCCCAAAAAATGCTGAAGAAAATAACACCTTGAAAAATAGGCTAACTTAATTGGCAAAAGAAGTTCAAAAAGCCAATGAGGAGAAGAATGCTTTCAAAAGCAGAATTAGCCAAATGGAAAAGGAGGTTCAAAAGCTCACTGAAGAAAATAGTTCTTTTGAGGGGGCGGAGCCAAGATGGCGTAGTAGAAAGACGCACATACACATAGCTCCGAACCCACAACCCATAGAACAACTACAAAGAAGTAACTCACGGCGAATTCTGCACCCAGAGGCCACAGAACATTGGAGCGAGGGAGATTTCTGTTCCGGAGAGACCTGCAAACCTCTCGTAAAAGGTCCTTCGTGCTGCGGACTGGGCGCCGGGACTGGGAGCTGAGTACAGCCCTGCCGTGGCCGCGGCACCGAGAGGAACAGATCTTAGCGGGCTTCAGGGACGGGATCTCCAGCGGCCGCACAAGTACCTCCACCCACAGGTGACGGGGGTCGGTGAGAGAGTCCCTTTGGTGGGTTGAGGGGGGAGTGGGGTGCCCCCATGGCTCGGGCCCCTCGGGAGACAGAAGCTGAGGGGCAGCGGCAGACCAGGGCTCCCCAAGCAGGCAGGAGCCTGGATCCATTGTTGAAGGTCTGTGCATAAACTCCCTGAGGGAACTGAGCCTGAGAGGCAGCCCTGCCCTCACCTGAGCATCTGAATTTAATCTCACACTGAATAGCAGCCCTGCCCCCGCCCAAAGCCCTGAGGCTGGAAGCAGCATTTGAATCTCAGACCCCAAACTCTGGCTGGGAGGATCAGGAGGTGAGGTGGGTGTGAGGAAAATATTCAGAGGTCAAGTCACTGGCTGGGAAAATGCCCAGAAAAGGGAAAAGAAATAAGACTATAGAAGGTTACTTTCTTGGTGAACAGGCATTTCCTCCCTTCCTTTCTGATGAGGAAGAACAATGCTTACCATCAGGCAAAGACACAGAAATCAAGGCTTCTGTGTCCCAGCCCACTCAATGGGCTCAGGCCATGGAAGAGCTCAAAAAGAATTTTGAAAATCAAGTTAGAGAGGTGGAGGAAAAGCTGGGAAGAGAAATGAGAGACATGAAGTCAAAGCATGAACAGCAAATCAGCTCCCTGCTAAGGGAGACCCAAAAAAATGTTGAAGAAAATAACACCTTGAAAACTAGCCTAACTCAATTGGCAAAAGAGGTTCAAAAAGCCAATGAGGAGAAGAATGCTTTCAAAAGCAGAATTAGCCAAATGGAAAAGGAGATTCAAAAGCTCACTGAAGAAAATAGTTCTTTCAAAATTAGAATGGCACAGATGGAGGCTAAGGACTTTATGAGAAAGCAAGAAATCACAGAACAAAGCCAGAGGAATGGAAAAATGGAAGATAATGTGAAATATCTCATTGGAAAAACAACTGACCTTGAAAATAGATCCAGGAGAGACAATTTAAAAATTATGGGACTACCTGAAAATAGTTCTTTCAAAATGAGAATGGAACAGATGGAGGCTAAGGACTTTATGAGAAACCAAGAAATCACAAAACAAAACCAAAAGAATGAAAAAATGGAAGATAATGTGAAATATCTCATGGGAAAAACAACTGACCTGAAAAATAGATCCAGGAGAGACAGTTTAAAAATTATGGGACTACCTGAAAGCTGTGATCAAAAAAAGAGCCTAGACATAATCTTTCATGAAATTATGAAGGAAAACTGCCCTGAGATTCTAGAACCAGAGGGCAAAATAAATATTCAAGGAATCCACAGATCACTGCCTGAACGAGATCCAAAAAGAGAAACTCCTAGGAACATTGTGGCCAAATTCCAGAGTTCCCAGGTCAAGGAGAAAATATTGCAAGCAGCTAGAAAGAAACAATTCAAGTATTGTGGAAATACAATCAGGATAACACAAGATCTAGCAGCTTCTACATTAAGGGATTGAAGGGTGTGGAATATCATATTCCAGAAGTCAAAGGAACTAGGACTAAAACCAAGAATCACCTACCCAGCAAAGCTGAGTATACTACTTCAGGGGAAAAATTGGTTTTTCAATGAAATAGAGGACTTTCAAGCATTCTTGATGAAAAGACCAGAGCTGAAAAGAAAATTTGACTTTCAAACACAAGAATGAAGAGAAGCATGAAAAGGTAAACAGCAAAGAGAAGTCATAAGGGACATACAAAAGTTGAACTGTTTACATTCCTACATGGAAAGACAATATTTGTAACTCTTGAAACTATTCAGTGTTTGGGTACTGGGTGGGATTACACACACATACATGCACATGCACACGCACACACACATAGAGACAGAGTGCACAGAGTGAGTTGAAGAGGATGGGATCATATCTTAAAAAAATGAAATCAAGCAGTGAGAGAGAAATATATTGGGAGGAGAAAGGGAGAAATGGAATGGGGCAAATTATCTCTCATAAAAGAGACAAGCAAAAGACTTATTAATGGAGGGATAAAGAGGGGATGTGAGAGAAAAACATGAAGTTTACTCTCATCACATTTCACTAAAGGAAGGAATAAAATGCACACTCATTTTCGTATGAAAACTTATCTTACAATACAGGAAAGTGGGGAATAAGGGGATAAGCGGGGTGGGGAGGAGGATGGAAGGGAGGGCATGAGGAGGAGGGAGCAATTTGAGGTCGACACTCATGGGGAGGGACAGGATCAAAAGAGAGAATAGAAGTAATGGGGGCAGGATAGGATGGAGGGAAATATAGTTAGTCTTATATAGCACTACTATTATGGAAGTCATTTGGAAAACTACACAGATTTGGCCTATATTGAATTGCTTGCCTTCCAAGAGGAAGGGGTGGAGAGGGAGGTAGGTAAAGGAGTTGGAACTCAAAGTTTTAGGAACAACTGTCGAGTACTGTTCTTGCTACTAGGAAATAAGAAATACAGGTAAAGGGGTATAGAAAGTTATCTGGCCCTACAGGACAAAAGAGAAGATGGAGACAGGGGCAGAGAGGGATGATGGAAGAGAGAGCAGACTGGTGTTAGAGGCAATTAGAATGCTTGGTGTTTTGGGGTGGGGTGGGACAAAAGGGGAGAAAATTTGGAACGCAAAATTTTGTTAAAATGAATGTTAAAAGTTAAATAAATAGAAAAATAAAAAGATTCATAAATGATATTTAACCCCACCTATGAGGGTCCAATTCACAGAAAGTTTTAAGACTGCATTTTGCTCTACCAATTCAATTGTTTTATTTTGTGTTTTTATAATTAGTGGTGCTTGTTAAGTATGAAACAGCAAATGCTTTCTATACTTTTAGGATTTTTTTATCTATAGAATGTTTTTCTCTTATAGAAAAATAATTTGTGAAAGTTTACCTGGTCCCTCCTCACATATTTTTCATCAAGGGCACTCTTGATATATGAGTACATCATTCTCACCAAGATATTAGAATAATGAGAGATTAGCCACATGGGTCAGTAGTTATTTATATTCTCTTAATTGCCTTGCTTTGGAAACTACATCATCTGTGGGTTTTGTCTCATACAAGCATGAGTTGTACTAGATAATTTCAGAGGTTGCTTCAGTCAAAAAGTAAAATATACTACTGTATTTTAATTTACAACTATGACTGTTTTTCATATCTGGTATAGAATTGTGTTGTGAAAAGATGTTTGAATTTAACAATAACTCTTCATGATGATTCAGTCAATCTGTTAAATAATAGCAAAAATCCGCATTGATCTTGGATGTACTTACATAGGGAATTGATAATTTCACATTGAGAATGCCTTAGTAGTTGAAATGTTTATGATGAACAAGCTTAATTAACTAGGGATCTTTTAATTTAATTCTCTGGTGAAATACTAGAACCAAATGTATCTTGCCCACATTTTTAGTGATGGATTTCAAATCATCCAGATATTTGTTAGTTTACTGATTTTTGTGGAGTAGTGTAATGTTAATTAGATTGTCCCAGCCCATTAATAGGCAGCAAGTACCTTTGGTTAATTTTCTAATGAGGCACTGGTTCTCAGCTGTTGTGATGCCCTCTGGCTCTGAAAAGCTTATAAATACTCTGAGGTGAGATTTTATTTTGGGGTTTACTCATTAGAAGTATTTGACCAGATGAGACTCTTGGCAGCCTCTAAGGAACCCTCTAGCTTTGAAAAGACAGATGTTGGTGTTTCTCTTTCTGGTAACTATGTATGTATGGTTGGATCTGTCTGTTGATCTGTGGTTGTTTATAATGTTGTTTATAGTCAGACATTTGGAAACTCTGTCTCTTGATTATTATTATTATTATTATTTTTTTGTATTTCTCTGAAGTACAGAGTGCTGACTTTTCTCCCTGAACTAAGTGAATGATATATGTGCTTGATTTAAGTGATTGTTGACCCCTCCAAAGTTACTTTCCTTTTAGGAAATCAGATCTAAGAGCCTGTATAGCAAGCTTTCCTGTGTATGTTGGGGTCCTTGCTGACACAGGTAGGTAACATGCCAAATGGAAAGCTAGGCAAATACTGTTGAATTACTGGCTAAAAATCTACTGTCATAAAGTGATCAGTGATGAAATATATGAGCACCACAGTGAAAAGAGTTGAAAAGAATTTAAATTGTCACATTATCCCACAAAAAAAGTAAACTAACAAATATCTGGCTCAGATTTGAGCTTTGCCTACAGAAAGATGCCAGCAATTTTCTTTCCTGGGATCAGAGGGAAGAAAAACGTTTTAAAGGATTTATTTTGTATAGAACCTGGGTTCAAATTTTGACTCTATTAATTATAATCAGTATTACTTTGGGTAAATTGTGTCCTGTCTCTGACTCATTACTTTATAAAATAAGGAATTTGTACATGAAGATCTACACGATCCATTGTTTAATTACTCAAATGGATCTATGGTCATGTTGCAACAATATGAATGTTTCCTCTAATAATGTAAATAGCAACTGATTATCTATGCTTGCTTCTCCTGTATGACTTTCACCCTTATAACAGATCAAAGATTTAGAGTACTCTAGAGTAACCATCTCATTTTAGAAGTGAAGATGAAAGGCTCAGAGAGATTATGTAATTTATTGAAGCCATGAAAATAATACTATGACAAAAGAAAGTTATTTTTTGCTTTTTTTAATTAGTGAAACAAATACATAACAAGATAAGAAAAAAGAAACATATGATAAACGTAAACATTGAAACTTAAATATAAAATAAGAAAAGAAAAAAAGTATATCATGTTCACAGCAGAAAGTGAGAGAGTATTCAAAATATATACCATTAAATTTCCATGTCAAGAAAGCCTATACTGTAACTACTACATGTTATGTTGAGAGCTATGCATCTTTTCTTTGCTTCTTTTTTTAGTTTTCTTTTGTCCTCTGCTGTGCACTTTTTACTTTGTTCTCCCCCTCAAAGTCTACAATTAAGCATTGATATATTTATATATGGATATACATATACATACATACACATACATACATACACATATACTTTCCCAAACAAATTTTACTCTTGATCTTTGTTTTTATTTGGCAGGATTTCTCATTACTTGTCTCTCCTAACTCCTCTACTTTACTTCTACCCTGTGCCTTGCCCTCCTAACCTACCCCCCCCCGCATCTATCCCTTAGCTTCCCATTCTCATAAATCTAAACACCCTTCTATATTCCCTTTGAACTATTCCCTCATCCTCCTCTGTAAAGGTCTCTCCCTTATCCTCACAAGGATTTCTCCCTTGTCCTTCTGTTGCCATTAATCTAAACACCTTTCTATACTTCATCCTATTCCCTCAACTTCCCCTCTAGGGATAATTCCCTTATTCTCTCCCCTTTCTCTATCCCCTTAACATTTTATTTCTTACTCAATTTAGATTTTTATACCTCTCTCTCTCTCTCTCTCTCTCTCTCTCTCTATATATATATATATACATACATGTATATATGTATGTGTGTATATATATATGTATGTATTGTTCTCTCTTGAACCCATTCTTGATGAAAGCAGATTTTCAGAACTAACAGCTTTCCTCCCCCTTTAATTCCTCTTTGTCTGTCCTTCCTCTTGCACCTCATTTGTAAAAAAATAAAAATAAAAAAAATTACTCTTTCTAATTGTTCTTAAGCAGTTTTCCTCTTTGAAGTTATGTTATATTTAGATCTACTGGTCCAAACTTTCTAACAAACTACCCAATTACAAATAACAGTGTTAGATATATGTTTCACATTTTACATACATAAAAGGTGAACAGTCCATCCCTATTGAATCTCTTATAATTACTTATAGTATGTACTTTGTATTTCTCTTGGTTCTTATTTGTCAAAACTATGAAATTCAGCTTTTTTAAACAAAGTCATCAAAGTCTGACAGTTCATTAAATGTCCATTTTTTCATTAAACCTTATGCTTAGCTTTGCTGGGTATGACATTTTCAGCCAGAGCTCCAGTTCTTTTGCACTTTGATGTACAGTAGTACCTCAGTTTATGAATTTAATTTGTTCTGAGATTCTGTTTGTCATGCTATGTGTTCTTATTGCAAAGTGAATTTTCTCATAGGAAATAATGTAAAGTCAAATGATTGGTACCACATCCCCAAAAATATTCATATAAAATAATTACTTATAATTTAAGTAAGTTTTTTTATCCCTAATGTGCCTGAAAGACAGTAGCAATGACTAGTACACAATATAAACTGAAAATAAAATAAATTAACCTGTACTTTACCTTGGGGAAGAGTTGTGGTTGTGAGGGAGATGAGAGGGAGGAGGAGGAGGAGGAGGGAAAGGTTATTGCTTGGAAGAAGAATCTCCTACTATGAGAATATCAGGGATTTCAACATCGGGAGTGTTCTCTCTTATGCTCCTTTCACTAATAGTGAGACTAACGCTACTGCCTTCACTTATTTCTCATTTTTTAGAATCACTTTCATATTTTGACTCACTGATTTTTTCTTTACATTTTGCTTCTGACAAGGAATCTATCTAAGGACACTTATTTTTGATGTTTGAATTTATTATTTTTTTTAGTTTTCAACAATCACTTCCATAAGTTTTAAATTTTCTCCACCTCCCTCCTTCCCTGAGATGGCATGTAATCTTATATGGGTTAAAAAAAAAACCCAAAGCCAAAACATTGTCCTAGTTGAACATCATTCCTTCATGAACTGTTCAAGTCCAAACATGATGTTTATATTATGAATTTTTGTTCATCCTGCAAGACAAATTTTGTGAAAAATTTTCCTCATCTAGTGAATCATATGTAAACCAGGTTACTCTTAAACTGAGGTTCTACTGTATAGTGTTCCAAGACCTGCAGTTTTTAGTGTCACCACTGCTAGGTCTTGTGTGATTCTAATTGTAGCATTGCCTTATTTAAATTGTTTTTTTTTCCTTGCTGCTCATAATATTTTATCCTTGAGCTGGGGGTTTCAGATTTTGACTATAATATTCCTGTGTGTTTTTCTCATAGGATATCTTTGGGGAAAGGGGTGATTGTTGAATTTTTTCCATTTCTGTTTTCCTCTCTGGTTCTAATAATTTAGGACAATTTTCTTTTGTAGCAATACTCTTTTTTGATGGTATTTTTTCGGGTAGTCTGATTATTCTTATGTTTTCTCTTCTTGATTTGTTCTCCAGTTCAGTTGGTTTTCTTATGAGATGTTTTACATCCTCTTCTATTTTTCAATTTTTATATATTTTTTAATTTCTTCATCTCTTATAACTTCACCGGCTTCTCCTTGTCCAATTCTGGTTTTCAAGGGGTCATTTTCTTCCTTGAGATTCTGTATCTTCTTTTGTAATTGGTTGACTTTGTTTTCATAATCTTGTTTTTCTTGGAGTGTTATTTTTAAAAATTTTCCCCCTCAGTCTCTCTCTTTTGATTTTTAAAGTCTTTTTAAAGTTCTTCTATCAATTTTTTTAAAGCAGGTGACCATTGATATTATTTTGTGGGGTCGAAGAAGATTTCTTTGCTTCAGTGGCATCCTCTGAAGATAGAGCCCACTCTTCTCTGTTCTCGTAGTAACTCTCTGTGATTGGATTGTTTCTCCTTTGCCTGTGCATTTTTTATTTTTAATAACTTAGTTTTTATAAACTTCTCTAGTCCTGGGGCATAGGGGATGGTGCCTCTAGCCTCAGGTCCTCCTTCAGTTGTCCTCTCTGGTCTGGAACTATAACCAAGATTTTGAACCTCCTGAAGCACCCACAGTCAGTGACATCCCTGCCCCACTGCTTCTACACTCACTGGATGTGTGCTGGTTCTTTCTTACCCCCACAGCATTTCTAGAGCATAGCTGGGTCTAGCATTCTTTGTCAGTAGAAGTGATATTCCTTGGATCAGATGCCCAACACTCCTCACTGTCCTAGGGATAAAAGTTCCTGTAGCTTGGGCTGAGGCAGCCTCTCAACCCAGCTAACCCCAGGACTCACTGCTTGTTGTTTAAGCTGACCTAGGACCTAGCCTGGAGGTGTTTACTCTTCACATAGACCAAACCTCATCCTGGGACTTTTCTTCAGATCTTCTTCAACTGTTTAAGGTGGATCCCTGTAATACCCCTAATCTTATTTATTTTCATTCCTCAATATTCACTCTGAGATTCTATTTCACCTATTTTGTGGGGGCAAATCTTGAGAGCTAGGACTTTTCTCACTCACTCTGCTACTTTCTCAGAATCCTTTCTCCAAAGGAAGGCTTGAACCCACAACCTCCATCTTCAAATCCATTGTTTTTTTCCCCCACTATACTTTGGTCCCTCCTGTTTGTACATCTGTTTTAGTATTCACCTGCTGGGTCTAGTAAAGTCCAGAGTATACCTTCATTATTTAATCAATATTTTTTTTCAAAAATTTTTGTCCCCTTACATAATTTCTTTCCCTACCCCCACCCCAGGACAGCATGTACCCCATCCACCCCTTCCTCCAGTCTGTCTTCCTGTCTACTATGGCCCCCCCTAACATTCTCCTCCCTTCTATTTTACTGTAGGGCAAAATCGATTTCTATACACCATTGCCTGTATATCTTATTTCCCAGTTGCATGTTAAAACAATTTTAAACACTCATTATTAAAGTTTGACTTTCATGTTCTCTTCCTTCCTTTCCCCTACCCACCATCATTGAGAGAGCAAGTAATTCAATATAGGTCATACATGTGCAACCATGCAAACCACTTTCATAATAGTTATGTTGCAAAAGATTAACCATATTCCCTCTGTGCTATCCCACCCTCCATTTATTCCATGTCCTTCACCTGTCCTCCCACAATAATATTTGCTTCTGATTATCCCTTTCCCCAATTTGATGTCCCTTCTGTTATCTTCCCTCTCCTATCCCCTTCCCCGCTGCCTTACTGCAGGGTAAAATAGATTTCCATATCCAACTGAGTGTGTGCTATTCCCTCCCTAAGTCAAATTCCATGAGAATAAGGCTCACTTATTTCCCTTTACCTCTCCTCTCTTCCCCTTCATTTTAAAAGCTCTGTCTTGCCTCTTTTATGGAGATGATTTGCCACATTCTACCTCTCCCTTTCTCTTGCTCCTAGTACATTCCACTCAACTATAAATTTTATTTTTTAGGCATTCTTCCTTCATATTCATATTGATATGACAATGGATGGTCCACTATTTTGACTCTGTGTTGGGTCTCTATTATTTCTCCCGTTGTCCTTATCTATATAGTAACAGTCATTAAGGAAGATGGCTTATAAATATTTGTGAATTGGTATCTGTAAATGTTCCTGAATCTTCTACCAGGGATACGTTTGTTTACATATTTAGTCATATTTCATATTTTAATGGAGTTAAAATCAGATATAGAAAGCAACGTTTAGTGTGAATATGAATTCTCAGACTTCTAGGAATAACCTGGTGGGCCCTACAGGTCCAGAGCCCACAGGCTGGATACATCTTTCATAGATCATCAATGAGCTGTTAACTCTGTTGAAAAGAGACTCTAAAGAACCTATACATTTTCTTACTTTTAAAAATATTTACTTAATTTAAACATTCTTTTCCTTTTAAATTTGAATTCCAAATTCTCTCCCTCCTCCCAAACCCTCCCCATCCAGTGGGAAGGCAAACAGTATGATAGAAATTACAAATATGAAATAATGTAGAACATATTAGTCACACTGCAAAAAAAAAAAACCAAACAAAAACAAAAACAAGCAAAATGAAAGAAAGAGAGAAAATAATATTTCAGTTTTTTTTAAATTATTGTTTGTTTATTTGACTTTTAACATTCATTTCCACAAAGTTTTGGGTTCCAAATTTTCTCCCCTTTTGTCCCCTCCCCCAACCCCAAAACACTGAGCATTCTAATTGCCCCTATCACTAATCTGCCCTCTCTTCTATCATCCCTCTCTGCCCCTGTCTCCATCTTCTCTTTTGTCCTGTAGGGCCAGATAACTTTCTATACCCCTTTACCTGTATTTCTTATTTCCTAGAGGCAAGAACAGTACTCAGCAGTTGTTCCTAAAACTTTGAGTTCCAACTTCTTTTCCTCCCTCCCTCCCCACCCATTCCCTTTGGAAGGCAAGCAATTCAATATAGGCCAAATCTGTGTAGTTTTGCAAATGACTTCCATAATAGTCGTGTTGTATAAGACTAACTATATTTCCCTCCATCCTATCCTGCCCCCAATTACTTCTATTCTCTCTTTTGATCCTGTCCCTCCCCATGAGTGTTGACCTCAAATTGCTCCCTCCTCCCCATGCCCTCCCTTCCATCATTCCCCCCACCCTGCTTATCCCCTTATCCCCCACTTTCCTGTATTGTAAGATAGGTTTTCATACCAAAATGAGTGTGCATTTTATTCCTTCCTTTAGTAGAATGTGATGAGAGTAAACTTCATGTTTTTTTCTCACCTCCCCTCTTTATCCCTCCATTAGTAAGTCTTTTGCTTGTCTCTTTTATGAGAGATAATTTGCCCCATTCCATTTCTCCCTTTCTCCTCCCAATATATTTCTCTCTCACTGCTTGATTTCATTTCTTAAGATATGATCCCATCCTCTTCAATTCACTCTGTGCCCTCTGTCTCTATTTGTGTGTGCGTGTGCATGTGCATGTATGTGTGTGTAATCCCACCCAGTACCCAGATACTGAATAGTTTCAAGAGTTACAAATATTGTCTTTCCATGTAGGAATGTAAACAGTTCAACTTTAGTAAGTCCCTTATGACTTCTCTTTGCTGTTTACCTTTTCATGCTTCTCTTCATTCTTGTGTTTGAAAGTCAAATTTTCTTTTCAGCTCTGGTCTTTTCATCAAGAATGCTTGAAAGTCCTCAATTTCATGGAAAGACCAATTTTTCCCCTGAAGTATTATACTCAGTTTTGCTGGGTAGGTGATTCTTGGTTTCAGTCCTAGTTCCTTTGACTTCTGGAATATGATATTCCAAGCCCTTCGATCCCTTAATATAGAAGCTGCTAGATCTTGTGTTATCCTGATTGTATTTCCACAATACTTGAATTGTTTCTTTCTAGCTGCTTGCAATATTTTCTCCTTGACCTGGGAACTCTGGAATTGGGCCACAATGTTCCTAGGAGTTTCTCTTTTTGGATCTCTTTCAGGAGGTGATTGGTGGATTCTTTCAATATTTATTTTGCCCTCTGGTTCTAGAATCTCAGGGCAGTTTTCCTTCATAATTTCATGAAAGGTGATGTCTAGACTCTTTTTTTGATTGTGGCTTTCAGGTAGGCCCATAATTTTTAAATTGTCTCTCCTGGATCTATTTTCCAGGTCAGTTGTTTTTCCAATGAGATATTTCACATTATCTTCCATTTTTCCATTCTTTTGGTTTTGTTTTGTGATTTCTTGGTTTCTCATAAAGTCCTTAGCCTCCATCTGTGCCATTCTAATTTTGAAGAACTATTTTCTTCAGTGAGCTTTTGAACCTCCTTTTCCATTTGGCTAATTCTGCTTTTGAAAGCATTCTTCTCCTCATTGGCTTTTTGAGCCTCTTTTGCCAATTGAGTTAGCCTATTTTTCAAGTTGTTATTTTCTTCAGCATTTTTTGGGTTCTCCTTTAGCAGGGTGTTTACTTGTTTTTCATGCTTTGCTTGCCTGTCTCTCATTTCTCTTCCCAGTTTTTCCTCCACCTCTCTAACTTGATTTTCAAAATCCTTTTTGAGCTCTTCCATGGCCTGAGCCCATTGAGTAGGCTGGGATAGAGAAGCCTTGACTTCTGTGCCTTTCCCTGATGGTAAGCATTGTTCTTCCTCATCAGAAAGGAAGGGAGGAAATACCTTTTCACCAAGAAAGTAACCTTCTATAGTCTTAGTTTTTTTCCCTTTTCTGGGCATTTTCCCAGCCAGTGACTTGACTTCTGAATATTCTCCTCACACCCACCTTGCCTCCAGATCCTCCCAGCCAGTTCTTGGTGTCTGAGATTCAAATGCTGCTTCCTGGCTTCAGGGCTTTGGGCAGGGGCAGGGCTGCTATTCAGTGTGAGATCAAGTTCAGGTGCTCAGGTGAGGGCAGGGCCACCTCATGGGCTCAGTTCCCTCAGGGGGTTTATGCAGAGACCTTCAACAGTGGATCTGGGCTCCTGCCTGCTTGGTGAGCCCTGGTCTGCTCCTGTCTCCACTGCTGCCTCCTGAGGGAGCTTGAGTTATGGGGGCACCCCACTCCCCTCTCCACCCGCCAAAGAGACCCTCTCACCAACCCTTGTCACCTGTGGGTGGAGGGACCCGCATTGCCGCTGGAGATTCTGTCCCTGAAGCCTGCTCATATCTGCTCCTCTTGGTGCTGCATGGCCAAGACAGGGCTGGGCTCGGCTCTGTGTCCGCAGTGCAAAGGACCTTTTGCGAGAAGTTTTCAGGTCCCTCTGGAACAGAAATCTCCTCTGCTCCATTGTTCTATGGCTTCTGCTGCTGCAGAATTTGTTGGGAGTTCTTTTTTACAGATATTTTATGGGCTGTGGGTTAGCAGCTAGTGCATGTGTGTCTTTCCACTCCACCATCTTGGCTCTGCTCCCCCTATATTTCAGTTTGCAGACAGAGATCATCAATTTTTTCCTTGGAAGGTAGGTGGCATTTTTTCCTCATGAGTCCTTTGGAATTATCTTGGATCATTGTATTGTTTGGAGGAACCATATCTTTTGCAAATGATCAGCATCACAACATTGCTGTTACTATGCTCAATGGTTTGATTCTTCTTACTTCATTTTTCACTCCATTAAAAGTAGATGTGGGGAGTGATGTCTGTAGTTTCAACAGTGTAAGAAATTCTAGGTATGGAAATTCCCTTATCTGAGGCAAATTATCAATTCATCGGTAATTTATATTATTAGATAGCTGGCCAGAGAACTGACAGATTGAGTGACTTGCCCATGGAAACAATAAAAATCTATGAAAAACAGGAAATGCTCTCACAACTTCATGATTCTAAGCCTTGAAGAACTTCTATCTTTCATACCATGCCTCCTGTTTTTTCTTTAAGTGTTCAAATGCATAGATCAATGTACATTTTAATTTGGATATGTGTCTTATTCCCTCTGCCCTTACCAGTAACACAATGGATTTTGAGATCCATGAGAATAGACACTGCAATTTGTTTATCTTTTCTCCACATATAATAAATTGAAGAGAAGAAATGTAATAATGGATCACTGTAGATTTGAATTGTTGACTTAAGGGTTGAAATTTTTTTCATTTTCAGTGAGGTAATATTCTAAGGCAGATAGTTACACCTAAGATAATTTGAGAGGGTAGATCCTGGCAAATAGAAGAAGAAGAATGGAAGAAGTCTCAGATTTTTTTATTATTGTGCTGAGAGATCACTGCAGATAGAATCTACAGTCGTTAAATTAAAACACACTTGATCCTTGAAATAAAAACTGTAGAAAATCTACACAGCATACTAAAGAGCAAAGATATCACCTACCAACAAATGTCCATATAGTAAAAATTATATATATTTTGCAGTCTTAATAAATAGCTGTGAGATTTGGACTATAAAGAAAATTAAGCCCTCAGAATTGATGATTTCAAATTGTGGTGCTGATGAAGATTTTTGACAGTCCTTTGGATAGCAAGGAAATGAATCAGTCAATATTTAAAGGAAATAATTCAGACTACTTTTTGGAAGTCCAAATATCAAAGTTGAAGCTTAAACAATTTGGCCACATAATGAGAAAATGGGATTATTGATGTTGGGAAAGATTAAAGGCCAAAGGTGAAGGGGATGACAGCATATGAGATGAATAGATATTGCCAGGGGAGCGATAAACATGAGCTAGGAAAGACTTTGGGAGATAGTGGAAGAGAGCAGGGCCTGGTTTGTATAATCAATGGGTTTTTAGAAAGTTAGACACAACTAAATGAGTGAATACCAAAATGAGGGGAATTCTTTTGAGTTTGTATTTGAAATTCTTTGCCAAATTTGTAAGCAGAACGTAGACATACTTGAGTAATGTCTGAGAGTGCCATTTTCCTCCTTATCTCTTACTTTCTATTCCCAAGTTTTTGATGACTGCTATTGAGAGGGAAAGCAAATGAGAATTGTTGGAAGGAATTATGATTCTTTTAAGTTTCATTGACGTGTTTTATTTCACATTACACAAATTTATAGATAAACTTCACACTGGAAAAGTTAGCTTATAACAAGATAAAATAGTCAATAAAAATTGATAATAAGTGACCTCATTCTGCACCCTACACATATTAGTTCACTTTCAGGAGGTGAATAAGTGGATATCATTTATTTCATCATTTATTTTTCTTAACATGACTTCAATTCTTCTGGAATCATGTATGATTATTATTTTAATTTGCACTTCTGTTATATTATGATTTAGAGAATTTTATGTGACTTTTGATAGATTTGGCAAATAGGTGACCAAAGAGGAGAGAATACCTAGCCTGGATTCAGAAAGACACATCTTCCTGAGTTCAAATCTAGCTTCAGATATTTATTAGATGTGTGATCCTGGGCAAGTTGCTTAACTTCCTTTGCCTTAATTTCATCATTTGTAAAATGAACTGGATAAAGAAATGGAGAACCACTCCATTATCTTTACTAAGATTGTCTCAAACAGAGTCATGAAGAGTCAGATATAACTAAACACAACTGAAAAACAACTTCGATAGCTTTCATTTCTTATTCTGAAAACTGCCTGTGCGTTTCCTTTGACAATTTTTCATGGGAGAATGACTGCTATTTTTATAAATTTAGCTAAGTTTTCTACATATTTGAGAAATGAGGTCTGTATCAGATAAAATTACTGTAAAATTTTTCCCATTTCCTGTTTTCCTTCTAATATTGGTTTTGTCGGTGCAAAAGCTTTTAAATTTATGTAATCAAAATTATTCATTTTACTTCCCATCATCTTCTCTTCTCTGCTCCAGAACTATTCCATTACTCATAGATCTCACAGGTACATTTTTCCATACTCCCCTAATTTACTTATCATATTAACAGTTTTTCTAATTAATATATCCATTTTGAGCTTATCATGATATGTTGTCTTATGCCTAGTTTCTTCCAAACTGCTTTCTAATTTTTCTAGTAATTTTTATCAAATGGTCAGTTCTTACCCCAAATGCTTATATTTTGAGCTATATCAAATATTAGATTATGATGGTAGTTTACAACCATATATTGTATACCTAATTTAGTCCACTGCTCTGCCACTTCATTTCTTAGCCAGTACTAGATTATTTTCATGATTACTGTTTTGAATATAATTTGAAATGTAGCACTTCTAAGTCACCTCCCTTCATGTTTGTTTTCACTGATTTCCTTTACATACTTGATATTTTTTTCTTATTTCAGAAAAATTTTGTTATTATTTTTCTAACTCTTCTCTTGATTCTACCTCCTTTACTTTGAAACAACTAATATGTTTTTGCCTATTTCTTTGAAATTATCTCCTCGTTTCTTACCACACAGTAATATTATATCTCCTTCATACTATTTAGTTTTTCCTCAGTTGATGAACAACCCTTTGATTTCTATTTTTTTACTGCCAAAAAAGCTGTTTTAAATATTATTATACATGTGGTTCCTTTTCCTGTTCATGATTTAATGTATGGTTCTAGGGAGAACTGATTTCCCCCATAGTTCTGATTTAATGTATATTTCTTGAGATGGCAATAATAATATTAAGTATTTTGTAATAATCTTTAGTAATGTGGTACTAATATTTAGCAATAATAACAATTAAAAAATAATAATTCACATTTATATAGTGCTTAAATTTTGTAAAGTGCTCTACAAATATTGTCTCATTTTTAGCCTCAAACACTCTTGGGAAGTAGGTGCTATTGTTATTTCCATTTTACAAAGGGGAAAATGAGTCAGAGTCTTGCCCAAAATGACATGTCTAATAAATGTCTGAGGCCTGATTTGAACTCAGGTCTTATTCATTACAGGTCCAGCATTCTTTTCTGTGGTAGGAGGTGAAAAAGTACTGCTCAGTATAATTTTTTTATATACTTCTCAATTTATTTCCAGAATGGTCACATGCATTCATAGGTTCACCATCCATGTACCTGCATTCTCACACATGCCAACATTTAAAATTTTCCTCTGTCATCTTTGACACTCTGATAAGTTTGAGGTGGAATTTCAGAATTGCTCTAATTTCCAATGGAATAATTTTCATTCTCACTAATCATCTAGCTCCATGACCATCTCAAGCCTTTTTGATCAGTAGAAGGAAGTAGGAGAGTCACTGGCAAGTGGACAGGGAAATACTGACAAGAGAAAATTAAACTAGTTCAGATTTTGTATAGATGGTGATAGAAAATATCTGAAATCATTTTAGAGTCACAGGGTGCTGTCTGATTATCGGGGTGCTGTTATTTTCTTGTCGTTTTAACTTGTTCCTTAACAAGCACCAAAGTAAAACTAGCATTTACTTCCATAAAGTACAACAGAATATTGTACATGAAATGGCACCTTTCTACAAGACGCGATTTGATTTGCCTTTCAAGATACATTATGGAAACCCACATACAGGTATATGTATATGTGTATATGTACACAT
This sequence comes from Notamacropus eugenii, assembly GCF_028372415.1. Taxonomy (NCBI): domain Eukaryota; kingdom Metazoa; phylum Chordata; class Mammalia; order Diprotodontia; family Macropodidae; genus Notamacropus; species Notamacropus eugenii. Next base: position 411,229,299 of record NC_092874.1, read on the forward strand.
ATATGCATGTATGTTTGTGTTTATGTACATTTGCATATACACATACACACCAGTCACATAAATGACTTGCCCGAGGTCATAGATCCAGACTATGTCAGATATAGAATTTGAACTCTGATCTCCTTGACTCTAAGTTTTGTAATACACTATGATGCCTTCATGTTAAGGATAAATGCATTAAAATATATTTGGGCTATATATGGAATGCCAATTAGAATCAATATGGCATGCAATGGCAGAGAATATACATCAATGATTATGGAAGAGGTTATCTACCTATGTCCACAATGGTGAGAAAAATAGATTAAAAGGGAAGACCATTCCTGCATGAAAACTGTTAATTATCCAGGAAAAGTAGCATAGAGGAGAAGGAAGAAAGACGAAGAAAGACTTAAAAACAATTGTGAATCTCTGAACTTCTCAGTTTAGCTACATACTTCCTTATGTAGTCAAGATGTATATGACAGTAAATAGGAAAGTAGATCAAAGAGCCATGAATATTTGCTCGGCAAGTTCCACTACTCAATTCCTGTACAAAACACCAAAAAAAAAAAAAAAAGTTTTAGCATCAGGTGAGAAGAAAAAATGAGTCCAATGTAGTTTTTAAAAACTGTACTGTGAATTGTACTAGGGAGAAAACTCAGGGAAATGGTGTATGGGAGCAACTGTGGAAATTTTTAACAGAGAATATTAAATGGGAAAAAAATCTCATGAGAAACCTTCCATGTTGGTATTTTATTCATAAAAAAAAAATCAGATCCCCCTCATGGCAGGGTGTTTTTAATCACTGTAACACTGGGAACTTGGAATGAAATCATCAAACTATAGTAAGTCTATTTATCCAACCAGAAGAACCCAAACAGTGTTCATATAATTTTGTTTCATTTTCATATCTTACTGGATCATGTCAACTGACATAGATGCAATTGCAAATGAAATTATCCTTGAACCACATCTCACTAATATTATTTATTTACAATGTGATTGTTCTTCTCTTGCAATTTATTCATTCTCAGAATACAATATGGTAATTTTATTGGAGGGAATGTGCATAAAATTAAATTTTCAAGACATGCTAGAGATTCAGTTAGCAAATAATGGGATTTGTGTCTGGGCATTCATCTCCTACAGATCTGCCTTACTCTGGCTTTTGCTGGAAAATCTCTAAGGCAAATCAGAATGATGATCATTTCATTTATTTGTATAGTGCCTTGCACATAGTAGGTGTGTGTGTTTGTGTGTATGTATATATATATCCATATGTATGCACATATACACAAATACACACATACATATATATGCATATATTATATATACATATATGCATATAGTGTTTATTTATTTTGCTTGTGAATTCTGCCTTTTGGCTTAGATGTAGACACACTTAAACTTTAGAACTGGAAAGAGTCATAAAGAGTGACAATCCTTCCCAACTTCCTGATTGTAGAGGAGAGGGGACCAAGGCCCATTGAAGCGGACATTAATTAACAGTAGATCTGGAACTCAAACTCAGGGCTTTTGATTCTTAGGACAATGCCTTTTTCTGTTAAATTGTGCTGCCTTGGAAGGGAAAAAAGGGAAAACTTTCTGCTGTCTTTCTTCAAGTTAAAACTTTGCTTATGATTGGCATATATAGCCCACATTAATTACATACTTCAGTTCATTTGTTTTATCCTTTATATCTCAGTCTCATGCATTTAGAGAACATTGGAGCTGAAAGGGACTTTAACAATGACATAGTTCAACCTCTATTCCTCCCAGAAGAGGAAATTTTACTAAAGATAAAAACAAGGGCAGAAAACAGAGGATGAATACAAAAAATATAGCACAGTTATGTAACAATAGGGTTGGGATTGCAGAAACTCAGAAAGAGCCAAAACTGCCAAGGAAAGCTAGAGACATTTTTAAAAAGCTATATTGAGGGGGGGAAAGGATTATAAATAAAAAGATAGGTGTGCTGCTGGAGATTAATGACACAATGATATCTGAGAAAAGAGAGAAGAAAAAATTGCTGAATCCTTATTTTATTTTTGTTTTCCTGCTAAGAAGAATGTACTTTGAATTGAAGAAGAATGGGAGAAGTGGTTAATAGAGAGAAAATCCCCAAGACTGATAAGAAGCTTGTAAGAAAATGTCTAGCTTTTCTTGTTTCCAGTCACTAAACCCAATTCAAGTCACTGAGCCCAAGTGAATTACATTTTTTGGGTATTTATAGAATTTGCATATGTGATTTCTGGCCACTGTCACTCACTTGTGAAAGATCATGGATAATAGATGAGGAACCTAGAACTAGTGAGGGACAATTACATTGATTTTCAAAAACATGAAAGAAAAGAGATCTTTTATTTCTGATTTTAAAAAATTTATTTATTTTTAGTTTTCAATATTCATTTCCACAAGATTTTGAGTTCCAAATTTTCTCCCTATCTCTTTCCTCTCCCCACCTGAAGACACCCTGCATTCGGATAACCCCTTCCCCCAATCTGCCCTCCCTTCTATCACCCACCTCCTCCAAATCCCACTTATCCCCTCCTCCCCTACTTTCCTGTAGTGTAAGATAGATTTTCACGCCAAATTGAGTGTGTGTGTTATTCCCTCATTTAGCCAAATGTGATGAGACTTAAGTTTCACTTTTTCCCTCTTACCTCCCCCCTTTTCACCTCCATTGACTCCTTTATGAGAGATAATTTGCCCAATTCCATTTCTCCCTTTGTCCTCCCAATATATTCCTCTCTCACCCTTTAATTTTATTTTTTAAGATATCATCCCTTCCTATTCAACTCATCCTGTACCCTCTGTCTCTGTCTCTGTCTCTGTCTCTGTCTCTGTCTCTGTCTCTGTCTCTCTCTCTCTCTCTCTCTCTCTCTCTCTCTCTCTCTCTCTCTCTCTCTCTCTCTCTCTATATATATATATATATATATATATATATATATATATATATATATATATATAATCTCTCCAACTACCCAAATACAGAGAAAAGTCTCAAGAGTCACCCTTTCCATGTAGGAATGTAAACAGTTCTTTAGTAAGTCCCTTATGATTTCTCTTTCCTGTGTACTTTCCATGCTTCCTTGATTCTTGACTTTGAAAGTCAAATTTTCTCTTCAGCTCTGGTCTTTTCATCAAAACTGCTTGAAAGTACTCCATTTTATTGAGTTACCATTTTTCCCCTGAAATATTACACTCAGTTTTGCTGGATAGGTGATTCTTGGTTTTAGTTCTGTCTCCTTTGATCTCTGGAATATCATATTCTAAGCCCTTCAATCCCTTAATGTAGAAGCTGCTAGATATTGACTTGTCCTGATTGTACTTCCATAATACTCAAATTCTTTCTTTTTTGGCTGCTTGCAATATTTTCTCCTTGACCTGGGAACACTGGAATTTGGCCACAATATTCCCAGAAGTTTTTCTTTTGGAATCTCTGGATTTTGGAATCAGTGGATTCTTTCAGTGTTTATTTTATCCTCTGGTTCTAGAATATCAGGGCAGTTTTTCTTGATAATTTAATGAAAGATTGCCAGGCCTAGAGGCCTGTATTGGGCTACCCGAGTCTTTTTTACCTGTCCCAGGTCTTCGGTTGGCCAAACCGGATAAACGTATGAGAGAAAGGTCGTTCCAGAGTCGAACAAGGGTTGAGCTTTATTACAGGGGTCTAGTTACAAATGCAGGAGAAGTCTTCCTTAGGAGGAAGAGGGGGAGATATCCTAAGGAGTCTAGATCTTAAGGGATTGGAAGTAGAAGTACAAGCGGGGAGAGAGGGGGAGGGGAGAGAGGAAAGAAAAGAAGTGGAGCCCTACTATCCTCTTGGCTCCACACATGCTAAGAGCGCTTTCCGGCTTCCTCAATCCTACTTAACCTTCAGCCACACAGTTTGCATCTCAATACCGTGCTGTTAGGTAACTAGGTGTGCTCCAATCCGGGATGACCTCGAGGGCAGGGAGACTCCACCCATCACGTATCTCCAAGGGAGAGGCGGAAATACCCGAGCTAGCCGAGCTAGCTCAGTCTGACCTTCTCGAACCCCCGCTGTTCATGGAGGGCCTCGTAAGACTCTAAGATTTGGAAGTCCCACTTTTACCCGCCCGAGACCATCCACATGGATTTGAGCTTCCAATCCCAACATATCCCCTTCTTTGTTTTGCGCGGAGCGCACCTGGCTCTAGAGCAAACAGTGGCTGGAGGCTGAGTGGATTAGGAAGGCCTTTAGCATATGAGTACCCTACAACAAGACTTCATTCACACAGAAATCTGCAGCTAGCACAACTGACAAAGGGAGGCATCAAATAAAACAAAGATGAAACTAAATGGCTGAGTTACAACAGGGGAAGTGCAATCAACTAATCCCAAAGCATATTTTAAGAGGAGCAGCTGGTGTAGGCGCCTTACATCACCACAACCTCAGTCATGCAAATGGATCTCAACAACCAAGCCTGAATGGCCAAGCCTGTGGTATTCAGGTGAAAAGTTGGTCACCCCTTCCCCCCCCAATGTCCTGGGTTTGTGATATCAAAGTACTCCTTCAGCCGCTGAAAAAGATGCCTAGATGGAATGGGCAGCAATGTTGGGATGAGTGCTGCTTCCTCTCTGGGCAGCAGGGTTAAAGCTGTTAGCAGCAGGCTCAGGTGGTGTATGATCCTTCTCCGGGGTCTCCGGGCTCTCCGACATCGGTTCTCACCTACGGATCCTTCTAATGGGAATCTACGCATGACCTTTTCCTATGGAGACACAAACATACCCTGGACCCCATATTAGTATCTTAAAATGTCTCATAGCTGGAGTAGTATGTGAGCCTTTTGAGACAGCTGTATCAAGCTCTGATTGTATTAGGCCTCTTGATCTTAGCTCTGATTGTGTTAGGCGACCCTTTCCCCTTCTTTGTTTAGCGAGGATCGCCTTTAAGGTAAAATTGATAAGAATGCATAGTGGCTGTTTATTTTGGTATAGCTGCTGCCAGGTGCTTACAAATGCTTCATTAACATCTGTAAGGAACCTGACTTTCCCAGATTTTTTCTTTTTAACAAACACAGGAGCATTCCAGGGTGCTAATTGCTCCTTAACCAGTAGTTGTAGTGCCTGGAGTTTTTCTGGAGTCAGGGGCCATCGCTCCACCCAAATCGGGGTGTCTGACTTCCAATTCAAGGGTGGGGACTCCAGTACAACAGCAATGGCCCTTACTAAAAATTTGATGACCTCATCCCGAGGCGGCTGATAGCCATTCCGGCAATCAAGACATAATCGGAGGCTGAGTACTGTAATTGATTTCCTGTAGCCTCAAACTGCCCTGTTTCTGTAAATTGCTGATAAGCCTGGGGGGCCTGAGCCCCTAGCCCACCGGTAGTGCTCTTTACCATCTGAGAAAATTCTGATACCCAAATCACATTCTGCCCGGGGGTAAGGCAGACTCTAGCTAAGCTCTTCCAGTCATTAGGAGTCAGAACGAACTGACCACTGAGAGTCTCAAGCATGGCTATGACAAAGGGTGAATTAGGGCCGTGCTTGGTACAAGCCTCTTTAAGAGTCACCACTCTCTTCCACTCTATGGGTATGTGGCTCCTTCCTTTTTCCAAACTGGACTGTGGCCCTGAACTGTCTGACCAATGGAGCAGGTTATAAGGAGGCGCGGAGGGAAGGCACGGCGTATTCTCCCCTGCCTCGCATTTTCCATCCGCTAGATGGAGCTCCGAACCTATTTTTTCTTTACACTCCTTAACTTTCCGCTTAACTTTCTGCTTGCCTGGACTCTCCGTCCCTCCCGTGTTCTCCCCTCCCCTCTCTCCACTTCCACTCTCATTCCAATCCCGCCCTGGCCTCTCCGGCCCTTCCAGCAGGCTTTTAATTACACCGAATATCAGGAAATCTAAATCCTCCAGCTCCCCAGGGTATTGTTGCTCGTAAGCAGTCATTTGCTCTCCGACCGCTCCCCATTTTTCTCTTGATATTCCTGCCTGCTTGAGCCAAGGAGAAACTTTCCAAATCCTTTTACAAAATTCTCGGAGGTCATCTAACTCTATTGTGACCCCCGCCTTCCTGCATTCCCTGTGAAGTTTCTCAGCCCAGACCTCCTGTTCCTCTGGCTTTATTACTGGCAATAGATTCCCCATCTCCGCCCTTTTCCCAGGGGTTTGGGAAGCTTCTCTCCCCTTTCTCTCCTTCCGAATCTAGGATTCGGGACTCGCTTCTTTCACAGCCCCTTCCGGGTGTACCCCAAAAGCACCCAGGATTATCTACGCTCCCAATCCCTGTTGGGGTGCCAACTGCCAAGCCTAGAGGCCTGTATTGGGCTACCTGAGTCTTTCTTACCTGTCCCAGGTCTTTGGTTGGCCAAACCGGATAAACGTATGAGAGAAAGGTCGTTCCAGAGTCGAACAAGGGTTGAGCTTTATTACAGGGGTCTAGTTACAAATGCAGGAGAAGTCTTCCTTAGGAGGAAGAGGGGGAGATATCCTAAGGAGTCTAGATCTTAAGGGATTGGAAGTAGAAGTACAAGCGGGGAGAGAGGGGGAGGGGAGAGAAGAAAGAAAAGAAGTGGAGCCCTACTATCCTCTTGGCTCCACACGTGCTAAGAGCGCTTTCCGGCTTCCTCAATCCTACTTAACCTTCAGCCACACAGTTTGCATCTCAATACCGTGCTGTTAGGTAACTAGGTGTGCTCCAATCCGGGATGACCTCGAGGGCAGGGAGACTCCACCCATCACGTATCTCCAGGGGAGAGGCGGAAATACCCGAGCTAGACAAGCTAGCTCAGTCTGACCTTCTCGAACCCCCGCTGTTCATGGAGGGCCTCGTAAGACTCTAAGATTTAGAAGTCCCACTTTTACTCGCCTGAGACCATCCACACGGATTTGAGCTTCCAATCCCAACAAAAGATGATGTCTAGGCTCTTTTTTGAACATGGCTTTCAGGTAGTCCCATAAATTTTTAATTGTCTCTACTCGATGTATTTTCCAGGTCAGTTGTTTTTCCAATGAGATATTTCACATTGCCTGTTATTTTTTCATTCCTTTGGCTTTGTTTTATAATTTCTTGATTTTTTATAAAGTCCTTAGCTTCCATCTGCTCCATTCTAACCTTTAAGGAATTATTTTCTTCAGTGAGCTTTTGGACCTCCTTTTCCATCTGGCCAATTCTGCTTTTTAGGGCATTCTTCTCCTCATTGGCTTTTTGGATTTCTTTTGCCATTTGGGTTAGTCTATTTTTTAAAGTGTTATTTTCTTCAGCATTGTTTTTGGGTCTCTTTTAGCAGGTGTTGACCCACTTTTCATGATTTTCTTGCATCACTCTCACTTCTCTTCCCAGTTTTTCCTCCATCTCTCTTATTTGATTTTCAAAATCCTTTTTGAGCTCTTCCATAGCCTGAGACCAATTCATATTTTTCTTGGATGTTTTGGATGGAGGAGCTTTCACTTTGTTATCTTCTGTTTGCATGCTTTCTTCTTCCTTGTCACTAAAGTAAGATTCTACAGTCTGATTTTTTTCTGGTTTTTGGTCATTTCCCCATCTGTTTACTTGACTTTTGAGCTTTCTGTCAAGGTAGTTTTCTGCTTCCAGTGGGTGGTGGTAGGTACACTGTCGGCTGCTTGATCCTCCAACAATCTGTGGACCAAGAGCTCTAGAGATAGTGGTTGCAGGTTCCCCTGCTGCTGTGACTGGCATGGGTTCCTCCTTCCCCTCCCCCCTGCACAACCCTGGGGCTGACAGACCACTTGAATCTCCTGAACTGGTCCCACAGGTTTTTTCCGCTGACCTCCCAATTTATCCTCAGTGTTTTGGGATCATGAAGTCTGGAAACCACTACAGGTGTGAGAAATTCAGTCCCCCCAAGGCCTGTTCAGATCCTATCTGTGCTGGTATGGCCCATGCAACACTGTGCCCTGCCCCCTGTTTGGCATGATAGACATTTCCTGGCAACCTTCCAGGCTGTCTTCAGCTGAAAACTTGCTTCACTCCATCATTGTGTGGGTTCTGCAGCTCCAGAATTTGTTTAGAGACATTTTTTGCAAGTATTTGACTGGACTTGGCAGAAGCACTCTAGAAAGTCCATACTGTTACTCTGTCATCTTGACTCCCCCCCCCCCCAAGAAAAGAGATCTTACAAAAGTATATACCCACGAGTTAACTTTATTTTCTGATAAATTTCTAGAGAGGATTGTGAAAAAGGTAATTGACATCTTTAAAATGATATGATAATCATAAAAATCTCCCATTAGGCTATTTAGCCCCTTAAGGCCAGGAACTTTGTTTTTGCCTTTCTTTATATTACCTCCCCCCAAAGAAAACAAAAAAACCAAAGCCAAAACAACTTAGTGCAATACCTGACATACAATAAGTCTCTAATAAGTGTTTGTTGACCAACTACAAGTCAACATGACATCATAAAGTTAGATTAGCCTTCTTTCCTTTTTGAAGAGTAACCCCTTTATAAGGTTTACTAAAGTCATAGGTCAGGGAAATTTTGTGGACAGAATTTGCCTAGATTTAAGCAACATATATGAAAAAAGTCCCTATGCTATTTTGTGGAAAAGATGGAAAAATATAGGCTATATATAAGACAATTGCTTTCTTACATTCCATCACACTCCAGGTTCTTACATTCCATCACACTCCAGGCACCTCTTCAGTCACCTACAGCTCCTTAGCAATTGCTTTACCCCTGTGCAGGCACCCTCCATATTTCCTCCTTCCCTTTCTCATTATTATTGTTAAGTCATTTCAGTTGTGTCCTACTCTTTGTGACTCCATTTGGGGTTTTCTTGGCAAAGATACTGGAGTGGTTTGCCATTTCCTTCTCTTTCTCTTTTTTTACAGATAAAGCAAGTGAGGCAAACATGGTTAAGTGATTCACCCAAGTGCTTAAGACCGGAACTGAATTCAAGTCTTCCTGATTCTAGTTGTAGTGCTCTATCCATGGTACCACCTTACTGCCCATGTCTGACACCCTGGGATAAAGCTCTATTGAGTATGAAAAAACTGAATTCATTTCTCAATAAATTTTTTTAATTTTCATTTTATATTTTTACTCCATCTTTCCCATTTCATCACAGTGTAACCAAAACCCCAGTTACCATTGTTCAAATTAATCCTCTATCTGCCACTAAGCGCTCCTTTAATCCATTGTATTCAATTCAACCCCTCCAAATTCTCATTATAAAACTGTTGAACCTTTGTCTCCTGTGCCTTCTTGAATACCTGCTCCATAAATAAATAACATGATTTCATTTTAAAACTTTTCCTTTCTTACTTCTTTCATCTTATTTTATTCCCTGAGATCCACATCTCACCTGACACTGCTTCCTTAGCTACCTTTTAGAGTCCTTCTTTCCTTCCTTCCTTCATTCCTTCCTTCCTTCCTTCCTTCCTTCCTTCCTTCCTTCCTTCCTTCCTGCCTTCCTGCCTTCCTGCCTTCCTGCCTTCCTGCCTTCCTGCCTTCCTGCCTTCCTGCCTTCCTTCCTCCCTTCCTTCCTGCCTTCCTGCCTTCCTGCCTTCCTGCCTTCCTGCCTTCCTGCCTTCCTGCCTTCCTTCCCGCCCTGCCTCCTTCTTTCTTTCCCTTCCTCCCTCCCTCCCTCTTTCCCTCCTTCCTTCCCTCCTTTTCTCCCTCCCTCTCCCCTTCCCTCCTTCCTCCCTTCCTTTCCTCTGTCTCCATGACATCAAAATGTATTTATATTTCCTTAAATACCCTAACATCACAATTTCTTCACTTACTCATTTCCTGTGACTGGCTCCTTTAGTCTATCATAACTAAGCAAAAAGCTTCCTACTCTTGACCTTTTCATCACTCACAAGTAATCTACATTTATAAACTTTAGAATTTTTTTTAGTATCTATTTTCACTCCTCTTCTCCTTCTGCTTTGCCTCTTCAAACATTGTTCTTGTCCACTGTTCCCTCTCCTTCAACATTATTTCCCAGATCATAATACTTGTACTAAGCACACTCTTTCTCTTCTTGGTCCCTAAGTGAACTGGTTCAATTCCCCATTGTCCCTATTCAATTCCAGTCCCTTGCTTCTTTATCCTATCAAAGATCTTGCACTGCCATTAGATAGTGAGTTCTTTGAGAGCAGGGGTATTTTTTTTTTTAACTTTTGTATCCCCAGCACTTAGCACACTGCCTGGAACATAGTAGATGTTTAATAAATACCAATTAGAAGAATGATTGAAACTAAAACATGAATGACAACAATAACTTGGATATAGGTATATAGGTATCCAGTAGTGGACCCTATGAATCTATGGTTGTGTCTTTGATATGTGAAATAAATGGTGACTGTCTTCTGACTCCTCACTTGAGAGTCTTGAATTTAAAAATAAAAGATCTATTAGTAGAACAAGAGCAGGATGTATGGAGCTGTTTCTTCCTTCCTTTTTTTCATTGAACAAATGCTCATTGACTGCCTAATATGGATGTTGATAACCTTAGTTTTCTCTCCAGGCATCAAGCTTGTGCTGTCATTCTATATATCTGTCTGTTCTTGGACCAATGTGGTTTTTAAATAATCTGTTTGAAAGTTCTATTCAATAGTTACAAAACCACAAGTGGCATTATTTGATTGAGGCTTACTGACATGGCAGGTATCTGCAGAGATTATTATAAATATTCCAAGGATGGTCGATGTGTCTTCTTCTAATCTCCATGTGACAATGTTGTCATGTATATGTTCAAAGTGTTACACTACATATCCTTTATCTATAGCTCAAATATTTCTTTAAAGCAGATACAATAGAATTCTATTGCACTGACGATCCCAAAGAGTACAATGTAGAAATCTTTCCATATTTCTCCCACTATCATCAAATTTTTATAAGTTTTTCAGGTTTAGGAAATAAAGGTATATATCACTTGAGATACAGTGTGTTATTCACACTAAGTGAAAATCTTCCAGAAAATAACTAAGGAATTTTATCAAGATGCCAGCACCATTATCTGGTTTCAATGTATTGAGAAGACAGAGAATGGCCTTTTTCCATTTTATGAAAGGCATTCCTGGGTTTGTCAGTGGTGAGATGCAAATGCTCATTTAATTTCTTTAAATTTTGATTAATGGTAACAGAATGAAGAGAAAGGGAAGGAGCTGGTTGGGGCTAGGGGAGGCTCAAGCCACATTATGCAAACAAACATCTATTCAGCTTAAGCATTACAAAGCCTATGTCATTACATGTTACATCTAATATGGAGAGACAATGATAACTAGCAGTTACATAATGTATTTAGTTTTCCACAGTCCTTTAAAATATTATCTCCTTTAAGGAAAAAGGAAAAGAAGCTACATGTTCTAGATTGTTTATAGCAGCTCTCTTTGTTATGGAAAAGATGGGAAATTGCAGGGGTGCCCATCGATGGTAGAATGGCTGAACAAGTTGTAACATACAGTTGTGATGGAATACTACTGTGTTATAAGAAATAATGAGCTTAATGATTTTAGAAAGACATGGAAAGATTTGCATGAAATAAGTGTGAAATGAGCAGACCCAGGAGAACACCGTATATAATAATAGCAATATTGACTTTGAGCAAATAAGTTATTTTGTCTATTATAAATGCCAAAATTAAATATAAAAGGACATATGAAGAAAGATAGTATCTGCATTTCATCCTCACAGGCAACCCTGGAAGATAGGTGCTGTAAGTATCCCCATTCTACAGATGAAGAAATTGAGGCAGAGAGGTGACCCAGAGTTAAACAGTTAGTCATATCTGTGGTTACATTTTAATTCAGATTCTTCCTCTTTTCCTTTTTGTCTTCAACCTTTCTCAATATCAAGGTCTCCCTTTGCATCCTGGGTCATCTTCAGTCATCCTGATGAATATCTGGTCACTGGATCCAGATGGCTCAGGAGGAGAAATGAGACTGGTGACCTTGCACAGCCCTCCCTCATTCAAAACAAAATCAAGTGCAAGTCATGCCATCATTTCTCTGATGGCAGGGTCTTCTTTTGCAACAAAGAATGAACACAACAACACAACAACACATATACTATATATATATATATGTATAAAACATACATGTTATATAATATATGCATTACCCCTTACACACATACACATTACATATATAATTATGTTTATGATATATAAATATATGTAAAAGAATATTTATGAGTATATCATATGTACTTATATACATGATATACACAGACACACGTGTGTGTGGCCATCAGCAGAAATGTAAATAAATAGATAATTCCTTTATGTAGCCTTCTACTAGCACTTAGCACAGAATACTTCAAGGAGTCATTTAAGAAAATTAAAGAGAATAATATGGAAATTTAAAATGACCTATGCCATGCCACAGGCATTCAGGGAAAATAGCATTTTCCCCTCCTTTTCTTTAAATAGAATAACTGAGGAGCATAAGGAGTTACGGAGGACCACAAAATGCTGCCTGACTTTTATTTCAGTAAGATGTAATACTTGAGATTTTTTGAAGGCATTGAGAGAATGGGCTATTTGACTGGTGTCCCAATTAAAGCTTTCTGGTGGTAAAAGGAAATGTTAAATAAAAAAAAAAATCTCAGAGAAAGCTGCTGGAGAAATCATGAAAAATTTACTAAGGTTACAAAAGCTCAGAAAATATTCCATTGGCACAGATGTGTTATTTAGCTGAGCTTATGTGTTTTCAATCCTAATAGAATTTAATGGCCTAACAAGGTCAGCCGGTGATATATGCTTCCTCTCTCTGCTTCTTTGTTTGCATTTATGAGACCCAATTAGACTAAAAATACCATAGTGTGCATGGCAGAAGCATTTGTATTACCAATAAATCTAAATAGTTTTCTGTTAATTAGAGGACCAGCCACCTTGGCCCCTGTTTTTAATGGCCTGGCCATGGCAGAGGAAATTCACAGTATAAATATGACCATGATAATGTTTTTTATTTTTACTGTTTTTCTTGTGGCTGTGGTAGAGATGACTGCCTCTAGATATATTTGTTCAAATTAATGTGAACTGATGGTCAGTCCTCTTATTGCTTTCCAATAAGCCTTCAGTGCCATACATGACATATTCCCTCGCACACATAAATAGACAATCTATTCCCAAACGTTGCATTTTTCATAGTCTCTTTTTTATAGTTAACATTAATACAGTGATTTGAAGTTAACAAAGCAGTTTACATCCATTATTCTGTTTAATCCTTGCAGCAACCCTGTAAGGTAAATGCTAGCCCCATTTTACCAAGGCTGAGAGGGTTAAGTGAATGGTCTGGGATCACACAGTTAGTAAGTGTCTGAGGCAGATTTCTAGCTCAGAGCTTCCTGACTCCAAGTACAAGATGCTGTCCATTGTACCACACAGACTCATTTTCAATGAGTACACTGCCATCAGTTTTCATGACTCATGGGAAGACTTAGGATTGTAATTATTAGCAGAACTTCCTAATTGTAACTACACCATTTTCTTTTGGAGTTGAAATTGAGCCTCAGACACTTACTAGCTGTACAACCCTGGGCAAGTCACTTAACCTCTGAGTGCCACAGTTTCCTAATCTGTAAAATGGGGACAATGGCACCTACCCCCCAGGGTGGTTGTGAGGAGCAAATAAGATAATATTGGTAAAGTACTGGCAAAACTTAAAGCACTGTGTAGATACCATCTATTATTCTTTACTCTCCCTCAGAGATACAATATGTAATGACACAAAGTTTGTATTGAATAGGCTGAGTATATTGCCATTCAAGTGGTACATCTTTAGCCTCTCTCCTTCTGCACCAAGTCCCCCCCGGCTCCCTCCATTCTTCCATTCATTAGTCAAAATTAGAAAAACAAAATTAACATTTATATTTCACTGCTGATGAAAATAAAAGTAGGCATGCCTTTCTTTAAATCGAAAATGACCATTCTCTATCCCTTTGAAGTATTGAAAGCCTCATAATGATACCTGTTAGTGATATGACTGGCAAGAAGAGATCTGTAATCTATCACATAGAGGTCAGGGTCTGGATATTATGGGGGCTACTGCCTTCTGGAATTAGAAGATTGCAGAGAAGGAGAATGATGACCACCACAACAAAAAGGGCAGGAAGTAGGACAAAAGACCTGGTAGGTGTATCAAATTCACCTCAGAAAACCAGTGGTAGCTGGAGTACACAAGTAAGGCCTGGGAAGATCGCAGAAATGTCGCATGTTCCTTCTGCTAGTGGTTCTGAGACATAAATTGTTCACATTAGAGAATGTTTGCAGATTTCAGCCTAAATCCTAGCATCCCAGCTGGTAATAAATGGGAGTCTTCCTGGCTCACTAATCTCTAACAGTTTCATCAAACATTGCAGGATCAATCACTAGGAAAACAAACCTGTTCTTAACATTCAGGTTCCTTTACCTTTCAGTATTTGTTGTACTGATACATTTCTTAATTAATGGAAAACTTTTTAGCTCCTTTTTTATCATTGTGGATAGGTTTTCTTGGAATGAATAAACTACTTTTGGACTCTAATGCAATCACAACTTCTGCCAAATGCATAAAAAATTATTTTTAAATAGTATGGAATTCAGCAAAGTTATTGTGTTCATTTTGCCACTAATAATCTGTCATAATAATCTGACTATACTTGGTCAAGTTGCTTCCTCTTTCTGGGCCTCAGTTTCCTAACCTACAAAATAAGATTTTTGAACTAGGTATATTCTAAGTTGCCTTAGAACAGGGGTGGGAAACCTGTGACCTGGAGGCCACATGTGGCCCTCTAGATCCTCAAATGAGACCTTTTGACTGAATCCAAACTTGATCTGTGAAGTTTGGATTCAGTCAAGGGACCTCACTTGATGACCTAGAGTGCTGCATGTAGTCTTGAGGCCACAGGTTCCCCATCCCTTCCTTAGGGCTTTAAAGTTTATGTTTCCACATGGTTAGCTGTAGATATTCTAAAACCCATTCTGTTTCATGCTGCATCTTCTGCTTCAAATACATAAGAGAAGAAAGTCAGATACAACTATTTCTCACTTTCTAGATTAGATGTGTTTCTGAGAAGTTGAGTTTTAAGTATATCGTTATTTATTGAGTTGTATTTTTTCTAGGGACTTAAATATAATGAAGTCACATTGCCAAAAGAAAGGTACAATGCTATAGCTGGATGTAAATATGAAAGATCTAGAGATTTATATATGCTGAATTGTTTTCTTTTTTGCTAGAAAAGAGGAAAAAAGTCTTTCTGGCTAGTTTTCATGTATTTTAAGACTACAAAGATCTGAAGGCTACCAATAGTTTTGTTTTTGATTTTTTTAGCCTTAAACCCAATTCACTCTAGAGTTCATAGACTGGAAAACAAGTCCCCACCCACCTAGCACAGAGTGAATGTAATTACTAAATAGTAATTGTTTCCCTTTTACCCAGGAACCCTGAGGGTCTTCCCCTTTCATTTTAATTTTTTTTGTGTGTGTGATTAGTGGGAATATCCCTTGAGTACCTACTTAAAGAAACCTATTCTTGAATAGGTGTATCTCACTCAAAGTGAGAATGTGATAAGACCTTAGCCTGAAATGGCCAGGGTCTCCCATTGCATCCTGGGCAGTCTCCTGCCATCATGATGAATATCAGGCCACTGGACCCAGATGGCTCAGGAGAAGAAAGTGAGGCTGGTGACCTTGCACAGCCCTCCATCACTCAAATCAAAGTCAGTTGCAAGTCATGTCATCATATTGATGTCACGGTCCTCTTCAAGAACAAAGGACAAACGCAAAAGCAACAATATTATACAACATGGTATCATGATTTACAGGTTCTGAAAGCTTTTAAAATATTTGACTTAAATCAGGACTCTAATATCCTGCTAAAGCACTAATAATATTGTTAAAATTAAATTTTTTTTTTAACTTGGACAGACCCAGGATTTCATTTCTTTGAATATTTCTTCCATTAGCACAGATTAGTGACACTCTTGTTAATGTTTTTATCTACATCTTCTATAGATTTTGTCTCTTCAACATCCCTAAGGCATCAATGTACCACTTAGACTATGTTATCACACATTCTTTTCTTATGGCCAGCCTACTTCTTTTCCATATTGTTTATATCCTTGATAATGTATTTCACATTACTTCATTTGAGTATTATTGTTGGAAACATATTTCAATCTACTTTCACTCTTTCCATTATGCGTTGGGTTATTATATTTTTAATTATTCTAAGATCATTTTGGATAAGTATGACTCATGCGGCATCAATGGAACAATATACATTTCATATCAACAAGCCACTATGGCATTGAGAATTTTGGGATTCTTGAAAATATTATGCAGTACCTTCAATGTAATTTATCCTTATGCCCTTCTCCTACTTTATTCTGGGACATGCTCTTTAATCTATAACTCCCTTATAAAGTTGATTGCAAAGAGAACTTAGTTGGACAAGGTACTCAGTTAACTATAAACAAGGGTCCTATACATCTTTATCCATATTTATTTTAGTATCAATAGTTAGATAGCTATCTTTCCATTTTTTTCTAAGTTCTATAGCATGCTGTACTTTTCTGTGCATTCCACTTGATAGTATCCCAAAACTATATGTCACTATTTGCCATCTGCTAATATGAGCATTTGGAAGAACTCGATGTTAACATAGAATCATTCTCTCATTTATATTTTATGCACGATTTCTTTCATATTCTCAGAACACACGAATCCATGGATAACACTTGATTTTTATATTAGTACTTAATTCCAGATGTTTCCATTTGTGCAAAATGGAGTCATATGCATTTTAAAGAATCAGTTTGTTAAGTTATTAGTAACTAAAAAACTGGAAATATTTGGCACCAGAAAAGCTGTGTACTATCCCTGACTCAGTCACTTACATCCTTGGTGAAGTCACAGTCTCCCTAAGGATCAGTTTTACTTTCTTTAGAACCATCATGTTAATCTTTGCTGTGCTTTCCTTACAGGATTGTTGTGAAAATAATAGGCTAGAATAATCTTTGTGAAAGTAGTTTAGAAATGGCAAATATCTTTAAGAACATTTATACTATAGGAATTAGCTGCTATTCTTCTGTCCATCTCTCCTTTCTTCCTATTATTATTGCTCTCATTATTATTGATTTGAAATTTTTTGTATTAGGTTTCCTTGAAGTGGGTTATGATTATGTGTATCTGCTTGTGCATCAATATATATGTGTGTATGTATGTATATGTATATATGCACACACATTCTTTCATACTCATACCTACATGAAGACACATATTCAAACTTTTCCATACTTTCTTACATTTCATATGCTTCTATAAAAGGGTAGGATAGAAGAATAAGAATAATTCATGACGGTTTTTTGGAATATAAATTCAAAATTTCTCTCTTCATCAGTACCTCATGTTCTTGAAAAAATGATATAAAGCAAAAGTTTCTAATGAGATTGAATGCCTACGTAGGAGGGATCAGACTGTAGCAGTGGAATCAGAAGATGTGTGTTTGAATCCACCTCTGTTACTTAGTAGCTATGATCTAACATTTCAGAGCAAGTAATTTCTCTCTTCTCTGGGCCTCAGTTTTCTCATCTGTAAACTGAATGGTTTGGATTATTGACATTTTAAGTTAACTTCCGACTCTAAATTTGTTATCCTATGTATATTTAAAAAAAAAACAAATGGATAAATGTTTTGAGAACTGATGTTTATGTTTTTAATGTTTCCATTCCATATAAATTTCAGTGTGCAGGCTTAAGTATTTTGACTAGAAGGGAAAGCCAAAGAAGGCAATTGCTTTGACGGAGTTTGCTCATATCTCACCCTCTAACTCATAACCTTAGTGAGGTAGATAACTCTGTTCATGAAATCCCAGTCTAAGGGAGCTTGGATGGAAACAGATAAGGAGAGGGGATAAGAAATGAGATTAAGTAGAATCAGTCCTTAATTAGTTCTCCAATACCCATACCAATTAAAAACCAGTAGCATTAATCCTTTTTCTGCCCCCATAAGGATACTTGTTGTTTCAGAATAGCAAAAGCAAACAAGGAAAAAAAAAAAGATAAAAGGTAGGGTTTCTTTACCAGGGATCTTTTAAACACACACACACACAACAAACACACATAGGTATATCTCTCTATATGTATCTATTTGTGTATGTATAAGTATATACATGTATATACTTATACTTCTTTTTAAAATTTTATTTATTTATTTTTAGTTGACAACATCCAGTTGCATAAGCTTTTGAGTTCCAAATTTTCCCTGTCTCCCTTCTCTTCCCCTCCCCAAGATGGCATGCAATCTGATGTAGGCTCTACATACACATATTTCTATATGACCATTTAGATACATGCACATACATATGTACATATGCTAACTCTATTTTAAAATATTTGATTTCCTTTATAATACTATGAATTTTATTTTATGCATTTAAAATATAATTTTAACAAAGAGTCCATAAACTTCAGTAGATTGCCACAGACATTCAAGACACGTAGTTCTAGTGCTTCATCTACCATATCACTTCAATGCATTCACCAGTGTGGTATAGTTTCAGCATGGCATAGAACATCAAGAACCAACCTCAGAGATGGACAGACTCTGGGTTCAAGCCTTGGCTCTGACACAAATCAACGCATGACCCCCATGGACAACTTCTTTAATCTCTCAGTGTCTCTGGCAGCTCTTAGTCTTTAAGACTGAGTCACAAGAGATTCTACTCCAACAGTTCAAAGTTCATGTCAAGCATTCAGAGGATAGGAACTTTGTCTGATTGGCTCCTATGTGCAATAACTAAATTAATCCAAATGGGGAGGAAAAGGCAAAATCATGGATAGCCCTTGCCCTGATGGAGATTACATCCCATTGGGTAGACTGAATATAAAAGGACAAATGTGTGTATACATGATTATTCAAGGAAAGAGAAGACAATAGGAGATACCCACGTGTTTTGATTTGGCCGATGGGCATGCAACAAGAGGTAAAACTTGCATGGTTGAATTGAAATGAAGGAGAGTACTAGTCTTGCCCCAGACCTCCATATCATTTCCAAATGAATAGTATATTCAATACAAGCTGTTAGCCTATTTTTTGGGCCTCTTGAATGAATGGCTCCTAAAAATTTTCAGATAAATTTTATTATACATGCATAATAGCCTTTTCCTATTATCATCAATTCCTCTACTTTTTGAAAAAGGAAATTAATATTTCCTTCTCCTATCTTTCTCCTCAAGAAGAGGCAAATAGATAGCACTTTTCAGAATGGAGAGTTTTCTTTTGACTTTGATAAGATGCTTTACATGTATTCAACCATGATCCTAAAAATGCTGGAGGTTAGAGTCTTCAGTTTGTTGATTGACAGGAAGGCATTAGGAAAAACATTTGTGTGTGACCACCCAGTGAGAGGCAGCTGCTCCAAATCCCTCTGTCTGGGTAGATTGGGGCACCTATGTAGAACATCGAAATCACTAAAGAATGCAAAGAGCATTCAAATGAATATATCTAATGAGCTGTACAGGCCTGGATCTCAAAAGAGTATTTTGAAAGCAAATGTAAGATTTCAAACCACATGGAAGAAAAAGCAAAGTATCATGAAATTTGTCTCATTTTCTTCAGCAATAATGTGTACTCTTTTCCACTAAGTCTTATTGTTTGCTCTAAAATGAAACAAACACACCCCATCCCTCCCCCCAAACCATTCAAAGAACATTGCTTACATTATCTTTCTTTTGGAATTTTAAGAGATTTTCTGATCTTTCCTTTCTCCCTCAATCTTTCTTGATGTAAAGGATTTGCTTCTTAGATGTGGAACAAAAATCCATCAGTAAGTACCCCAATATTACCCTCAGGGATAGGACAGGGAACTGATCCAGTGATGTCTACAAGCAGGCATAGTCTTCTAAAAAACTAACTTGAAAAATGAGCTTGTCATCACTAGGGCTGCCAAAATCATTTATGATGATAAACTCATCATGGGGAGACTAATTCCCATTATAGTGCAAATGAGTATGACACTATGTCTATCTGAAGATTATTTCAGTCTGAACCTAAGGGAACAAAACAACTGGAAGAAAAAAAATATAACTTGGTGTTTATTTTCTCCTTGGAAGATTGTGTGAAGTTTACTTGAAAAGCCAAAATGAATTCAGTAAAACTGAGATGGATAATATGCCTATCCTAGTACTGCTTGGAATTTACTTTTTCAGGAAATTTCTATGATCTGCTAGAGCCATAACTAACAATACTTTGGAGGTAGGAAAAGTAGCACTAACAGATGCTAGGGTATAGGAGCTGCCATAAGGGAGATCTCTGTGTTGGAAGGGGACGAGCTTGATTCTGGGAAGAGAACAGCTCACCTGAGATGTTGGTTGTTAGGAGGAAGAGGTAGACTTTAGGACACTATGAGGTTTATAACCTACCAAATGACTGTACTTGCATCTTGATTCCCTTTTTTCCCTCCTTATGGCTCTGATATCTGCCTTCCATTTTAGGCTTATAATTTAATTATCTTTGGCCTTAATTAACCTCAATTAGTTGAGGTTGAATTATTCACATCATTTTTCTTAGGTCATCAATCATCATTCCTTCAAGGCAATGGGCAGTATTATAGATGTACATATTCTAAAATTTTGTTTCAGATAAATAGTCATTTTCTACATTCAGTGGGTGACAGAATAACATAGTGGATAGAGAACTGACCTTGAAGTCAGGTAGACTTAGATTCAAATCCTTCCTCTGAAGCACACTAGCGGTGTAACCCTGGTTAAGTCACTTAACCCCTTTAACATCCTAGGCAGCTCTCTATGATCCTAAGCTGCCTAGAAAATACTGACCTGTGTTTCTCATTTTGGAATTTCCTATGCCATTAAAATTCATAGGTTTAGTACATATCCTTAATCAAAATCTAATTTTAAAAATGACAAAATAGCTAATATTAATAATGACTATATGTAATATATAAATATATTAATCAATTAATATTAATAATAGCCATTTAAGTTCTACAAAATATCTCACAAATATAATCTCATCTTATCCCCAAAACAAACTTGAGAAGTAGGTTTTATTATTTTTATAGATGAGGAAACTAAGGCAGGCAGAGATTGAATGACTTAGTGTCACACAGGTTACAAGTCCCTGAGACCTGATTTGAACTGAGCTCTTCCTGACTCAAAGTCCAGTACTCTATTTACTTTACCACCTAGCATCCAGAAAGGAAAGGGAGTTGACTAATGTCCCATTGGTAGGAGAGATAGAATTTGAGCTCATGGCTTCTTGCTTTAAATCCACTGATATTTCCAATGCAGCAAATATTCACTAAACAGTACTAAGCTTGGTGCATCAGGGCCAAATATAAATTTTAATTGTGAGGTCTCAACAAGGAAAGGTTTCAACTGGAGCCTGACAGATATTTGTCAGGAATATTTAATAAAGATTCATATTTTGGTTAGGGACTTTTTTATGATTTATATCTTAAAAAAATGAAGAGATTATCTAGTGCAACCTCTCATTTTACAAGCAAGGTAAATGAGACCAGCAGTATTGAAGTGATTTGTCCAGCAATAAAGAAATAGTCATGGGAGAATTTGAACTCAGGACTTCTGATGCGAGATACATAGATCTTTGCTTATCTCAGTCAAAAGATCATTTTCAACAAAAATATTCTATATTTCTAAAATATATCTTGAACTCTCAGATTCAGTACCTTTAAAGATGCTTTGAGGACTTCCCTCATCCTCACTGGGACTATTGATGCCTCTCAGATTTTCAAATTCTGCCTTGCTTATGACTTCATACCTCAGAATGATGTTTTCCTTATTTGACTTCGCATTAATTCTAGGATTTTGTCATTAATCTCTCATTCACTACCTTTGCCTTCACTGAAGGTCTTCATATTGTTTATTTTTAAATAATACTATTTTCTTCTTTATTGAGGTGTTTTCTGTTCTTATCAAGTTGCTTGAAATTAATTCATTGTTAAAATATCATTGATGTCTTTTTTCATGCCATATTCATTTCCAAATATATCATCTTGACCATGGAACAATTCCTTGTAAGAAAGAAAAAGAAAATGTTTAAAAGTTAATTGATCCTGATGAAAAGGTCAGAACTCAGTAGAAAATTTGATCTTCAAATGCAGGTCTCAAGAGAGGCATGAAAATGTAAACAGGGGGAAAAAATCCTGTTACACAATATGGAAAAACTGTTTACATCCCAAAAGGGAAGATGATACTTGCTAATCTTGATAATTGTATATTTATTATGAAGTGTAAAAAAGATATACATAGATAGAGGGAGTGGGTATAAATTAAATGATGTGATGATAACAAATGTGATTTAAGAGTGCAAAAGGACTGTAATGGGAGATGTGGAAAGGAGGAGGCAGAGAAAAACAAATTCCACCACAAGAAGAGGGACAAAAATATATTACTGAAGAGGGAAAGAGGGGAGGGAGATGAGCATTATTTGAGAGGTACTCTCATCTGATTGGATTCAAGGAGGGAATAACAAATGCAGTTAAATATAGAAATACAACAAGCTCTATAGGCAGTAGGAAGGAAAGGGGGAAAGAAAAGGGAGGGGAGACCAAAAGGGAGGGAAGAAGCAGTAAGGGAAAAGAGGACTAAAAGGGAGGGGAATTGAAAGAAGTGAAGGAAGACTGAGGCAGATGGTAGCCAAAAATTAAAACACTATTGTGGAGGGGAAGGGAGAAGAGAGAACTAAAAGCATAAACAAGGGAAAAGGGGATGGAGTGAAAGACACAGATAGTAATCATAACTGTGAATGTGAATGGAATGAACCCTCCCATAAAACTGAGACAGATAGTACAATGGATTAAAAGCCAAAATCCAACAATATGGTCTTTACAAGAAACATATTTGAAATGGGGGGAGGGGAGGGGAAAGGAGGAGGATTCCCACAAGGTAAAGGTAAAAGGTTGGAGAAGAATATATTGTGCTTCAACTGATGTAAAAAAAGCAGGGCTAGCACTCTTAATATCAAACACAGCAAAAGCAAAAATAGATCTAATCAAAAGAGATAAGGAAAGAAATTATATCCTGCTAAAAGGCACCGTAGACAACCAAGCAATTTCATTACTAAACATATATGCTTCAAGTGGTATAGCATCTAAATTCTTAGAGAAGAAGTTAAGGGAGTTACAGGAAGAAATAGACAACAAAACTACACTAGTGGAGGACCTCAACCTCATCCTCTCTGAACTTGATAAATCTAACCTCAAAATAAACAAGAAAGAAGTTAAGGAGGTGAATAGAACTCTGGATAAAGTAAATAGACCTCTGGAGAAAATTGAATGGGGATAGAAAGAAATATACCTTTTTCTCAGCAATACATGGCACATATACAAAAATTGATCATGTGACTAAGCCATAAAAATATCACAATCCAATGCAGAAAGGCAGAGATAGTCAATGCATCCTTCTCAGATCATAATGCAAAAAAACTTATATGTAGTCAGAGGCCATGGAAATATAAACCAAAAATTAATTGGAAAATAAACAATCTAGTCCTAAAGAATGAGTAGATTAAATAATAAATCATAGAAACAACCAACAGCTTCATTCAAGAGAATGACAATAATGAGACAACCTACCAAATTTTATGGGATACTGCAAAAGCACTGTTAGGGGAAGTTTTATTTCTTTGAATTTCTACATGAATAAAAGAGAGAAAGGGGAGATCAATGACTTGTGCATGAAACTGAAAAAGCTTGAAAAAGAACAAATTGAAAATTGCCAAGTAAACACCAAATTAGAAATACTGAAAACCAAAGGATAGATTAATAAAATTGAAATTAGGAAAACTATTGAACTAATAAATAAAAGTAGGAGTTGGTTTTATGAAAAAAAACATAAAATTGATAAACCTTTGGTCAGTTTGATTAAAAAAAGAAAGAAGAAAACCAAATTACCAATATCAAAAATGAAAAGAATGAACTCACCTCCAATGAGGAGGAAATTAAAACAATAATAAGAAACTACTTTGTCCAACTGTATGCCTAAAAATTCAACAATCTAAATGAGATGGATAATTATTTTAAAAAATATAAATTGCCCAGATTAACAGAAGATAAAATTGAATACTTAAATAGCCCCATCTCAGATAAAGAAATTGAACAAGCCATCAATGAACTCCCTAGGAAAAATCTCCAGGGCCAGATGGATTCACAAGTGAATTCTATCAAACAGTTAATTCCAATACTATGTAGACTATATGGGAAAACTGGGGAAGAAGGAGTCCTCCCAAATTCATTTTATGATACAAATATGGTTTTGATACCCAGACCAGGAAGAGTCAAAACAGAGAAAGAAAATTATAAACCAATTTCTCTAATGAATATAGATGCAAAAATTTTAAATACGATTTTAGCAAAAAGAATACAGCAAATTATCATGAGAATATACATTATGATCAGGTAGGATTTATATCAGGAATGCAGAGCTGGTTCAATATTAGAAAAACTATTAACTTTATTGGTCATATCAATAACAAAACTAACAGAAACCACATAATTATCTCAATAGATGCAGAAAAAGCTTTTGACAAAACACAACACCCATTCCTATTGAAAAAGCTGGAGAACATAGGAATAAACAGAACTTTCTGTAAAATAACAAGCAGTATCTACCTAAAACCTTCAGCAAGCATTATATGCAATGGGCATAAGCTAGATGCATTTCCAATAAGATCAGGGGTGAAAATAGGATGTCAATTATCACCACTATTAATCAATATGGTACCAGAAATGTTAACTATAACAATATGAGAAGAAAAAGAAATTGAAGGAATCAGAATAGGTAAAGAAGAAATTAAATTATCACTCTTTGAAGATGATATAATTAGAGAATCTCAGAGAATCAATTAAACAACTACTTGAAATAATAAACAAGTTGCAGGTTACAAAATAAACCCACACAAATCTTCTGTATTTCTATGTATTACTAATAAAATCTAAGAGCAAGAGATAGAAAGAGAAATCCCTCTTAAAGCTACAGTAGACACTATAAAATATCTGGGAGTCTACCTGCCAATAACAAAACAAAACAAACCAGGGACTGTATGAACACAACTACAAAACACTTTTCACACAAATAAAGTCTTAGTAAGTAGAAAAACATCTGTTGCTTGTGGGTGGATTGAATCAATAGATTAAAAATGACAATTCTGCCTAAATTAATTTACTTGTTCAGTGTCATACTAATCAGACTATCAGATAATTCTTTTGTAGAGCTAGAAAAAATAACATCAAAATTCATCTGGAAGAACAAAAGGTGCAGAATATTAAGGGAACTAATAAAAAGAATGCTAGGGAAGGTGACCTAGCTCTACCAGATCTCAAATTGTATTGTAAAGCAGCAATTATCAAAACCACTTGGTACTGGCTAAGAAAAAGAAGGGTAGACCAGTGGAATAGCTTAGGTACCAAGACACAGTAGTCAATGAATGTAGCAGTCTACTGTTTGATAAACCCAAGGACCCAGCTTCTGGGGGGACGGGGAGAAAGGGAGAAGGGAGGAAAAAAAATCTAAGCTATGTGGAAGTGATTGTAGAACACTGAAAACCAATAAAATAAAAAAATAAAAAGAAATAAAAGCTAATTGAGAAAATAGTCATTAATGACAGTAAAATAAACTTTCTACGTACCTACCTTTCAACTGAGTGGTGAGTATCAGATTCCATCATGCTCTGTGACAGGGGTGTCAAGTTCAAATAAAAATGGAGCATTGCAATCTGCCTATTGACTTAGAAAAGCACAAATTAATAGCCTCTGTATTGTATTATATCTTTTTTAAAAAAATTGTTAAACATTTTTCAATTACATTTTAGCTAATTCTTACATACCTGGTAGTTTTTCAGGTCCCAAGATTGATTGTGATAGTTAAACATGTTTGAATGCCTTTTAGACTCAGTGCTATTTATTTGCTTTCAGTTATTGTGTCTATTATTCTATTGGGTCTGCTCTTTCACTCTGAATCAGTTATACACATATTCATGTGGTTTTTTTGAAATTTCATATTTATCAGCCATTGTACTCTAAGATAATATTTTATTACATGTATATATCATAGTTTTTTCAGTTGTTTCCCAATCAATAGGCATAATTTTGATTCTAGATTTATAAAGAAAAGAAATGCCTGCAAAAAATATTTTAGTATTTATGAAACATTTATCTTATTCTTTTACCTTTTTAGTGTATGCCTAATAAGAGGGCATATGGAGTAGGAAGAGACTTTTCAATGTGAACCACTTAATGACTTTTTAAATTTTTCAAGGTTTCCTCTCCTTCCTTCCAACCCCCCCCCATAGAAAAACCAATATACAACTCCAGCAACAACAGCATATCAGTGTATTTTAATAACATCCGTTATTTCCATTTTTTAAAATAATCTTGGCCAACTTGATGTGGTAAGCTTAACAATGACAAAGCTCAGAGTTGTGTCATTGCTTTTATAGTCAAAATTGACTGGCTGCCAGGACAGAGTATACATTATTGTTTCACTTAAGAGTATTTTCCAGTAAAGATACTTTTCAACATTCATTTTTGTAGGATTTTGAGTTCAAAATTTTTCTCCCTCCCTCTCTTTCATCCCCCCTACCCAAGACTGAAAACAATCTGATATAGGTTACACATGTACAATCGTGTTTAACATATTTCCATATTAGTCATGTTGTAAAAGAAGAATCAGAACAAAAGGAAAAAACAGCGGGGGGAAATAACCAAAAAAGAAGTGAAAATGGTATCCTTCAATTTGTATTCAGACTCTATAGTTCTTTCTCTGTATGTAGACAGCATTGTCCATCATGAGTCTTTTGGAATTATCTTAGATCATTGTTTCAGTCAACAAAAAACTGGAATGTAATAACAGATAGTTTGGACAATAGAATCAGAATCTAAAAAGATGTTGATGTATTCCAGTATCCACTAAATCTAATAAAATGTCATTTAATAGTGATAAATGTATAGACTTAAACTTCAATACAAAAATAAAATTCATAAGAAAAAGATGGAAGAGAAATATTTATTACAAGAATGAAAATTCAGGGGGGCGGAGCCAAGATGGCGAAGTAGAAAGACGCACATACACATAGCTCCGAACACACAAACCACAGAACGGCTAGAGGGGACCAAGCCAGGGTGAATTCTGCACCCAAAGACCACTGAGTATTGGAGCGAGGGAGATTCCTGCTCCGGAGAGACCTGCGGACCTCTCGCAGGGGGTCCTTCACGCCGCGGACTGGGCGCCGGGACGGGGAGCAGAGTGCGGCCCTGCCGCGGCTGCGACACTGAGGGGAGGAGATCCGAGAGGGCTACGGGGACGGGATCTCCAGCGGCCACACGGGTCCCCCCACCCACAGAGGGACCTGCAAACCTCTCGCAAAAGGTCCATCGCGCTGCAGACGCGGAGCCCAGCCCGGACCTGTGGCGGCCGCCGCAGCTCCGAGAGGTACAGATCCGAGAAGGCTCCAGAGACAGGATCTCCAGCGGCGGCACTAGCCCCCCCACCAACAGGTGACTGATGGGGGTGGGTGAGAGAGTCTCTTTGGTGGGTTGAGAGGGGAGTGGGGTGCCCCCAAGGCTCGGGCCCCCCCGGGAGGTGGGGGTTGAGAGGCGGCTGCGGACGGGGGCTCCCCAAATGGGCAGGAGCCTGGATCCATTGTGGAAGGTCTGTGCATAAACCCCCAGAGGGAACTATGCCTGAGAGGTGGCCCTGCCCCTGACCACCTGAACTTAATTCTCACACTGAATAGCAGCCCTGCCCCCGCCAAAAATCCTAAGGCGGGAAGCAGCATTTGAATCTCAGTCCCCAAACGCTGGCTGGGAGGACCAGGAGGCGAGGTGGGTGTGAGGAGAACATTCAGAGGTCAGGCCACTGGTTGGAGAAAATGCCAAGAAAAGGGAAAAGAAATAAAACTATTGAAGGGTACTTTACCGGAGAAAAGACACTTCTTCCCTTCCTTTCTGATGGGGAGGAACAATGCTTGCCATCAGGCAAAGACACAGAAATCGAGGATTCTGCGTCCCAGCCCACCCAATGGGCTCGGGCCATGGAAGAGCTCAAGAGGAATTTTGAAAATCAAGTTAGAGAGGTGGAGGAAAGACTGGGAAGGGAAATGAGAGGGATGAGGGAGAAGCATGAAAAGCAGATCAGCTCCCTGCTAAAGGAGAACCAAAAAAATCTTGAAGAAATTGGCACCTTGAAAACTAGCCTAACTCAGCTGGCAAGGGAGGTGCAAGGGGTCAATGAGGAGAAGAATGCTTTCAAAAGCAGAATTAACCAAATGGAAAAGGAGATTCAAAAGCTCACTGAAGAAAATAGATCTTTCAAAACTGGAATGGTACGGATGGACGCTAAGGACTTTTCGAGAAAGACAGATATCTCAGAACATACCGTGCAGATTCGAAAAATGGAAGATAATGTGAAATATCTTATTGGAAAAACAACTGACTTGGAAAATAGAATCAGGAGAGACAATGTAAAAATTCTGGGACTACCTGAAAACCATGATCAAAAGAAGAGCCTAGACATCATCTTCCATGAAATTATCAAGGAAAACTGCCCTGAGATTCTAGAACCAGAAGGCAAAATAAATATTCAAGGAATCCACAGAACACCACATGAAAGAGATCCAAAAAGAGAAACTCCTAGGAGCATTGTGGCCAAATTCCAGAATTCCCAGGTGAAAGAGAAAATATTGCAAGCAGCTAGAAAGAAACAATTCAAGTATTGTGGAAATACAATCAGGATAGCACAAGATCTGGCACCCTCTACATTGAGGGATAGAAGGGAATGGAATAGGATATTCCAGAAGTCAAAGGAACTAGGACTGAAGCCAAGAATCACCTACCCAGCAAAACTGAGTATAATACTTCAGGAGAAAACATGGTCTTTCAATGAAATAGAAGACTTTCAAATTTTCCTGATGAAAAGACCAGAGCTGGAAAGAAAATTTGACTTTCTAACACAAGAATGAAGAGAACCATGAAAAGGCGAACAGCAAAGAGAAATCATAAGGGACTTACTAAAGTTGAACTGTTTACATTCCTACATGGAAAGACAATATTTGTAACTCTTGAAACATTTCAGTATCTGGGCACTGGGTGGGAGTACACACACACACACACACATGCACACACGCACACATACATAGAGACAGAGTGCGCAGAGTGAATTGAAGAGGATGGAATCATATATTAAAAAAAAAAGAATTAAATCAAGCAGTGAGAGAGAAATATTGGGAGGAGAAAGGGAGAAGTTATATGGGGTAAATTATCTCTCATAAAAGAGGCAAGCAAAAGACTTATTAGTGGTGGGATAAAGAGGGGAGGCAAGAGAAAAACATGAGGTCTACTCTCATCACATTCCATTAAAGGAAAGAATATAATGCACACTCATTTTGATAGGAAAACCTATCTCATAATACAGGAGAGTGGGGGACAGGGGCACAAGCAGGGTGGGGGGGAGGATGGAGGGGAGGGCATGGGGAGGAGAATGCAATACGAGGTCGACACTCATGGGGAGGGAAAGGACCATAAGAAAATAGAAGTAAAGGGGGACAGGATAGGATGGAGGGAAATATAATTAGTCTTATACAACACAACTAGTATGGAAATCATTTGCAAAACTAAACAGATATGGCCTATATTGAATTTCCTGTCTTTCAAGGGGAAGGGGTGGAGAGGGAGGGAGGTAAGGAGGTTAGAACTCAAAGTGTTAGGACCAAATGTAATGTTCTTACCACTGGGTAACAAGAAATACAGGTTAAGGGGTCAAGAAAGCTATCTGGCCCTATAGGACAAAAGAGAAGACGGAGACAAGGGCAAGGAGGGAGGATAGAGGAGAGAACAGATAGGTCACAGGGGCAATTAGAAAGCTCGGGTTTGGGGGGGGAGGGGATAAAAGGGGAGAAAATTTGTAACCCAAAATTGTGTGAAAATAAATGTTAAAAATTAATAAAAAAAAAAAGAATGAAAATTCAGTATGTTAGTTATGCCACATGGCAGCCAAAAATGACCAGTGAATTCTTGGACTAAAATAAAAGAGTCAGATTTTCCAGGAATGTAGGGGAGGTGGGGTTATGCTTAAGGTCTTCTATATTCCTCTGACCTATTTGCAAATATTGTATTCAGTAATGGTCAGATAAACTTAAGAAGGACATTGTCCTCTTATGGATGCTCTCAAACAGTCAGAATTTTGAAGAGCCTTGAGTCTGTCATGAAATTTGTTTGACAAACTGGTCAATGTTTACCCTGAAGAAGAAAAAAAAATGAAGTGTTCTGGTGAAACAGCAATTAAATGTAATTTTAGGCCACAGAGGGGAGAAACAAGAGCAAAGATGAATGTTAGAAAGTGGCAAATTTAATTTAGGTATCTGGGAAAATTTTCTTAAAAAGTAGAGATATCTAAAATTGGAATCAATTGCCTTGAGAAGTCGTGAGAGATATGCAAAGAGAAGATGGATGATCTCTTATTAGATGTGGCATAATGGAGATTCCCTTTGGTGACAGTGTAGATTTGAGGGCCCGATCCATAGTAGGTATTTATCAAATGTTTACTGATTGAGTGAAGGATTGATTCTATTATTAGTTATTTTAATATTTTCCCACTTTCTTTTATTATAAATTTGCTTCATTTTCAGTTCATGGAACAAAGCAAGTATTTACATGATACGGTACAATGAAAAGATAATTGTACATGAAACTACAAATCTAACATGCACAGTGTGCTATTCCATTAACATATGTATTTTATAGCTTACACATCCTCTTTTGAAAATCAATATGTTTCTCTCCTTCATCCTCCTGTAAATTAGGGAAATTACAAACTACCCAGCATCTTTGTCAAAAAACCAAACAAACTAGAAAACCAATTGGGTCATGAAGAGTTGGATACAACAGAAATGACTGAACAACAGATTAGGAAATCTCTCTTGGTCTTACAAATTAATGCCAATGCCTTAAACATCAAGAATATCAGCTGATTTTGATACGCTTTTCCATGCTTGTAGTTCCTCTACTAATTTTAGTTATATTATTTTACTCATGCAAACATTTAAAATATTATGAATCTGAGAACATGTAGTTTTCCTTTATGTACTTAATGTGAATTATATGTTTTAGTTCTTCATTGTCCTATTGTGACTATACTATGCTTCACTGATATTTATATAAATGTACAAGTATCTAAACTTGTTATTTGCTTACTTGTTTATTTGTTTGCAATACTAGATCTCCCTATCTTAGCCAAGCAGGAAATACGACTTCTCATTTTTTTTGATCTTGTTGCTGTTGAGCACAGTAGCTTTGACATGTTCTATTTCTGACTTGGGCCAGATTGCTATAATTTAGGGAACCTAACAGCTCCACACTCCCAGGAAGTTATCGTATTGATGCTAGACTTAGTATGAACACCTCATCTGACAAGCAGCAGTATAACACATTACTCCCTAGTTCAAGTAATCCATCAGCCCCAACCTCTCCTGGATCAGTAAATACAAGGATGCAGCACCATTCTTAGCTTACCTACATTTTTGTTATATAGACCAACATGTGATGTTATGGATATACACATAATAGTCTCAGTCTCCCTCTAAAATGAATGTACTATTGCAACATGGGATAAATGCTTCATATCACAGGAAACTTGAATTTTTGTACTGTTATTACGTACAGCTTTGATTATATGCTAAGTAATCAGTCTTCCAGAAGTGTTCTTGTTTATTGTAAATTGTATAATATATGTGCAGTGTATTTTGAACAATTCTATATAGAAAAATCATAATCTTATTTAAGATATTTTTGAAATGATGGTCATATCTTGTAAATACAAACTATGTGTCATGTTGTACAAGGCATGCATCT
Organism: Notamacropus eugenii; assembly: GCF_028372415.1. Classification (NCBI taxonomy): domain Eukaryota; kingdom Metazoa; phylum Chordata; class Mammalia; order Diprotodontia; family Macropodidae; genus Notamacropus; species Notamacropus eugenii. Next base: position 411,261,069 of record NC_092874.1, read on the forward strand.
TTATGCATCATGATAGTCTAGTTGTATTATACTTAATCATGTAGCTCTATATATGTTCTCTATCTTATCTACCAAAACATATCATACATTCATGGCATTAAATATTAACATATATAGCAACAGTAAGGTATGTATATATATACGTATATATATATTATATATATACGTATATAATATATATATACGTATATATATAATATATATATACGTATACACACACACACACACACACACACAACACACACACACACACACAAATACCTCCCTTTTCTGGACAATCTTCAATATCTGCCCCTTGTTTTTCATGTCGGTTCTAGGAAATAACTCAATCTTCATTCTTTAACCTAATAAACTATGCTAGCATCTACTGTTCCTAGATTCTCTGCAGTGAATGGTCATTCACCACCATTTTATTAAGTCTGACTTTCCCAAGATCGCTCCCTATAAAACCAACAAATTCATGTTATTTATATTTTACAGTCTATTTTTCATTTTAGAACTTCTCTAAATGTGTGTGTATTATCTAAGAAATGCCTCTAGATTACAAATTATTTGCAAACAAGGTAAAGGCCCTCAACTCAGTTGAGTGGTTTATCATGATAATGAATATTTTGCCTTTGACAATTGCATTATATACATTACCTTATTCAATCAAATATTTTTGCAGTATTCATCTGTATTTGCTTTGATGATTTAGCTCCCAGAATTCTCCTCTATTCCTTTGCTTTCTGTAGGGATTCATGTTAGAAATTTTATTACTACAAATTTATAGTAAAAGTGCAGCTCTTTAAAGCAATAGAAAATTATAAGATCATACAAACCCTACCGATATCATCCCTTCCTTCATCCATGCAACAAGTACATAAAAAGTCCTGCCCTGTACACATTACAAAAGATTGGAGAACAATAGCTGGTTGGAGAACTGAAGAAAAGCCTCCAAGAGGGTAAGAACTGAGCGTGATACAAGGAAGAAACAAAGCAAAACATTAAGCCTTTGGATCACCTCCAAGGCATCACAGGAGCATTTACTTAATTCTTTTAAAGACAACATTCGATCACTAAGAGTAAATAGCCCGGGACTTTCAGACTGAGGTAAAGGAGAGTGGCTAGAGTATGGAGCAATGTAGAGAACAGTCTTTCAGAAAATGATGTATTGTGTTCATGGATGAATGAGTAACAATAATAGTTAGCATTTATTTGGCATGCATGCTAAAGTTTGCAATATAGTTTACATGTGTACTATGTACTATGTCTATCTACCCATATACGTCATAAGTGCACATCTATCATACTCATATCATATCTACGTACATGTACATTTACATGTGCACTACATCTGCCCACCTATATATCTGTTCTTGTTGTTTACATGTACTGTATTTATCTACCCATATTTGTATATCATAGCAACCTTATGAGGTAGCTACTATTATTATTTCTAGTGGGTAGATGAGGAAACTGACGCTAAATAAAGTTGTTACTTCCTGAGGGTCATATAGCTAGTATCTGAATATGTATTTGAACTCATGTCTCCTGGCTTCAAATGTATTACTCTATCCCCTTAACTATAAGAGGCAATCCTTGTTGCCCTCCAAGAACTTATAATCTTTTTTGAAGTATTTGATAAAAACAGGGAAAAGAGCTTACAGGAGAGATAATAGAAATTTGAAAATTAAACAGTGATAGGTTATTGCAACCCTCCCAATGTCGAATATCAACCATGGAGGGAGCAGAGAGGTGCTGCCAAAGTTAGTATGCTCAATGACAGGGAGATTTGCCAGGAGGAACTACCAGCAATTCCCTCTTGGAACATTCTGATTGTTTACCTGAAAGTAATCAATAATATCTTCCCTTGATAAATGAGATGTTTTCCCTGAAATATATTGCTTGATCAGCCCACTTGTACTAACTTGTACCAAAGAGGGTCTCTTATAGAGACCTAGACTTAGCCTGAATGAATAAATAAATGCATTTTTAAGCAAGAGAAGAAAGAATGGGATCTGTTTACAAAATTCATTAATTCTTTGCTATGTGACTTTCTTGTAAGTCTGTATTTTGATGATGGATAATTTATATTAATGTTCTATCTACAATTTTTGTGTCTATAATCAATTTGTACATTAACCTAAAGTAAAGTATTAAACCGGCAATGTTTTAACAATGTCTTTATCACACTAATCTATCGGAGCTTGTCCTAGGCAATAAAGATGGTGGTTTTTGTACCCTTTTGCCAGAGTATCTCATTCATGTTTTTGAAAATAATAGAGCAAGTATTTAAAATACCTGTTTAGCAATTGCCTATTTAGTAAGCAGTTACTGGATTGTTTCTACTTCAATGCAAGGATGGTTTAAAAAGTAACAGTGAATACCAAGTATCTGGGGACATGGGTTTTGGCATTAAAGCTTACTCTGATGAGTATCTGGATTCTGTGTTAACCTTAATTTGACTTATTATCAACCTATGAATGGCCTTGGAACCATACCTGTCTTTATCTACAAAATGGTTCTGTAACAGTATTCCTTTTTGCTCATTCTTCTGTTTATATGTTGACCTTGTAAATGATGAGACATTAGCTTATAAACAGGAATGGAAATAGGAATCTCTACTAATAAATGAGTTAATCTTTCAATATATCTAACAAAGGTCCAATGTCTGATAGGAAAGGAGTTGCTAGATGGAATTTTTTGCAGATATCAATTTCCCAAGCATGAAGATAGTACATGGTTGAAACACCTTTGTGGGCTCCTACTAATTCTTGGGAATCAGTAAAAAAGAAACATGTAAATACATACTGGTAATGTTTATAAATACCGCTAAACTGATATTATCTATAAGCAAAATTTATGTGCTATGGGAAAAAAAGAATTAAAAATTAAAATTATCTTCTTTTATTGAAGAGATTGGAGATTATAGATGTTGATTGTCACATATTCAGATAAACAATATACATGTTTTGGCTTGTTTTGCTTAAATGGTTTTATTTTTTTCTTTTAAAAAATCTTTGTTACAAGAGATGGCTGGCTGATACAAGGAGGAATCTATTTGAAAATGAATGAAATTAAAGGAATGAAAATGCATTAATTGTTTACTGTACAAAGAACTGTGCTAAATGCTGGGATACAAAAAATGAAAAAAAAAAGAAGAAAATTTCCAAGTTTAAAGAGCTCACATTCTAGTAGGAGAAAGACCAAACATATTATATGATGTTTCAGAAAAAAATGCAGCATAGTTCTTGGGGGACCAGAAACAAAGTAGATGGTATTAATATGCAATACCTTTTAGTGACATTTTGTTTAATAAAACTATATTTTTCTAATGTTGAAATTTTGACAGTTTCAAAATGACAGAAAAACCAAAAGATGTTAATAATAATGAGATATGGATATCTATATATTTAAAGAAAAGTATTTGATGTCCTGGGTAAGCCAAAACAAAGATACAGGTAGGTCTGACTCTCTGCATAAGCTAATTAGATGGCTGTGTATGTAATGTGATATTATGACCTGTCAGAGTATCTGAAATTCCCAGTATTGATCATTGCTTTGATGGAAAACATTAAAGCTCTCTTGAAAAACACATTTTATGTGGGAAAGATAATACACCAAACATTTAAGGAGAGCCCTGAGGGAAAGAGAGGCCAAAATGTATACTGGAAAGAAACCAAAGGGTCCTAAAGCAGGTAGAGTTGTCAGTTGCTGAAGGATAGGATAGATCAGAGCTAAGCTAGGATCTCTGCAGTTAGTGAGGAAATAATCAGAAGCAAAACAGATTTTTGAGGAAAGATGGGGTAAAAAAAAGACAGAAGAGTAAATAGAAGAAAACAGGATGGAGGAAATTGCACAGGACTCTTAGCTGTGAATGTGACTGTGATGAATATGCCCCAAAAGTGGAAATGGGTTGGACAATGGGTTAGAAACAAGAATCCAACAATATGTTGCTTATGAGAAACACACTTGAAATAGAAAGACACACACAGAATTAAAATAAGGGGCTTGAAGAAAATCTATTATGCTTTAGCTAAAGTAAAAAAGGCAGATGTAGAAATTATGTTCTTGGACAAAGTAAAATCAAAGAATGAGTCAATTAAATGAGATAATCAGGAAACCCACATTTTGCTAAAAAGGTATAATAGACAATGAATAATATCAATACTAAACATATATGCATCAAATATCATAAATACAAATACTTAAAAGTTAAACAAATTACAGGAGAAAATCAACAGTAAAACTACACTAATTGAGAACTCCAATTCATCCCTCTAAGATGAGGTAAATATAAATAACAAGTTAAGACAATGGAATTTTGGAAAAGTTAGATTTCATGGACTACTGGAGAAAATTAAATTGAAATAGAAAGGGGTATGTTTTTTCTCAGTTGCACATGGCACCTTCAAAAAATTGATCATGTATTAAGGTAAAAAGCAAAACCAAACCTCAAAAACAAATAGAGAAAATTAGAAATGTTAAATTCATTATTTCATACTTTAGTGCAATAAAAAGTAATTGTAATCTACATAACAATGCCAAAAATTAATGAGTAAAATCATAGAAATGATCAATAATTTCAGTATAGGTAATCACCATGAGACAGCATATAAAAATTTGTTGGGAGCACCAAAAACTTTATTTAGGGGAAAATTTTTATTTCTAAACATATGCATCAATCAAAGATGGGTCAATGAACGGGGCATGCAAATAAAAAGTAAAAAAATGAACACCAAAATAGAAATCTTGAAAATCAAAGGAGAGATTAATAAAATTTTTGATTATTAAAAAAGCAACATGGTTACTGCATGGAAGTAATGTTGGTGTGCTGACTGCTATCCTAGCTGTCTTATGTAGATAGAATCTTGGAAAGTAGATCTCCTTAGATTGGTTTCTAAAAGAATCAGAGAAGTGTAGTAAGATACACCCAATTTTTTTCTATGACAGTTATGATTTCAAGAAAATAGCTTAATCTGTAACTATGACTAATTATAACTACAATATCACTTGGTTTGAGGAGGGATCAGAAAAACAATATTCATGTTAGGAAATCTATTTTAAGTATTTTGAAGAGAAATGCAGACTCTCAGATAAAATGTTTTGGGGAAACACAATGGTTTAAAGATCAGAAAGACAAATACCCTAAAAAAAGAACTATTTGAATCACAATATTGTATGAGATGAAAGCTGCATGGAACTTTGACCCATCAGCTTGTTTACATTTGACTATTTTCAGAGTTTTAAAGGTCATAAGTCAAAAATAGAAACAAATAACTGGGGATCATGAGAAAATTATACATTTATTTTTTGATGACATTGTTTTGATCTGATATATGGTAGTGAAATTGTTAGCTTTAATGTCATTCTATTGATGTTAGAATAATCCTCTCTAGCAGCTCAGTAAATGGATGCTATTGTTGAAAAAATAAAATGGATGTTATTATGATACCTAAATTGTCAAAAATATTAATAATGACTAGTATTAAAATATAAAAAAATGGACCTCAGAGCACATCAATATAGATAATCTCACTGTTGATGAGGATGGAAACCCATCCATGGCTATGGAATACCTGCATGTCTTTCCATAAACTCAAGGCATCCACACTGTGTGTGTTGGTATTTCATTATTTTCTCTTTTCTAGAGCCTGTCTAGTATTTTCCCCAATTACATAGCAAGAAAAAATTTTAGCATTAATTTTTACAAGATTTTGAATTCCAAATTTTTCTCCCTTCCTTCTTTCCTTTCCCTCTTCTGAAAATGGTAGACAGTTTGATAGAGTTTATACATATGCTATCATATAAAACATAGTTCTATATTTGTCACAGTTATGGAAGAGGAAACAGATAAAATAGAAAGAAAATCATGAGAAAGAATAAAAGATTCTGTTTTTTTATCTACTTTGGTTTCTGGTTTTGTTTTGTGGGATAATTCATCCTATTTACATTTACACTTATGATTACCCCCTGTGTCTTTTCCTCCTTGCTATTCTTCCTCCTGTTTGTCCTTTCTCTCCTTTCACCCTTTTCCTCGTCAACAAGGTTTTGCTTCTGTCTACCACTTCCCCTGATTTGCTCTCCCTTATATCACTCCCCCATCTCACCCCCATTACTTAATCTCCTCCATTCTTCCTTCTTTGTTGGGTAAGATACATTTCTATTTTCAGATAATTGTGTATATTATTCTTTCTTTGAGCCAATACTGATGAGAGTAAGGTTCAAGTGATGTCCATTGCCCATCCTCCTATCTTCCTCTCCACTGCAAAAGGTCCTTTAAATGTGAGATAATTTACCCCATTTTACTTTGTCCTTCCTTCTGCACCCTTTGTACTCCTCTTTCTCATTCCTTAATAATTTTTTCTGTCATTTTCTCAAACTCACCCTATGCTCATATGCTCTGACTATGTATATTCCTTTATCCATACTGTTAGTAATACAATTTTTAACAGTTACAAGTGTCATCTTCCATTGCAGGGATGTAAGTAGTTTAGCTCTAGTGAATCCCTTATGTTTTCTTTTCCCTTTTTATCTTTTTATGCTTCTCTTGAGTCTTGATATTAGAGGTAAAATTAACAGTTTATTTCTGGTCTTCTCCTTTTGAAAAGTTGACTTCCTTCTATTTCATTGCATGGCCATTTTTCATTTTGATGTATTATGTTTGAATTTCCTAGGTACGTGATTTTTGGTTGTAATCCTAGCTCCTTTGCTCTGCAGAATATCATGTTTCTTGCCCTTTGATTCTTTAAGTTTACTGTTGTCAGGTCCAGTGTGATCCTGATTGTGACTCCCTGATATTCAGATTGTTCATTTCTGGCTACTTTTAGTATTTTTTCCTTCACTTGTTAGTTCTGAAATTTGGCTATAATATTCCCTGGAGTTTTTATTTTGGGATCTATTTTCTGAGGTGATTGGTGGATTTTTTCAATGACTATTTTCTCCTCTGGTTCCAGGATATTTGGGCAGTTTTCCTTGACAACTTTTTGAAAGGTGTCTTCCAGATCTCCTTTGGATTATGGCTTTCAGGTAGTCCAGTGATTCTGATTTTGTCTCTCCTGGATCTGTTTTCCAGGTCAGTTGTTTTTCCCATGAGGTATTTTACATTTTCTTCCATTTTTTCATTCTTCAAATTTGTTTGATTTTTTATTGATGTCTTATTAGCTTCCACTTGCCTTATTCTAACTTTTAAGGTATGCTTTTCCTCAATTAACTTTTGTCCTTTCTTTTCCTTTTGGCCAATTGTATTATTTCTTTTTTTTTTTGAAATACTTAATTCTTTTATTTTTCCTGGAAGTCACAAATCTCTGTTGATGGACAAACTTGATTAGATGGAATCAGTGATTATGTTCCCCAATCCCCTTTTCCCCCTAACATACTATTTCTCAGTCTTCAAAAAGTCAATGGTGGGAGAAAAAAAGATTAAAATACATCCCAACTCTACTCCCCTTCCTCCACAATAAAAGCAAGAGCACAAAAAACCACTATATTTTGTGCCCTGAGTTACATCGAGTAGGGAAAATTGGAAGAGGGGAGAGGTGACATGGAAGAGGGCATGAGAAAAGGGTTATGAGGTGGGGGATACAGAAGGTATCTGTAGGTCTAGTCCACTTAGTTTTTATACTGAAAGGGTTCTTCTCCTGTCTCATTGAGGAGACAGGTATGGATAAGCACCTCTGTCGCTGTGTACAGATCACAGTTGGCAGAGGGGTGGCCATCTTCAAAGCAGCCCTTCTTGTCCTCCCCAACCATCCAGGGAATTCAGATGCTGGCACCTTGGTTGGCCATTTCAGCAGAGAACTCCTTGATGTTCTGAAACCTGTCAGGCCATGGACATTGTCCAGACCCCCATTGAGATCATAAGCTCAAATGTGATACTTGTGTCTCTTACTTAGTCTCTTGATAGCTTCTTCAATAAACTTTAGACCGTTCTCTTCTCTTATGGCCTTGGTATTGAAGTTAGTATGGCTACCAGCTCCATTCCAGTTTCCAGGGACTGGCTTATGATCAAATGTTACAATCATTCCAAAGTCTTCACACACTCAATGGAGAATGAAGCAAGCAATCCAGAGGTGATCTCCTGTTTCAGTCCCTTTACATGGTCCTATCTGAAACTCCCACTGAGCTGGCATTGCTTCAGCATTTGTCTCCCCAATTTTGACTCCAACAAATAGACAAGCATGATAATGAGCTTCTGTTATATCTCTTCTATAGGCTTTATCAGCTCCCACACGCCAGTAATATGGACCCTGGGACCCAGGGAACCTATTGGAAGGTCAACCAAAAGGATGTTCATCTGTTCTCATAAGAGTATACACTTGCTCCGTACCAAACCAGAGTTTCTGGTTGGTCACCATATCCATCATCCATTTGCAGGTATGCCTCAAATTGGTCTCTGCAGGTTTATGGTTATACTTGAAAACTTCACAGAAAACCAGATTTTTGGGGTCCTTTCAGAAGGGGTCCCAGAACATAGCAGCAGGAATAAGGTACATGTCACTTTTAGAGCTTTCAAACTGAAAAGTACTAGAGCCATCAAACTTCGATTCAGGTAGTTCTTTGATGCTCTTCAGTTCACTGTCTAGGGTTCAAGTTTTACAGCAAAATCCCTCACCAGTGCCATCGATCCCAACGTACATGGCCAGGACTTTGTTCCCTTGAGGTAGGTTCAGGTACATCTGCTTGATATTTTTGTTCAAGTGAGACCTGGCTGAGGAGGCCATGCTGGAAATTGACTTGGGTCTGGAAAGGCACAGAAATCAACTGTCAAAGTGAAGGGCACAGGTCAATTGCTCCACGGGCTCGCTGACTGGTGGGGCAGGTCAGAGACCCTAGTGGGTGGCTGTGGAGGTGGCTTTGGTGGCTACAGCTGAGTCAGCTGCTTCCTTTCTCAGCTCTCCAATTGCATTCTTTAAAGAGTTGTTTTCTTCACTCAGTTTTTGAATCTCCTTTTCCTTTCAGGCAGTTCTATTTTTTAAGTAGTTTTCTAAGCTATTGACTCTCTTTTCATAATTCTCTTGCATCACTCTTATTTATTTTCCCAAGTTTTCTTCTGTCTCTCTTATATAATTTTTAAGCTCCTTTTTGAGCTCTTCCATGAGATCTTTCTGGACTTGAGACCACTTCCCATATTTCTTTGGGATTTTTCCCAGAGATTTTCTTATTTTTTTCATTTTTGTTTCACAATAATAAACAGTAATTATTTTACTCCATTTCTTTTTCAGAGTTCTGTCTATACTTCATTACAGTCTTTTCACACCCCATGTGCACCTTTCCATTTAATTCAGAGTAAGGCTTGTTTTTTATTCTTTGGAATCTCTTCTGTTCCACCACTTGGCCTATATGCAAAACTGGTAGCAAATTCTTATTGGAAATATGGGTCTTTGTCTCAGGGAGGTTAATCATTAAAGAAGCTTTGAAATTTTCCAAGTAAAATACTGTCCATATTCCCCCTCTTTTTGATTCTGAGCTAATCATGTTTATGGACAGCTATTATGACATTTAGTAGAAAAAGAATTTCATCTTATATATATTTGGAGCACCTGCATACAAGTAATACTTGAAGGGATATTTCCTTAGTTGGAAAATGACCAATTTTTTTCTTTCCCTCCACTTCTCATCCCCCACACCCCATGAATAAAGTTTGGATGAATGAAATACTCAGAAAATCCTGAATCCAAATGAAGAATTTGCTCCCAGTTTCTAGGCTTTGTTGAAAGACATGATTTAGCCACATACAGTTACCATTGATATCTGCTCTTCAGTGCATTCTCTAAATTCCATTAATTTTAATTGCTTTATCAAGCTCTGTGAACAATTTAAATAAATGTTGAGGGATGAATAAAACAAGCTATTAATAGTAATACCATAATTCAAAGAGATTTAAAAGACATTGCATTTGTTTTTAAAATTTCCATACTGTATTGTCCAACTTTAAATCATAGTAAATATTCCAAAGAAGTAATAGGTAATTAGTTTGAGAAGTTCTCTAATGACAATTTATGACTATGTCTTTGGAGGTGATTGTACTTTCTAAATAATTAGTTCAATGCTATCATGATCACTTTACCCATGATGCTGGTACTCGTGTTGATTTCAGATAGTTCCTTGCTTTGTAAAAGAGTTTACATAATGTTATTCTTTGGTATTCTATAAAAGGCAGCATGGAAGGGGACCCTGAAGGAGTAGAATGAGAGGCTCTGAGTTTTAATTTGGATTTTCCTGCTCTTGTAATAGCCCTTTCAATATCTTTGACATTCTCAAAGTCCTAAGACTTCTCTCTCTGTTTCTCCATTTGCAAAATGAAGAAGAAAATATGCAATGACCTTGCTATTTTCTTGTTCTACCTAGACCAAGAGGACAGATGTTGGCTAACTGCTTGACTCATAGTCTAGGGGCACCAGGTAAGATGTGTTCCCCTCGAATGCATATCCTCATGATCACTAACTAGATAAAGCAATGTGAATGTGCCCTTCTCATTTGGGCATCTGTGAAACAAAACAATAAGGTTCTTGGTTATATAATAATAGTGTCTATAGAAGTGTGGCAGCAGTCTGTTTAATAACAATAACTTCTTATTTATATGATGATTTAAGACTACTTGTATAGCATTGTCCTCATAGAAACTAAATGAGGTAAGTGGCACAATTATATCCCTATTTTACAATTGGGGAAAATCAGACTAAGAGAAGTTGTATTCTGCTTATTCTAACAAAGATTAAATGTGGGAGCTGAGATTTATATCCAGGTCTTCACATAAAAAATTTAACATTTCTATCAGTATAAAAAGCAAATTCTCAGGTCAGAACTCAAGGAGAAAAGCAGATTCAAAGCAAAGAAAAAGACAGAGAATAATTAAATTCTTGGTTAAAGCATTTGAAGACCACCACTCCACTATTTATTTTTCTATTGCTCTTTGGGTGATGATCACCAATTCTTAATAGACAGAAGTGTTCGATGACTTGCAGTCAAATAATATCATGAAAATATTGGTATTAAAACATGGTCCTTTCTTTCAGGGAGAAGATTGGGGTCATTAAATGAACTTTATGAATAGATGCCCATTGACTTATCCAACGGCCACCCAGCTAAGCAAACTATGGTGCGTGATTGTAATGAAACATTACTTTAGTGAAACAATAATGAATATGTTAAAAAGGGAAAAGGACCTACATGTACAAAAATATTTATAGTAGCACTTTTCTTGTGGCCAAGAATTGGAAATTGAGGGGATGCTCATCATCTGGGGAATGGATGAACAAGTTGTGGCATATGCATGTAGTAGAATACTGTTGCTCCATGGGAAATGATGAGCAGGTGGATTTCAGAAAAACTTGAGAAGTCTTACATGAACTGACGCTAAGTGAATTGAGCAGAACCAGGAGTAAATACAGTACATAGTAACAGCAACACTGTGTGATGATCAACTATGACTGACAACTCTTCTCAGCAATACAATGATCCAAGACAATTCCAAAACATGATGTAAAATGCTATCCACATCCAGAGAAAGAACTATGGAGTCAGAATGCAGATTGAAGCATAATATTTTTATTTTTTTTGTGGCTTTCCCCTTTTGTTCTATTTCTTCTTTCGCAACATGACTAATGTGGAAATACACTTACGTGATTGTATATATATAATCCATATCAGATTGCTTGCCATGTTGGGGAGAGGAAATAGAAGGGAGGGGGAAAAAATTTGAAATCCAAAATCTTATAAAAACAAATTCTGAAAACTATCTTTTTATCCCTTAGCCTAGTTACAGGGAATTTGGGAAGAGGGGAGGTTTTGGGGTGGGGACGTAGAGATAACGAATTTAGATCTACACATATTGTACATGTAGAAAGTGCTCAAAAAATGCTGGTATTCTGACAATACGCATTTTGCTAAATCTCTGGGTCATGAATCAGCAAATCAAGGCCTCTGGGCCAAAGACTCTCTGTTTTCATTTGGCAAGAAAGCAAATAATGTATATATGTGTATATGTATGTGTATATACACATACATTTATATATGTGATATATATACATACTTATACAAGTATTATATGTATTTAAATTATATATGTACATACATTTTTATGTGTGCGTGTGTGTGTGTGGATAAAATTTAAAATGTTAAAATACATTAGCCAAGTACAAAAACAGTCAGATTTACCCCTGGAATGGTAGTTTGTCAACCTTGGGTCTAGGCAGTAATATTAAGAATAGGTGGTAAATCTTATAAAAGTGAATGTTGAAAACTTTTTTTGCATGTAATTGGGAAAAAAAAATTAAGTGCTACTAAAAAGAATGGGTAGTAGTGTGAAGAATTAGCTTAATCAGAGTCTTCCTAGGAAATTGGGTGAGTCCTTCTTTTACAAAGGAATTGACTTTTAAAGTAATCAAAGTAAATTGGACCTAATGGAATATGTTTAGTGTGAAATCTTGATTTTATCTTTCCAAGACAAGGAGTGCTTTCACTTTGCAAAGAGAACATGGAATCAGGCTTACTCACCCTACAGCAATGTCAATACAAACGCTGAGTGAATTTGTGAGATATTTGAACATTATGGCAATAGGGCACACTGCACTGCTTCACTTGAACAACAGCATTGTAATTGAAAGCAAGTAAAAGCAACTTTAGTAGTATTAGAAGATATCAGATTGAATGAGGGAAAAGTAATTATACAGACTTTCCATGTATTTAAACTCTCATAACTGAAATTGGTTTCAAGAGATGTGGGACAATTTCCCAAGAACAAAATAATTGAAGTGTTTATCTCTTGGCTTGAGGCAAGAGGATTATTTACCTTATAGATGCCTATTGCGGGTCAAGAACTCTATAATGGGAACAGTTTTCTCCTTATACATACAATTGTAAACTCTTCATATGTATGATGTTGATGGGCTCAAAGCACTCCTTATATTTGAAGGGAAAAAATGATTACAGTCAGTGCTTCCACTTATTAAATTAAGATTATATTACAGATATCAGAGATTTCTTTCAAGCATCTTTTAGAAATGCTCGCCTGGCTTTGATATGTGAGTGTTTTAATTGCTGAAACTATGACTCCTTTTATTATAGGAGCAGGAAGAAAAATATGTGTCTAGGACAGTAAATATTTCATATTTATTAGTGTGTTTTTCATTTTTGTCTTTAATTGTGCTACCCAAAGCAGGCCATTTTAATCATTTTCGATATAAATCTTTGCTCACACACAAAAAAGTCTTAGACCTCTTCCAATGTAATATGTTGATGGACAATAGAAATATAAACCTAGGTCTTGAAAACCCTTAGAGATTATGCAGTCCAACTTGTTCATTTTATAGATGAGGAAATTGAGATACAGAAATATTGTGATATGCCTAATATAATACAGAGGGATAAGTGGCAGAACATGGATTCAAAATCAGTTCCTCTGACACCCAATGCAGTAGTAGTTTAAATGGGAAGATCTTTTCTATTCATCTTTCTTATTCATTAATAGGCCCGTGTGACCATGTGGCCTGGGTCATGTGAAAATGTGAGTCACATGGAGCCTGTGGTGAGAGAAGCTTGCTGAAGGGGGAACAGGAATAGGTAAAATTGGAGGAGAACTGAGGGGAAATTAGTTAGAGAGCAGTCAGAACTGAAGGACACAGGCAAGCCCAAAACTGACTGTGAATGAGAGAAGAGCATTTTGTTTAAGGGAGCCTTCTTGTGATTTGTTTAAGGGACCTGGTTTGTGAGAAGTCTACCATGGGGAAGGCTTGGGGATGGTGTTAGCCTCTGCATTGTTATTGTGTACAGATGTCTTTGTTACTATGATGGATTTGGCTTTCTGGTGTCTGAATAAATGTTTTGGTTCTGTCTCCCATGTGGAGAGTCTATTGCATTTCCTGATTGTGACAGCATATTAAATTCATGGCAGCTGTAGGCACCTGAATATCACCTTTGAGCTGCACCAGGATGCCTCTCATGCCATCTATCATGAAATCAGATGTAACCATTGACTAAATGCATAGATCCTGTGGCCAAGCACTTGAGGCTCTGGACTTGAACTGTGTCTCATCTTAGAATAATCTGCCAAATCTTATTTCTCTTGTTCACTTTGTCCCCATCTAGGCTGTTTTTGGAAAAGATAGAGTTAGTGAACATCTAGAAAAGGGGTGCATGACAAATAGAAATATTCAAGAGATGTAATTTCTGAATAATTTAATTTTTTTATTAATAAGGCCAGAACATTTTTAATAAAGAATGACCACCTCTCTTGGGTCACAGATAATTACAGAAAGAGGCTCTGAGTTTATGTGTTACTCCTGTTTTATTTTTTGGAGGAGGAATGGAAATCATCTCAGATTGGTTACCACAGTAAGGGGTGAGTTATATTAAAATGAGGTGCTAAAAGTGACATCATGTCAACATTGGACAAAGAAACTATCTCTGTACTCAGACCACTCTCAGCCTTGGGTTATTTAGACAAAAGGATCTGTCTTCACTCAAACTTGATTGCATGGAATTCACCTGAGACTAGAGATTCCTTTTGGGTTGGATTTGGGTTGGGTTGGGTTCTAAAGGAGAAGTTAACTCAATCTTACTGTCAGTAATATCCTTCAAGAGACTGAACTTTTAAAATCAGAGCTTTAGAAAATGGGGGATTTCTGAATCTCCCCAAATCATTGGTTATTAGTAATCATTTCTTTCAGTCACAACCAACATGCCTTCATCATGAATAACTAACCTTATACCCCCTTTTTATTAAGGGTGTTTGTTAATTTGGAGTAGCTTTGCAGATATAATTTACCTAGATTTAAGCAAATATTTGATAAATTATCTTACACTGCTTTTATGGGAAAGATAGAAAGATGTTGCCTGTGTTATATTACCATTATCTATGAAACTTATCAAATGGCCAATCTCAATGACATTAATGATTTTATACACACACACACACACACACACACACACACACACACACACACATATGCAATTCCCAGTCTAGAGTTGTCAAACTAGAGTTCCCTATGGTTCCCACAAAATTCCTCATCAGAACCAAATTCAAACAAAATTGGAAAGTGTTTAACAAAATAAAGAAAAATACAGTACAAAGTTTTGTTAATTTGAAATTTTCTAAGTCAATATATCCCCACAGGAATCCCTTTCTATTTGAATTTGACACCATTTCTCTAGTGAATTGTCCCAGTTTTCCAGTTTTAAACCTGTTCATTGTGGAGCATATTTATCAATGGTTGAGGTAGCATTTTAGGACAGTCACCGACAAAGTGAAACATATATATATATATAATTTTGGCCAGCATAGTCAAAGGACATAAAACCAGGACTATGTGGACTAGATAAGAATTTATAGGTATTTTCCAAGGAAAAGAAAAGACTTAAGGGGAAAAAATGGCATGTATGTATGTGAGTGTATACACACATATGCACACATACATATATGTGTGTGTTCACATATATATCCATATATGGATACACACAAACATACAGCATCTCTACATTTTTTTTCCTTAAATCTTTTCTTTTCATGAGTAGGGCGGATTAATTTGTTTTACTTGGCTTTGGTGAGTAAGACTCATAACACTATGAAGAGTTTTCAGAGGGGGCAGATTTTGTCTCAATATAAAGAAAAAACATCTGACTATTAATTAGAGTTCTCCCAAGGTCAAATAGGGTTCATTAATAGTAATGAGTTTCCCCATTTCTGGAGGTTGAGTGGAAGCTTCGTGACTACATGTAAAGATGTTGTAAAGGGATTCCCACTTGAGATCGAACTAGATGATCTCTAACTTCCTTCCATCTTTGATTCTGTGATTTAAATATGACATCATAATACAAACAGTTAACTGACTAAAGATAGATTCGGATTGATTAGGTGCATATTATACTGCATTAACCAGTAGAGTCACAAAGCCAAACAAAATAGTTCTTGCCTTGACAAGTTTATATTCCATGGTGAAAATAGCCTGTACACAGACAAATTAATATAAAACCCAAGGAAATCTGACAAAATTTTGCTGGGCTAGAGGACTAACAAGCATTTTGTAAACTCTTCAACGGCAGGGCTGATCAAAATCTTTTATGTAAAACTCTCCAGATAGAAAGTAACATGTCTACCTGCCATAAGGCAGTTAATAAATGTTAATTAATGACAATTATATTGCTGATGATTAAAACATAGCCTTGGGACTAGGGGAACAATCATACTTAGAAAGTATGCCAACAGATGGCAAAATAATTGTTGAAGTGAATGGAAAGGGCCTATCAAACACAAGGTAAACACTGAAAACTTTCAAGGATGCATAAGTCTATAGCTATGTACTTCCTATAATATAAACTGGGATGTGGGAATGTGCCATGTTTTCAGTATTTGATGGGCTACCTAGACATTTCCAGTAACATGGGGGAAGATATGACTTATTAAATTGGCAGATTCTGAAAGAAGGTATGGGTTCTCACCTGCAGATCATCTAATGTTACAAATCTTTAGAATTGGTTGGGTGTTAACGTTTCCTATCCAATGCCTGATGTTTGAAACTTACAAATGGGAGAACCAACAACTAGTGATTGCCTATTTGTTAGCATTGCATGGGGAAGGTATAGTTTTTGATCTTTTTACAAGCTTCCAGAATCCTTGGTTCTAATCAATCACTCTCAAAGCTATCCTTCTCAGTGTCTGTGTTGTCCCCTATCTCAATGACTTTCAAATTATCTTTCATCCTTAGCAATTTGCACATTATTTTATACCCCAGAATAAGATTTAAATCACAGAAAGCCTGTCATATCTCTGGTTCAGATCTATAATTACAGAAAATGCGTGTGCACTCAACCATGGGCGTACATGTGTATGTGGTAGAGACTTCCATTAAATATTTTTTTTTGCACTTGAATGCATTGAAAGTGATCTTTTGCTGCTATTTTGCATACATCAAGCCTGGCAAAGAAGATGAAAACTAGCCTTAAGTTTTAACTACAGATATGAGAAGTTTTCTGCTTCCTGGCTATCCCTCAAATTATAACTAACCCAAATTTTTGAATGGTGATTGCAAGTAGGTCAATATATACCAGGCTCTTGGATTTTGGAAACCATGCGTTGTATATTATAATTATTATTTATGTAGTATATGATAACATAATGTTACAGATAAATAATTATAATATGTAATTATCATATTACCATTAATGTTGATCCTTGGCATGTCTCTCTCTCTTTTCCCTGGATTTAATTGTTTTCCTACTGGATATTATTCTGCATATGAAACTAGAAGATCTTGGGAGAGATAAGACTTTCATGATGCTAATTCAATTTTGATGATGACTGGATAGGAGTCATAAAGCTTAGCATCCTATAGTGTACAGCAACAACCCCTACTTTTCCCTATTTCCACAGAATATATTTGTAGGTGATGCTGGGAAACCATGAGACTTGACTTAATAAATTACTGGCTTCTCTTAAATCCACAGAGTTGGCAGGGATCAAAGGATCATGGATTTAGAGCTGGGCAGCACCTTGGAGGTTATCTAGTCTCATATCTATACAAATTACGAGTACTCTCTAAATCATTCTGACAAGTGATCAAGTCTCTACTTCAACATCTCAAATGAAAGGAAGCTCATTATATTCAGAGGCAATCAATTCCATTTTGTTGCAAGTCTGATGGTTAAGAAAAATTTCATTATATTGCCCTGAAGTCTGCTTAACTAATGCCACAAGAAGAATGTCTCTAACGCTCCTAACAAGAACTTCCAAATATTTGAAGACATTTTTTACCTCCTCTGTGTCCCAGCTACATCTGTCCTCCAGGATAGATATTTCAAGAGTCTGATCTAATTTTAATTCTAACCAATTGCTATTTTAATTGCCCTCACTGTCCTGGTTACAATCCTCTGGGGATATTCAGGCTTCTCTGAGTAGAGAGCAGGTAGTGGTAGAGTGGATAGAGAGCTTGGTCTGGAGTCAGGAAGACCTGAATTCAAATCCATCCAAAGATACTTACTAGCTGTGTGACCTTGGGCAAGTCATTTAACCACTGGCTCTATTTCCTAATCTGCAAAATAACAGCACCTACCACCTGGAGTTGTTGTGATGGTTGAATAAGTTAAAAATTACAAAGCACTTTGCACAATATCTGGTATAGAATAAGTGAAAGATAAATGTTGTTATTATTATTATTGATCCCTATGTCTTTTCTAAAATATGGAACACAGAATTCAACATAATACTCTAGATATGATATGATCATTGCAATGTTTAACGGGCCAACTTCCTCCTTTTCTTTCTTTTTTTTTTAAAATTTATTTATTTAACTTTTAACATTCATTTTCACAAAATTTTGGGTTCCAAATTTTCTCCCCTTTTGTCCCCTCCCCCCACCCCAAAAAACTGAGCATTCTAATTACCCTTATCACCAATCTGCTCTCTCTTCTATCATCCCTCTCTGCCCTTGTCTCCATCTTCTCTTTTGTCCTATAAGGCCAAATAACTTTCTATACCCCTTTACCTGTATTTTTTATTTCCTAGTGGCAAGAGCAGTACTCGACAGTTGTTCCTAAAACTTTGAGTTCCAACCTCCCTCCCCCCCTTCCTTCCCCTTCCCTTTGGAAGGCAAGCAATTCAATATAGGCCAAATCTGTGTAGTTTTGCAAATGACTTCCATAATAGTCGTGTTGTATAAGACTAACTACATTTCCCTCCATCCTATCCTGTCCCCCATTACTTCTATTCTCTCTTTTTATCCTGTCCCTCCCCATGAGTGTTGACCTCAAATTGCTCTCTCTTCCCCATGCCCTCCCTTCCATCACCCCCACCCTGTTTATCCTCTTATCCTCCACTTTCCTGTATTGTAAGATAGGTTTTCATACCAAAATGAGTGTGCATTTTATTCCTTCCTTTAGTGGAATGTGATGAGAGTAAACTTCATGTTTTTCTCTCACCTCCTCTCTTTTTCCCTCCACTAATAAGTCTTTTGCTTGCCTCTTTTATGAGAGATAATTTGCCCCATTCCATTTCTCCCTTTCTCCTCCCAATATATTTCTCTCTCACTGCTTGATTTCATTTTTTAAAGATATGATTCCATCCTCTTCAATTCACTCTGTGCACTCTGTCTCTATGTGCGTGTGCATGTGTGTGTGTATGTGTAATCCCACCTAATACCCAGATACTGAATAGTTTCAAGAGTTACAAATATTGTCTTTCCATGTAGGAGTGTAAACAGTTCAACTTCAGCAAGTCGCTTAAGACTTCTCTTTGCTGTTCACCTTTTCATGCTTCTCTTCATTCCTGTGTTTCAAAGTCAAATTTTCTTCTCAACTCTGGTCTTTTCATCAAGAATGCTTGAAAGTCCTCTATTTCATTGAAAGACCAATTTTTCCCCTGAAGTATTATACTCAGTTTGGCTGGGTAGGTGATTCTTGGTTTTAGTCCTAGTTCCTTTGCCTTCTGGAATACCCTATTCCACGCCCTTCGATCCCTTAATGTAGAAGCTGTGAGATCTTGTGTTATCCTGATTGTATTTCCACAATAGTTGAATTGTTTCTTTCTAGCTGCTTGCAATATTTTCTCCTTGACCTGGGAACTCTGGAATTTGGCCACAATGTTCCTAGGAGTTTCTCTTTTTGGATCTCTTTCAGGTGGTAATCTGTGGATTCCTTGAATACTTATTTTGCCCCCTGGTTCTAGAATCTCAGGGCAGTTTTCCTTGATAATTTCATGAAAGATGATGTCTAGGCTCTCTTTTTGATCATGGCTTTCAGGTAGTCCCATAATTGTTAAATTGTCTCTCCTGGATCTATTTTCCAGGCCAGTTGTTTTTCCCATGACATATTTCACAATATCTTCCATTTTTTCATTCTTTTGGTTTTGTTTTGTGATTTCTTGGTTTCTCATAAAGTCATTGGCCACCATCTGTTCCATTCTAATTTTGAAAGAACTATTTTCTTCAGTGAGCTTTTGAACCCCCTTTTCCATTTAGCTAATTCTGCTTTTGAAGGCATTCTTCTCCTCATTGGCTTTTTGAACTTCTTTTGCCAATTGAGTTAGCCTATTTTTCAAGTTGTTATTTTCTTCAGCATTTTTTTGGGTCTCCTTTAGCAGGGCGCTGACCTGCTGTTCATGCTTTCCCTGCATGTCTCTCATTTCTCTTCCCAGTTTTTCCTCCACCTCTCTAACTTGATTTTCAAAATCCTTTTTGAGCTCTTCCATGGCCTGAGCCCATTGAGTGGGCTGGGATACAGAAGCCTTGACTTCTGTGTCTTTCCCTGATGGTAAGCATTGTTCTTCCTCATCAGAAAGGAAGGGAGGAAATACCTGTTCACCAAGAAAGTAACCTTCTATAGTCTTTTTTTTTCTTCCCTTTTTCGGCATTTTCCCAGCCAGTGACTTGACTTCTTAATAATCTCTTGACACCCACTTTGCCTCCAGATCCTCCCAGCACTTGGGGTCTGAGATTCAAATGCTTCTTCCCAGCCTCAGGGCTTTGGGCGGGGGCAGGGCTGCTATTCAGTGTGAGATCAAGTTTAGGTGCTCAGGTGGGGCCAGGGCTGCCTCACAGGCTCAGTTCTCTCAGGGGGTTTATGCAGAGACCTTCAACCATGGATCCCGGCTCCTGCCTGCTTGGGGAGCCCCTGTCTGCTCCCGCCTCCACTGCTGCCTCCCAAGGGGGCCTGAGCCACGGGGACACCCCACTCCCCTGTCGACCACCCAAAAAGGCTCTCTCACTGACCCTTGTCACCTGTGGGTGGAGGGACCTGAGTGGCTGCTGGAGATTCAATCCCTGAAGCTTGCTCGGATCCGCTCCTCTTGGTGCCGAACGGCCACAGCAGGGCTGGGCTCTGCTCCTGGTCTGGGGCGCGATGGACCTTTCGCGTCAGGTTTCTCTGGAACAGAAATCTCGTCCGCTCTGTTGTTCTGTGGCTTCTGCTGCTCCAGAATTTGTTACTCCAGAATCTTTTTTACAGATATTTTATGGGCTGTGGGTTCGGAGCTAACATATGTGCATCTTTCTATTCCGCCCCAACTTCCTCCTTTTCTTAGGAGAGTGTATTTCTTTTAATGCAATCTAATGTCACATTAGCTTCTATAGTATTTATATTCAATCTACTGACTCAAAATACGTTCACCAGACATCTGAACAACCTCCTCCCCCATCAGATTAATTGAATTTTTGCAACCCTAGTGCAAGATTCAAAAATAATTCCTATTATGTTTCTCAATAAAATGTAATCTCCTTGAAGGAACTATTTGATTTTTGTATTCATATCCTCACTACCTTGTAAAGTACCTTGCAAATAATGGCTGCTTTATGAGTATCTGTGAATTAAATCATGTTAGCTTTACTAAACCTATTCTGAATATACAGATCTTTTTTTGATCTGTATTCTAACACTATGCATCTTTCTCAGACTTATGTCATCCAAAAATTTTGTAATAATGTCTTCATCCACTTTGTTGATTCAGAAATAGTTGTTTGGGATAGAGGGATGGAGCAGTAAAGTTAAGAACTACCTTCCTTGTTAACATCATCAGTATTCGTAAAAAAGTAAAACCAAAACAATCCCTCAAGGGTATTCATATAGAAAATTTACTCCCTAGGTATCTTCTACCATAAAGCATCTTCAACGTATTCTGTTATCAACCCCTGACTAATTGATCTGCTGAGGATGACAAAGGGACAATTTCTTCATCATGTTGCAAATTAGTTTGAATGATTCTAAGGTTTCTTGTAACTTTCCAATTCTTTAATTTCATGTAATTAAAATAAATGCATCAAGGTGTGATTCCTCCATTCCTGTCTTTGAGTGTGATTTTTGCAACTTTTTTCTTTGATTTTACTTTCACTTAGAACATTTGGCATTCATTCATAACTTTACTTTCAAGAGTTTATCATACCTTATAATTTCTTGAAACATTTCTTGTACTGAATTTTCTGGAGAATTCAGAAAAGGCGGAGCGTTTTTCTGGAAATGTTGCAGATTGTTTTGTGAATTTTAGAAATGAATCTCAATGGTTAACTGGTTCTTTATTTATTTTTAGTTTTCAACATTCATTTTTATAAGATTTTGAGTTCTAAATTTTACCACCCCCAAAAGAAGGCATACAATCTGGCTTTCCACATCAGTCATTGTGAAAGAAGAATCAGAACAAAAAGGAAAAACTACAAGAAAAAGAAAAAAGAGAGAGAAAATAGTAAACTTTTATTTGCCTTCAAACTCCATAGTTCTGTGTGGATGTGGATCATTTTTCATCATGAGTCTTTTGGAATTGTCTTAGCTCATTGCATTGCTAAGAAGAGGTAAGTTTCTCAAAGCTGGTCTTTGCACAGTGTTGTTATTATGTACAATATTCTCCTGGTTCTGCTCACTTCACTCAGCATCAGTGCATGTAAGTCTCTCCAGGTTTTTCTGCCATCTACCTGCTCATCATTTCTTATGGAACAATAGTATTCCATTACATTCATATACCATAACTTATTCAGCCATTTCTCAATTGATGGACATCTCAGGGTTAATTGTTTTACAAGAAAGGACTTGTCTATATTAACCAGAAACAGAAGGAAACAAAAATTGATGGTCCTCAAGTTGCTGTGTTCTATCAGGTTGGGTAATTCTGGACAAATCCACTGGGTTTGGTCTGGTGCTAGGCTACAATAAAGCCCACGTCACAGTCATTAAAATTCTCCCGCAATTCTCCCACCATTTTGTGTGAGTATAGCAATGGGTCCTCATCCTACTATTCCAAAACTATATCTTTTTACTTCTTCTTTTTATACTAGTTATCCCTCCTACATAGTCTTTCTGCCACTGATGTCATTACTCACTGCTAATACTGAATAGATAAAGCTTTTTAAAGTGGTGGGCACATGGGGCTAGATAATCCTAAAGGTAAATGATATAGGTGACTGCATCTAGGATATGATTTAAAGGGCAATATTAAAGACCACTCTTGTACAAACACCTCCACTCTCTACCAATCCTGTGTGTCTGAAATTGAGTTATTATTGGTTTAATTTAGTCATTTCTTTGGACTAAGGCCCATTTGAATTGATAAAATAAATACTTTGATCTTACGTTAAATATGGTGATGTGAAAAGTCATAGAGAAACTCAGCTCTTTATGATAAACTAAACCAGATATCTGAAAAAAGACCCCAGAAAGACCAATGATAAAGAAGTGTAAGTAGAGGTGGAATCAGCTGAAGTGGGGGGATGGGTAATACCAAAGATACCAGCTCTAATTTCTAAAATTTATCTAGGAACCAATCGAAGCAACGACTAGAGGTAGATAAGAGAAACTATGGTAAATTCACACAAACAGACCTAATGCTCATCAGCCAGTACTCTAAGAAGTAACTTCAAGAGCCAACATCAGCTTCCATAGTTGAGACCTTGAAATCAGAACCTGACTATAGCCACTTAAAACATGAGCAAGAGAGAGGGCTAAGTAATGAACTTCTTGGAGCATCATGAGGCACAGTGGGAGATGTGGCTAAATCAGTATCTTTGCAAAAATGCTAACAGGCCACTGCAGGAAACCAGAGGCACGCATTAGCTATGACATCCCACTGGAACCATAGTAAAAGATGTAATGGGCTCTATTGTTTGAGAATTTTTTTTTTTTTAAGAGGTAAACTGGACCATCATGAAACTCAGATAAAAGTGAGGGATTGAGGCAGTGGTTGGTAATCATTAGGAGAATTCACTATCATTTTTCCCTTTCTCCTTGGAAGGGAGTTCCTTGGGTCTCAATATCTTCAATTGATTCAATATCTTTTATTGCACGAATCTAGTGGGAGGCTTTTTCAAAAGGCACATTTTTTTTCCCTCCTGATGAAAAGCTGGAAAAAAAGCATGCTTTATTTCCAACTTAAATGGTAAGGTTAAAGTAAAGAGATTGCATGTATAAACAATCACTGTTGTATTAACTAAATTTGCAATAAGGTTTATACATTATTCATTTCTACTTGTAATGGATGACCTTTCATAAGTCACTCATGGTTTTGCTATGCTTCACCACTCATGAGTTATAAGGTCATCAATAAGTCATTTGGAATAAATAATGTATTCAAAACCACCACATTCAATATCCTTTATGCTAGATAGTGAACTCCTTCAAATTCCATTATAATTGTGGTCCTAGAGTGTCTTCTATTGTAATTCTATGGGAAATTCTGATTAATTTGATTTTGACGAGTTGCTAGGCTTTAAGAAAGAAATATGCCACTTAAATAAACTGACCTTGTCTAACATATAAACAAGCAAGAGACTTGATGAAGGCAATGGACAGCTTCCATTAGACGCTTCACCAATGCTATATTGTGAGGGATTACCCTTTAGTTTATCATTCAAGCCATATTTCTTTAACCCTGAAGAACCAACAAATTAAGTTCAAAAACCCAAATTATTGTCATGGGAAAGATCTTGAAATGGATTCACAATTATTGGAATATATGATATGTCAAATGATATAGATTTCTTCAGTGTGGCCATTTCTGGCATTGTTGTACCTGAAAACACTGAGATTCAGATGAGTCTCAGATTTGATGATCTTT
This sequence comes from Notamacropus eugenii, assembly GCF_028372415.1. Classification (NCBI taxonomy): domain Eukaryota; kingdom Metazoa; phylum Chordata; class Mammalia; order Diprotodontia; family Macropodidae; genus Notamacropus; species Notamacropus eugenii. The sequence goes on from NC_092874.1 coordinate 411,285,574, forward strand.
AGGGCACAGTAGGAGAAGAAAGGGGATTAATGATTCCCTGACAGACTACCCTCTGGACTTGGCACACTCAGGTTATGCTAGGCTCTTATCACTCCCTCTTTGAAATTGGGGCACTAGGTTTGCATTTCCCAAATATCAGTGCTATGTAGCAATGCAAGTGATGAGCCAAGTTTTGGTCACAAAAAGTATATGTATTTTTAAATCTTTGGGCAGCTCAGATTGGGAGACATCAGGAATTAGTTAATGAGATAGCTGATTACAACATAAGATTGGGTGTTTCCATCAGGAAATACTCTACCACTGATAAGTCCAATTTGGGAGAAATACAGAAAAGGATTAGGGAAGGAACTACAGACTGGAAGGAGTGTGTGTGTGTGTGTGTGTGTGTGTGTGTGTATAGAGCAAAGGAAGTCTATTGTATATGGCTATAAAAATTTCATAATCACAAAAAGATGTAGAAAGAGGTCTTTTTAAAATAATTTCAGTGATGTTTTATTTTTATATCACCTATTTTAGTCAATGTACTCCTCCTATGAGGATCTATCTCTAATAAAAAAGACAGAAAAGAAGAAAAATATTCATCAAAAGTAAGTCAAATATTGAAAAAAATATTCATGACGTGTCCTATATTCCCTCTTATACTTTTTCCCATCTGCAAAGAAACTAGGATATGTAACTTCTAATACTTCTGCTCATTCAAGCCTTGTAATTATAATTTCCTACTAGAAAGAGATCATAGGATTCTAAATTTAGACTTGGAAGGGATCTTAAAGTAGCTGATTCCAGTGCTCTCATAAAGAAGGAAATTGAGGCTTAGAGTGGTTAATTGACTTTCCACATGTCATGTAGATTTTGTTCATTTGTTGTAGACATGTCAATGTCCCCATGGCCCCATATGGGGTATTCTTGGCAGAGATACTGGAGTAGTTTGCCATTTCCCTCTCCAGCTCATTTTACAGATGAGGAAACTGAGGCAAACAAGGTTAGGGTTACCAGCTGGTAAATGCTTGAGCCTAGATTTGAACTCAGTTGTTCTTTACTCCAGGTCAAGTACTCTACTCATTGTGCCATCGAGCTATTCCAAATCATTTAAATAGTTAGTGAGATTTGAAGACCAGTCCTTTATCCACTATTCCATCCTCCTTTATATGATGCTAATCATCCCCACCTTCAAATGTCAATACCAGAATTTGTTGATGAATTTTTCATGATGAAGGCAGGTGCTCAAACAACTGAAGAGGCATTGCCTTAGTCAAGCTGAGACGTGTTAAGGACTTTAACTTGAAAAGGCCAAGGATCCCTACTGCATCCTGGGTTATCTCCACCTCTCCTGACCTATATCTGATCACTGCACCCAGATGGCTCTGGAGGTGAAAATGAGACTGGTGACTCTGCACAGTGCTCCCTCACTTAAATCCAGTTGACTTGCAAGTCATGGCATCTCCTTCCTGAAATCATATTCTTCTTTGAGAATGAAGGACAAACAGCTCTACTGGTGGGCCTGTATCACTTAACCTGGTATGATCTACCAGAGCTAATCTATGGCTGTCAGAAGTTTGAGGACTGATGATCATCTCCATAGAATGAAGAGGACTTGGAGAAGGAATTTATGTGGAGAAACAATTATAACAACAAACTACAACCAATGACACGTTAATGAACCAATATCACATTTTTGTAGCTGCCTTTTATGACTGCATTGAGCTATTATAAGGATGGAACAAGAAAATTATTGTAAGGAGGAAGTTAAATTTTTGTCTAACAGGAACTATAGAATAGCTTATTGGTCTGAAAAGAAGGTACCTATAAAAGAAAGATTCATGTTTCACTCTAGAATTGCCAGGAAATGGATCAAATGGTAAAGACTGACCTTTGATTTAGGTGGAGTTTAGGAAAACAGAGAGACCTCCAGCACCCACCCACTTTGGAAATCCTAGCTTTATAAAAGCTCTAATGCCATCCCTCCTGGCAATTTCTTCCTATTAGTGGAGGAAATTAAAATTTTAATTCCCCCCCCCCCCAAAGTTTTACATTAATTTCTTATGTTTTCTCTACAAGTTTATACCTAGGGAAACTCTCTGAGTATAAAAAAAAGGGATCTCAGTACTCAGACCTGCCTCCATCCCTGCATGAGCTCATTATAGCTGATTGTAGAAATAACGTGTGAATATATTGTTTATGCATGCTAGGATGATGAAGCCCTTTAGTTAAAAGGCTCTTACTGGTTAATAAATCTTTGATAATTTGAGGTCTGTGTCTGTTACTTTGTCCTCAGCAGCTCCTTCCTCTAGCCTTGCGTACTTAGTGATACTGACATAATTAAAGAAGACATTGGCTGTATAATGAAGGAAAATCGTATACAGTCAGCAGCACTATGGGAAGAGAGTGAGCATGCAGATAATACAAAAGTCATTTATTTTATTAAGTTTTAAAATTCATCAGGCATTTTAAAAATGTTTGGCTTCCTTCTCTTGTTTGATTTTAGAATAATAATAGTAATAAAATTATTTTTCCTTTATTAAGGAAAAGTCAATAGATCAGAGAGAAATATGACTCAGAAGTGGGTTTAATGGCAGAAGCTAGTTAACCTTGAGTTAACTTTCAGTAGGTGATCTACAAGGTTGATAACCCACAGGCAGATAATTGGGATGCTAATTTATAATATGAATCATATTTTTAATACTATGTTCATCATTGAGTCGGTAAAAAGCAGCAGGGTATAATGGCAAGAACTCAAATAAGAAGACATGATCCAATAACTCTAGTCTCCTTGCTGTTCCTTCCCACAATACTACATCTTTTGACTCCAAAATTTTTCATGGATTGCTCCTCATGTCTGGGAATGACTCTTTACCCCTACTTCCAAGGTTCCCTGGCTTTTTTCAAGGTCTTTGCTAAAGCCTTTCCTTCTTTGAAAAAGAAAGCTCAGGCTTTAATGTTAGTGCCTTCCCTATAAGATTATTTCTGATTTATATTACATATCTTTTTTTGTACATAGTTGTTTGCATGTTGTTTCCCCATCAGAATGAAAGAAGAACTTTTTGCTTTTCTTTGCATCTTTAGCACTAAGCACAATGCCCAGCATTAGTACACTCTTTAAAAAAGTTTATTGACTCAATAGGATTTGACTTTTGAATATCTGATTATACCTTTAGAATGTTAACCTTTGTTTTCCTTCATTTAGACAGAAAAGGTTAAATAAAATCTGTTCTATTTATGTTTGTGTATTACAAGTGTGATATTAAATGGTAAAATGATTCACAAACTATAAAACATTACATAAATATCAGATTTTTATTTCCTTATCAAGGCACATGTCCCAGATAATTCCCAAGGTTTATTTGGTGCTAGAGGGTGTATTTCAAATCCTGAAACTACCTTGAAGGTACTGGGGCTTGGGAATACTCAGGACAGTTTTCTCAGCCTTATGGTTCTGCAGAGTTGATGCCTTACTTAATCTATGTATGGGTAAGTGGGAAGACAGAGCACATTTAAGTTAGTACAATTACCAAGGCTCTAAGAAAAGATGACTTCTTTCATCTTTCAGGGCTTGCATCAGGATTCAAGTGACCACAAATCAAAGGTAGGTCCAGGATGGGATTTCTCTTCAAACTTTGAGACATGGAGAGATCCAAAGATTAGGAATAATGAGTCAAACTGGGGAGGTCTGTTCCAGCTCAGGAGTTAAAATATAGTGAGTTGTAGATAGCTGACTATCTGCCTTGCCTCCCATCCCCAGTGCTTTATGTGAATTCATGTCTTTGACCTGTGCTGACACATTAGTGTGGCCATGGGTCATGGGTTATGGATGACCAGTATGATTTAGAAGCTGACAGGGAACATGAGGCATATAACCACATGGAACTAACTCTATCAGGCATAGGTAGGCAACTTCTGTCTTAAAGTGAAAGTGTAACAAACTCATGTCAGCACAGGAACCTGATCTGATAACTCTTAAAACATCTATATTGAAACAAATGTTTTTTGCCTGACCAGCTCAGCCTTTCTTGTGAAGAATAATGCAGGCTCTTCTGATCAGGGCTGCAAATAACAAGGTTGCAAGTTGTGATTTTTACTTATCTCTAACTAGTGTTCAATTTAAATTGTTGCTAAGACTTCAGATTCTAGTGTTCGTTGAAATTGCTTCGGAACACAGACCCAAACTCACAGTAAATCAATAAGTACGTATTAAGTGACACTACTTGTCAAGCATGGTGCTATTTATGAGAGTACAAAGACCAAAGTGAAATGGTCTCTTCATCTCAAAGAGCCTTCATAACAACCATTAATGACAGAGACCTAGGAAGAAAAAAGAGTCATTATCTTTGACACTCAAATCTTAGAGAACGTTGATGTTTAGATATAAGGTTTTAGGATTAATGCTTTTAGAAATGGAAAGGACCTTATAGGCTTTATAGTCTAACCACTTCATTTTAATGATTAAGAAAGTTAATTAAGAGGCTTAGCAAGGATAAAGGACCTACTCAAAATCATACAGGTAGTAAGCATAAGATGTGAAATTTAAACCTAAGTGCCCTGGACACCAAGAGGTATCTTCTTTTGGTAAGATTTATTTCAAACAAGAAGGAGTTGGGGGTGAGGCAAAGTGGAGAAAACATCTTGTGCATTAGATTACCTGGAATTTTAGGCTCTCCTTATCAAGGACAGCAATGAGAAAGTCATTAAAACAATCTAGGCATGGCACATGAGGACTTGTTAGTAGAATTGGTGTCAGTGATATTACTGGTATAAGGAAAGCTAATATGAGGGAGAAATCTATACTTTGAAATGAAGTATAGTTGTAAGCTAAAATATTGAAAAATGAACCTAGCACTCCAGATTCTGTCTGAGAAGGGCATGGCACTGGATTCACTTCTAATTCTTGGTATCTCTGCACATCTAACATAGCCTAAAAATGCATTGATTTGCCTGGCTGACATAGCACGTATTTAACACATACGTAGACAAATTAAAAAAAAAAAAGATTCTCCCTTTATCTTTTAAAAATGAAATGCTCTCCAGTTATTCCTCTCTTCCTGTTAACTTGTTAAGCTGATTTTTTAATCCAAGTATATAATGTGGCTTTAGAGTCATCCCTATATCACTTCATCTAATTTGATTTGGCCCAGTGTTCTAGCTTATCAATATTTTGAATCATGACTTTGTCATACAATATATTAGAGTTCTCTTTCAGCTTTGAGTGACCTAGAGATATTATATGAGTGAAACCTACATCTTTATCCAAGAATTCTTATATGTAGTGATGTTCATATCTAAAGAATTAAGGGGATCTTTGCAAGAAAATACACCTGGTGTGATCACTTACTTCATAGGTAATGTGTGTGTGCATATATTTGCATGTATATAATAAACACACACATACACATATATAGATATGTACATAAATATGCATTTATATTTAATACACATGAATCACATGCACATGTTTACATTAGAATATGAATATAAGTACGTGCGTATCCTTTTTGGTTACATGTGTATGCACATCTGTGTATATATACCAAATATGAATGTGTATATATGCACATAACCCAGATTTTCAAGCCTTGGGCACATATATTTTATTCAGCATTTGAATGTCTAGTGTTTTGAGGTTGAGGATTACTTTAATGAATTTGGTTACCTATTAACTTTATTTTTTGAAATATAGAAGGATCTGAAGGTCCATTCTGCTTAGCTTCTGTTATCAGAGAAAACCATTTTTTTGTGTTTTTATTTCTAGAGTGCTGGAATTGCAACTGATCATTTAATTGGCAGTCTTCAGATAATCAAATGTGGAATTTCTGATACATATAGCAGATTTAAACCATTTATTCATATGTACCCTAAACAGAATTTTATATTTTTGCCATGATCAAGAATTCAGGACAATTGATCAACAGTGTGGGAAGGAAGCAGGTGTTGCTAGTAACCATATCCAACCTTTCCACTCCTCTGAGGCAAATAAAAGCAAAACTTATGCACTGGTGTTTCTAAGTTGGCTCCTGTCCTGTAGAGTTGACTGTGTTGAGAAGATCAACAAGAAAAACAGGTAAGGCTGTAATTAAGTTCTGGGGAATCTGTTTACTTACATGACTTTCTCTGTCTGTGTTTATATTCTCATGCATTGTATCTCTCTCTGGGAAGAATTTTAAGCAGTAGATATGCTTTACAAGCTTCCGGGGTCATCAGGAATGATATAAAAGAAAATTTGCCGTTAATGACACTTTGTCACAAGGCAGCAACAGCTGCCTCCTTAATTATACTTTTCTAATCTCTTGGGAGCTTCTCTGCTGGAGACGATGAAACCTTTGCAGTCAGAGGTTCTGGAACCCTGAGATAGAATTCCCTTCTGCATACAAGTGGACATTCTTGCCCTGGGCAAGTTCATTTGTAGTTTAATCATTAATAGATGTGGCTAATGCAATTAAGCTTCCCAAGTGGGTCTGTTTAACAAGTCATTACTGTACCTGTTAAAAATCATATTCAGAATCATGGAATTTTATATAGTCAAGGAAATATGGAGACTGCATAGCTCAATCCATTCATGTTACATGTCAACTGAAATAATTGAGGCCTAGAAACTTGTTCACTGTAACCCAGCAAATTTATGTTGACTCTGAGATTGGGAGTTAAGTTTTCGGTGTTCTTTCTATATTATACTTCTAGATGTTTCATGGCATTGTTGTTGTGTTGGTTGGGGTGTGGGGATGTCTTTAAGAGGTTATCATCCCTTCTACTTTGAGACAGATTTCATAAATAGACATTGTACCATACCAAATTTCTGCCTGGTAACATTTTACCTCATTTTTTTCCCCCTGTATAGATAGATCTTTATCCTTCATAGTGTCACAGATTTATAGATGCAAGGGGCCATGGAAGTCATCTTGTTGAGTACATTATTTTTACAGATGAGGAAACTAAGCCCAACAGAGTTAAAATGACTTGTGATTGGTTCCAAGGTCCCGTCACCCTCACCACACTGCCTATCTTTTCATGGCTTATGCATATATCAATTGATGCTAATCCTGTGTTCCAAATGATTTCATGTTTTTCTGTTGCTTACCAAGTTAAATTCAAACTCTGTTAACTCAAGTCCAAAGTCTCCATAATATGGCATTCTCTTGAAAGGTGAGGTGGCAAATGTTTAACAACAAGCTCTCCCTCTCTCTCAGTGTGTCTCTGTGTCTTTGTTTCTCACTGTCTCTCTGTCTGTCTATCTGCCTATCTGTCTGTCTGTCTGTCTCTCTTACACACACATACACACACACACACACACACACATACACACACACACACATACACGCACTTTTAAGTTTAACCTGCATTTTTAACATTTCCTCCATCACTTTCTTAGTTCTGGACATTGAGCAAAATGACATATCAAATCCCTGATTTTTATTGTTTGCCAATCTTTGAAGTTTAAATGCTCACACTGCAAATTTAAAAATTGACTGTCAGAAACTGGTTTGAGTTGGCTCCAGTCCATATCTGAGTTTACTTTACATTTCAGCCTTAACTTATACTACTCAGAGGAACATGGGGTCATATATTTGGAATGGAAAGGAAACTTGGAGGTCTTCAAGTTCAGTCTTCCAATTTTTCCTATGCTGAAACTGAAGCACAAAGAAGTTAAATGACTTATTCAATGTTCTCATCACCTACTTTCTGCTCCAGCCAAATTGAACTATTTACTCTGTCCTGTATATGTACCCTTCATTTTATTACTTCTAGGATTCTTTTCATTAACTCTTTGAGTATCTCTTCCCTCCATTTCCTACTACCATTTACTTAATTCCTAAACATTCACTGAAACCAATTTTGATTCGCACCTTTCTTCAGGAAACCTGTTCCCCCATTTCCTAGTTGGTAATGATCTTGCATGCTTGGACCTCAAAGGACAATCTGAAACCTGCCTTATAATTGTGTCAGTTTGCATTATAGCTGTATATGCATATGCCATATATCCTCTTTCTAGAATTTAAGGTCCATGAGCACAGTGAATCCAAAAATATAAAAAATCTATATCCTTTCCTCCTACATCTCCCTCGTGCCGCCCCACCCCCCACCAAGTATCTAGCACAGTGTAAGCAGGCAGTTAATGCTTAAAAGTTTGTCTATTTGAATTGTTGGACATACTGTGAAACTTGGCAATACAGTTTGCCCTTGGACAATGCCTGGGCTCACTCATCTTCAGCTATTCTTTTCAAAGTAACTGGCATTATACGTGGGCATTAGGATGAAACAGACATCTGTACCCTCACCTACACAGATAATAAAGAACATCCTTTTTTATATGCAGGAGTGAGATTTGGTTGAAGTCAGGGAAAGAGGCTGAGGAAAAATAATCTAATTCACAGGCAACATAATCACCATGAAGAATACTATCTTATTTTCTTTCAGAAACCTTGTTGCTATCTTAAAAAGTGCTTGTATAAGGCCAAGCAGCTTATTAAAATTCATAAGGGCTTAACTTACCTGACTCTGTCACCAATAATCAAGGTCTTTTTATCTGTCACCCTTGCCTCAATCTCATTTTCACATGAAATAGGTTACTTTTAAAGGTGGCAAATATGAAAATGATGTCAATTTGATTTCTCTATCCTCTGTTAATCTCATTCTTTGCCAATCACACTTCCATGTTTTGCTTCCAATAGCACTGTTGATGTTGTTTGGCTCGACTTTTCTTACTTTTATCTTCTAAGGATTCTTTCTCCCCAGTGGACAAAAGGCTTAGATTATCATGTTCTGATAAATGAATGGAACCTCCCATATGTCAAGCCTTCATATTTTCCAAATAACTCCTTGACTTAATCAATAAGAGAAAATAAAAGTTGTCTTTCTTTTGTATGTGTTTGCATAATTTTGTTATTTTTTTCTCTTGCCACTTAAAATGTGAGATTATTGTTATCATTTTTAGGCATTATGTTGGCTTTTTATTATTATTATTTTGCTTTGGTCATGGGTGGAGGGAAGGATTTCACAAAGTGAGAAAAAAAATGTCGTGTCTTTAGTTAGACAGAAGTTTTCTCACTTGAACTGAAATCATGTAACTTTCCATATTTTGACCAGAGAGGGCAGATAACAGGGAGGCATCCATTAGGTTAAATTCATAGTACATTTTAAAGTTCACCTTTAACGGATTCTGGTGGAAGTTTTACCTCCTTCACTTTTCTGAGTGTCGCAGATCTTAGAGGCAGAACTAAGAATGTAAGTCCTTTGATGATGGGGGCAGTTTTAATTTTCTCTTTGCATCATCAGCACTTAGCCCAGTGCTAAGACAAAGTAAGTTTTTATTAAATTCTTCTTGTCAGTAGATTGTTGATTGATTGGCTAAGTTTACAAGAAGTAGTAAGGATACAATGCTTCAACAAAATTTTAATGAGCTGGTGGAAATAAAAAAAGGAAGCAACCCAAACAGTGATATCTTATATTTACTATTAGAATAAATAATGACTAAGATATCTATAAGTTTTATCCTCTGGGCTTTGCATGCCTCTATTTTCTTTAAACTATCTTGATATGCCCCAATAAAGGAAATTAGTCTATTTCATATAGCTTCATTCTTCAGTCTTTCTTCTAAGATTAAGGAAAAATAAAAGACTGAGCCATTAGATTTCACTTGGAATTTTCTTCCCTGGTTTCCTATTTTCTTATTCATGTGTAAAAATATTAAAAATCTGTAGAAGTCATGAAATTATAAGGATAACTGGATAGAAAAAAAGACTAGTGAAAGTCACACTGACAAATACAAGTACTATATTCTGGTTTCAATAACTTAATTAATAAATAATATAATTTAAAAAATAGCCATTTTCGTTTGTGTCAAGAAAGTCCCATTGAAACCAGGATTTATTTATTTTTAATTATAGCTTCCCTTAGGTTGATAAGACAGGCATAATTGAAGCACATCATTTGGGGTAGGGATTTAGAAAAAAATATTTGTTTAGCCTTTCTGCTTATCAAGAGTTTTTTTTTTTTAACCAGCTATTACATTATTTTTCAAGAAAGGTTAATTTCTCATGTCTCTTGGTAAATTTTTCTTCTTTTCCAATGCTAAAATTATAATTAGAATCCTGACTTTGTTATGTGGAAGCTGAAGAAAGTAAAAATATTCAATATGTAAATCATTTGGCTTTAATTTCTTCATTGAAGTCTGTAGCAATAGATAGATATTGAGTGAATAATCTCCCTCCAAAAACCTAAATTGAATTTTAATCTTCACAATACTAACGTTTTTTCAACCATAATTTCATATTGAAGGTATAAAAACCATATCATCGTTAAAAAACCTGCTAAAATGTGTGTTGAGTGAGCACTGTTTCTCAAACCAAAGTTGGAGAATTCAATTACTAATTATTAAAATTAATTATTTTATTATTAAATTAAATTAATTATTAAAATTAAGCAATAATAATGATGTAAATATTTCTAATCATTATTATTAGCAAAAAAGGTAGGGAAGAACAACCCATGATTTTGTAAACCATTCAAACACTCAGACTGAGAAAATATGGCAAGATTTCATTAATATTTTCAAGGGAGGTATCAAAAAGCTTAGAATAATAGCATATTTCTCAATAGACCAAGAAAGCTTTAGGAAGGAAAGTTTTTCATTGCCTCTTCCCAGGAGCATTCTGTGAGCCTTTTGCTAAATTTATTAGAAGAGATATGTTAGCAGCAAGCATATGGTAGAAAAGTGCAACTGAGCCTGCATGTTAAAGATGATTATCATCTACATCATTCAGATGAAGGTGATATTTAAATCAACTCTGCTCTGCCATGACAGTGCTTAGACCCCTTGTCAGACTAACCCAACTCTTGTAAAATTCCTAAGTAGCATACGAAAGAGAATGAGTTTGAATGACAAGTTAAGGTTTCAAGTAGTTCCCATTGACTTCTCTGTGGTGGTCAGAGGTTTTACCCTTCTTGGTCACTGATATATTTTGAATGCCACCCCCCGTGCCTTTTTTGTAGAGCACTAAAAGTTGGCGTAGTACATCTTTGTTTCCTCTGTAATTTTACATCAGATAAAGTTATGTCCTCTATTCCTTGGCAGTGAGAACCCAAAATATATCCAGGGGGAGTGGGAAGGCTGTGTCCTGTACATTTGGCTTCAGAAGTGTTTATCTGATCTTTTAAGCTTGATCATAACACCCATCAATAGAGAAGATTGCTCTAGAAGTGTTTCTTTATCACAGGCTAAAGCATCATGTCTAGTCATGTATGTGCTTGTATTCTCAGACATTTAGATGCTACTTCTCACTCTGACATCACACATCTTCACTGTTCATTTTTCCAAGATCTCGCCAGATTCCAACAATAAAACATTTAAGAGTAATGTACCCTGGGATTATATCAGGACTTTCTTTCAATTGACATAATTGGGCACTAAAAGTTTTCACAGAAATGAATTAATTCATAATTAGTACACACACACATGAACAGATGAGAGGACATGGGTTATTTTATAAATGAAGAAATTCAGGCATAGAAAAATTTTAATGATGACCTTGGGGAGAAGAGAAGGAATTGGGGTATGAGACTGAAATCTGGATAACTGTATTCGCAAGGCAAGAACACTGATTAATGGTACTGTGTCAACTTGGAGAAAGTCTCTGGTACCATCCTTCACTATGTCCTATTCAACATTTTATTGGTGGTTTCTGTGAAGACACAGGAAGTATACTCATCAAATCTGCTGGTAACATGAAACTTGAGAGGAAAGAACTGTAATACGTTGAATGATAGAATCAAAATTCAAAGTGACCTGAGAGACAGCTAGAGTTATGGTCCAAGACAAGATGATGAAATTCAAAAGAAAAAAAAGTAAAAATCAATTGCGTATGACCATGATAGGGGAGACTTGACTTGTTAACAAGCAAGAGACACCAAGGAGTTTTGTGGAATGCAAGTTTATCTAACTCAACAAATAAAAATTCTTAGTTTCACAAACATGCTCCAAATCAGTAATAATAATATAAATGAAAATCAAAGCCGCTCTAGGTTTTCATGTCATACCCATAAAGTTGGCAAAGTTAACAAAAAATTGGAAAATGATATGTGTGACGGGCTGCAGGAAAATAGATATATGGATGCACTATTTGTGGAGTTTTGACCAGCCATTTTAGGGAGCAATTTGGAGTTATGTCCCCAAAGTTATTAAACTATATAACCTTCAACCTAGCATTACCATTACTAGGCCTATAACCTAGAGATGAATGACTTACATGTATGAAAATATTTAGAGTAAGGAGCAAAGAACTGGAAACTAAAGGAATACTGATCAATTGGTGAGTATTAGTTACACTGTTATATGAATATGATGAATATTATTGTGTATAAGAAACAAGAAGAATAGTTTCAGAGAAAACTGGAGGACATGGATGAAATGGTAGAGTGAACAGATACAGGAGAACAATTTATATTATGGCAACAATTTAGAATGAACAAATTTGAAAGATTTAAGAACTCTGATTTAGGCAATGATCAAACATGTTTCTAGAGGATACATGATGAAGAATGCTACCTATCTCCTGACGGAGATGTGATGAATTGAATATTCGGAATGAGATACTTATTTTTGGGATATGGTCAATATAGAGAGAATTGTTTTGCTTGCTTATTTATATTTGTTACAAGAGCTTTGGTTTTCTTTGGGAAAATGTAGGTATGAAGGAGATGAAAAATTATTATATATTAAAAATAAATTTTAATTAAAATTGTAATGCAGTTAATAGATTTCTAGTATGCAGAACAAAAGAGGTAATTACACACTGTGTTGTGCACTAGTCTTAATGTATTTCCATAGTACTCTAATATTTTAGATGCTATATTTTATATGCAATATCTCAAACCAAAATGGATACAGAAAAAAAATAATTGGAATAATGAGATGTATTAAAGACATGTTATACTAATATTTGTTTATATTTTACTTTACATAAGATAGTACACAAGATATAGACAATCAATATTTAAATCAATCAATGATTATTTGTTAAGCACCTGAACATAAGCATACTGGACAATATTCTATATATACTGAGGACAGAAAGATAAAAATAATACAGTGCTGTATGAAAGGAATTTACATTCTACTGGGTGTAAACAAAATGTAATTATTTGAATAACTATGAAATTATATGCAAATTAAATGTGTCAATTCATGTTTCTAGGTAGGTATAAGGTATTCTAGGTGGGTAAGCACAATCTGCAGCTACGAGGATGTAGCAGCAAACACCCTGACACATCCAGGATGACCTGGTAGCACAAGTTCTTAGATGTGCTTTTCTAAAAGGAAAGCAATTTTTGAAGGATCAGCAATCTTCTTTAATCACTTTTACCAAGAGAGAAAATGCAAGCACAGAAATAAAGTCCAACAGACAGTGCTTCTGTCTGATGATAAGCATTACATACATAGATCCAACTGACTGATCAGTACATACTACGTAGTTGTGTGTGTTCATCCTTCGTTGCTGAAGAAGACCATGCCATCAGAGAAGTAATGACATGACTTGCACTTGACTTTGTTTTGAGTGAGGGAGGGCTGTGCAGGTACCAGCCTCACTTCTCCTCCAGAGCCATTTGAATCCAGTGATCAGATATTCATCAGGATGACTGGAGATGACCCAGGATGAGGCAATTGGAGTTAAGTGACTTGCCCAAGGTCACACAGCTAGTGAGTGTCAAGTATCTGAGGTGAGATTCGGACTCAGGTCCTCCTGACTCCTGCACTGGTGCTCTATCCACTGCACCACCTAGCTGCCCCACTACATAGTTACCAGACAGAGAACCACCAATATCTGGGTTTTCAAAGCCAGGGGACTCCTCAACAGCTATCCAGAGTCTCATCCGGCACAAGAAACTTCTTGAGTAACCCCAAAGCTAAACCTCACTTCAGAGTGTGTGTATATATACATATACATATATATATGTGTGTGTGTGTGTATACATACATACATATATATGTATGTGTGTATATATATATATATACATATATATATATACGTATATATATATATGTATATATATACATACATATATATATATATATATATATATATATATATATATATATATATATATATATATATATATATATATATATATATATACACTTTTAACAGCTGGAAGGCATGACCTTTCTGACCCAGTGTCTCATTAACAATTAACAAAAGGAGTGGACCTTCTTACAAAACAAGCCTCCCCTAATCAAACTTCCCTTAATGAGCTTTCCAGAGGCTCATTAATAGGCTGGGAAGGTCATTTAACTTCCATTACCATTACATTAACATTATAAAGGATCAGATTTTATGTTGAATATAGTGCTTAATTTGAACTTTGGTGGAAGTTAAGGGTACTTAGTGGTAAGGGAGAATAAGATCTGCATTTCAGACATGATGGACAACCTAAGCAAAAACAGGGAGGTGGAAGATTTAACTTGCGAGAAACAAGAAGTAGGTCAGATTGGCTGTACTGTAGATTATGTGAAGAGGAATCACATGTAATATGTCTGAAAAATGTAAGCTAGAAGTAGATTTATCAAGGGATTTAAATGGAAAACAAAGAGTTTCGGAGTTCCCATTTTATTTAATCACACCTGTGTTTTGGTTATGCAAAGATTAGTTGAAATTTCAGCGAGATGTGGTGACATAGACACGAAGGGTGATCTTTGAATCTAGTTTCCCTGAGAAGCTCCCCAACACCGATATATAAAGATCCTGTTTGAAGCAATGATCAATCAAACCAATGATCAATAAGACCAAAGGAAAATGTCATGAAGCTTCTCCTTCCAGTCCAAGAATGTACACAAAGTCATTCAGGAGATTTTAGACATTCTGGTTGGGGCCCAATCAGGGAGGATCTGTTTCCTACCACATCTCTGATGCATAGAAACTGAAAGCATTAGAATCTCATCATACCTTGGTAAAGTCATAACAGGAGGCAAAGCCTGGTCCCCTTGGGGAACTTCCTAGAGAAATGGAAAGGAGAGAATCAGAGCAGTCCATTCTCAGGAGCTTACTTCAAAATAACATTTTGTCTAATATTTGGTGACTACACCAAGGGATAAAGGAAAGTTAGTTGAGACAGAAGTTCCATGAGATCTCTAAGAGACCTCAGGTCATCAAGGCCTGTGAAATGCTTTTGGAACCTCAGCAGAGGACAAAGGCAACTCCTGGTTGGTGATTACAGTAAGAAGGAAAGAAAGAAAGAAAGAAAGAAAGAAAGAAAGAAAGAAAGAAAGAAAGAAAGAAAGAAAGAAAGAAAGAAAGAAAGAAAGAAAGAAAGAAAGAAAGAAAGAGAGAGAAGAAAGAAAGAAAGAGAGAGAAGAAAGAAAGAGAGAAAGAAAGAAAGAGAGAAAGAGAAAGAGAGAGAAAGAAAGAAAGAGAAAGAGAAAGAAAGAGAAAGAGAGAAAGGAAGGAAGGAAGAAAGAAAGAAAGAAAGAGAGAGAAAGAGAGAAAGAAAGAGAGAAAGAGAAAGAGAGAAAGAAAGAGAGAGAGAGAAAGAAAGAGAGAAAGAGAAAGAGAGAGAAAGAAAGAAAGAGAGAAAGAAAGAGAAAGAGAAAGAAAGAGAGAAAGAGAGAAAGGAAGGAAGGAAGAAAGAAAGAAAGAAAGAAAGAAAGAAAGAAAGAAAGAAAGAAAGAAAGGAAGGAAGAAAGAGAGAAAGAGAGAAAGAGAAAGAAAGAGAGAAAGAAAGAAAGAAAGAAAGAGAGAGAGAGAGAGAGAGAAAGAAAGAGAGAAAGAGAAAGAGAGAGAAAGAAAGAGAGAGAGAAAGAAAGAGAGAAAGAGAGAAAGGAAGGAAGGAAGAAAGAAAGAAAGAAAAAAAGAAAAAAGAAAGAAAAAGAAAGGAAGGAAGGAAGAATGAAAGATTGAAAGAAAGAAAAAGAAAGAGAAGCAGGGCCTATATCAGCACCCATTTTGGATACCAGGAGATAGAAGAAGGTAAAGATTTCAGGAGAGAATGGCAGCCTGATGGATCAAAGACCAGGTTTTGGAAAATGGCAGGTCAGGTGGCCAAGAATATACTACTTCATCTGGAATTATGGCAAAGCAGCAGCAGCAACATGTACAGTACTGAGGGTCCATGGACAAGTTAGACTTACTTGTCTTTCCAATCTAATAGTACAGAATGAGGAAGGGGGAATTTGGCCATGACACAAAATCTCAAAACTGGACCTTGAGGCTTGAAATATGGAATTTGAAGGAAACCTCAAATATAATAAGGATATGCTGTGGGTTAAGGGTATTCCAAATGGTAGTCCAGGAGAAGAGAAAAACTTCAGAAAAACAAAGTAAAACAATTAAGTTGATTGTCAAAAAAATTGCCAGGAAGAAATAAGGGTAAGGTGAAAAATGAAATTAGAATTCTGGAGGAAAGCCTTGGAAAGAGCATAAATAGCTTAGGACATAGATTAGGTAGTGGATTTTTTGAAAAACAGAATAAAATTACAAAATCCAATGAATCACTGAGACAGTAGAAAATATAAGAGGTCAAAAGACTGAAATAACAGGGCTTCTACAACATTTATTAAAAAATTCCTAAAACCTGGTCTCAAAAAAAGCTGTATGACCCTGGCCAAGTCTGTTTTCCTCAGTTTCCTCATCTATAAAATGAGCAGGAGACTTTAATGACAAACCACTTCAGTATCTTTGCAAAGAAAACCCAAAATGGGCCCACAAAGAGTTGAATGTGACTGAAAACAGCTGAACTTTGGAGGGAATGTTAAGGGACTTCCAAGCATTCCTAATGAAAAGATTGGAGATGAATGGACAATTTGAAATATAAAACAGACACAAAGAGAAACATAAAAACCAAGTTTGGATGTTTACACAGTAGAAGAGAAAAAATTCAAATTCTGAGTCTCTTGCTCTCAAACATAATATTCCTCTCACCAATTTTCAGAGTCAAGGTAGTTGAAAGGGAATAAGTATCAGAACCACTTTTATAGACTAGGAGGGCACAAATATAAGGAGATTCTTGGAAAGGACATCACAATGGAGATCCCAGTACAACCAGGTCTAGCTTGAGCATCCAGGGAGCAAGATATCTATCTACCTATCTAATTATCAATTTACGTAGATGTCTATGTACCTCCCTCTCTATCGCTACCTATACATAGATATGCAGATATATATATATGTATATATATAATATATATATGAAGAGAACAGTGTATAGAACACAAAGTAGCAAAATAAACATCTTCTTACTTTGTCAAGTATTTTATTGATTATAAAACAACAGTGCTCACAAATATATCAAAAGAAAAAAATGAGCTATGACAACCTTATTCATTTTATAACACATAGAAATTCAATTTATATGCCATTAAACAGATGAAGACAGTAAAGATGCTAATTAAGCACACTGGTGAATGGTGACCTACTTTAAACCATTTTCTACTTAGAAAAACAAATCATTAATAAAAGTTTAATGTCAATAATATTTTACCTACAGATATTTATTGAGCAGAGAGCTAAAGCCCTTGTTAGTCTGAACAGTGAGTGACTAAACTACTTTTCTGGAAAAAAAAAGTCGTTTGAGATTTCCGAGGACTGAAATAATCAACACAGAGAAAATCTAGCTGTGTCAGGTAAGCTGTTTACTTTGACGATTTGATTTGCAGTATGTATATGGCCCTAAGGGCTTTTGTTACATGTATATATAACAAATCTCCAACTTAAGCCCTAACAACCAAGCCCTCCTGTCAAGAGGCATTCAGGTCTAATAGGCTTTTTGCCTCTGGGAGTGGTCTGAACTTATTTAAACACCTTATATGTGTACCTATTCCTTCCTTTTAACAAGAAGTAATCTAATGGGATCTGGAATATCTACGAATCAGTTCTAACTATGAAACTATCAGAGAGCAAGCAGTGAGCCTAGACCATTGTTGGGAAATTAACAAACTACTTAGGCTTTCTCAGTATTAGGGACTTCTCTAATTTTACTGAGGAAAAAGATTTGATGGCTATCAAATTACCAATTTGATCATCTCCCCACCCCTCATTTGAAATGATGAACAAAATAATAGAATATCAGAATTCAAAGGAAACTCAGAGGTCATTTAAGTTTAACCTATACTTGAAAAAGCAAAGGATGTTCTCTTAGGTCTACCTTCTGAAGCCAAAGAGAACAGTTCAGATAGCTATTCCATATGATATCATCTCAAAAACTAGTAGGCAGTTATACCCTTCTTGTTTTCTCTTCTCCAAGTTTATTTTCTCTGTGTTTTTTTTTTCCATTGGGTACTCCTGTGATATTAATTTGTGACCCTTTACAATCCTTGTCAAAATCCTTAGTGTCAGTATGAAACAATGAAAAGAACACTGTTGTTGGAGGCAGAGGACCTGAGTTACTTCTGTAGGTTTCCACATCAATAAAATGAGCAGGAATGATTATTTGACCTCTAAGATTCCCTCCAACCCAAAATCTATGATCAGATTGACAAAATCTAGTTTATTAAAATCCTTCATAAAATGTGATGCACAGATTTAGCACATCACTTCAGATATGTCCTAAATAGGGTAGGGTACACAAAGACTATCATTTCCCTAGTTCTAGACTATAGGACACTTAATGTAGCCTAAGCTTTCTTGGCTGTTGTTTCATAAAGGAGTTGTAATCTACTAAAAATGCCAGGTATTTTCAGAACTGCTATTTAGCCAGACCTCTTCCATCTTATATTTGTGAAGCTGATTTTTCTTTTTAACCCAAGGGGAAATTCAATTTATTCCCATTAAATTTGATCTTATTAGATTTGGTCCAATATTTTAGCTCAATAAAATGCTTTTGGATTCTGACTCTCATCCAGTATGTAAGCTATCCCTTCTAGTTTTGGGTCAATTGTCTATTTGATTTAGAATGTCAGTCCAAGTTATTGATAAAGATGCTAAGCCATATATGGTCAAGCACAGATCTCTCAGACACTCCTAGAAGAAACTCCTTCCAACATGACACCAACCAGTTAATGGCTGCTCTTAGGGCTAGTGAGTAAATCACGTTTGGGTCCATTTGATCATGCAAATGTTTGTTTATATTTTCTACTAGAATAACAGCAACAACAAGCATTTTTATAGCACCTACTATGCGTCAGTTGTTTCCAAATCTTCATGACACCATTTGGGGTTTTCTTGACAAAGGTATTGGAGTGGTTTGCTTCTTCCCTCTCCAGGTCATTTTACAGAAAAAGAAACTTAGCAAACAGGATTAAATTACTTGCCCAAGACAACACATCTAATAAGTGTCTGAGGCTGGACTTGAATTCATGTCTTCCTGGCCTGATGTTGTATCCACTACGCCACATAGTTGCCCAGCATATGTCATGCACTTTACAAATATGACCTCAGTTGATGCTCATGACAAACCTGGGAGGTAGATGCTCTTTTGGGGGAGGAGAGGAGGGAAGACAAGACAAATTGGGGTTAAATGATTTGCCCCAGATCATACAGATAGTAAGTGTGTCAAGTGTCTGAGGCTGGATTTGAACTCAGATCTTCCTGACTGCAGGACCAGACCTCTACTCACTGCATCACCTAGCTGCCCTGAGGTAGATGTTCTTATTATTCTCATTTTACAGTTGAGGAAACAAAGTGTAAATGGTGTGTTAGTAACCTACCCAGGCTCACCTACTTAGTAAATAGTTATCTGAGACTGGATTCGAATTTGGGTTTCAGCTTGCTCCATGTCCTGCACTCTATTCACTGTGTCACCTAGATGTCTCAAAAGATATTTTATCAAATACCTAGCTAAAATCTGGATAAACAATATCTGCAGTATTCCTCTTAACCTCCTGTAACACTGTCAGAAAAGGAAATGAATTGAGTTTTTCCTGATCTATTTTTGATGAGGCCATATTGGCACTTTATTGTCATTGCTTCCTTTTCTTCCTCATTAACCATTCTTTTAATGAAATATTACAAAATTTTGCCAGAAGTAGAAGTCAAATTCACTCACTTATATACTGAAGGTCTTAATCTCATATATATATATGTGTGTATATATATATATATATATATATTTAAATCAGAATAGTTTATATATTTATATAGTAATGTATTTGTTTTATAAATTACATATGAAATTATAAAAATATAAATTAAAAATAAAATATTTATTTGTATATACTATATATATGTCAGAATAAGGTTTGTCCCTCTAAAATCCTTTGTAGTGGTTTTAAGCTATTGTATTGATTTTCCCTCTGGTTCTTTTAATGGTATGTTTTGTGAATACTAATACAACACTTTAAATGTCCATTTATCATGCCCTCACGCTTGCTCCTTGACTAGCTCACCTTCATTTCTGGGCAACATATTATCATTGACATCTTTTTATGCTCTTTCTCAGGTGTAGACCTTGTTTATAGTATTGATTTGTTTGATTACGTGCAGGATAAGATGAAGGCAACCTATGCACTGCGTGAATCTTCTGTGGAGGATTTATAGAAAGATAAAGAGAAGACTCTCACAGAAGGATGAACAGTACATCAGACTGACAAAAGGGCTAACTATGGTGATCTGACCAAGTATCTGTTTTCTTAAGCAAACACAAGTAATGCAAATGATCAATGACATGAAAGAAAGCTAACTTGTTAGCTTTTATATTGAACAAAGAAAAACAAAGACTTTGACTGAATTTTTCATTTACCAACTTTTAACACTGAACATAACTTTTGCATTATTTTTGAAATTCAATCATTGGTTGCTATACAATAGGGATCCTGCCAGACCAAGCAAGGGATATAAAAAAACAACCCTTTCTCTTTCAATTTAGTCCTTTTGAAATCTTGAAGATAAATCTGTCAAAGTCATTCTTGACAGAATACTCTGATTTCTGGAAATATATGTTCTTAGATTTTGCAAATATGAATGTGATTAGTTGCTATGACCCATCTACCTAAAGGGAAAAGAGATAAATGTCAATTTACAATGTGACAGCTAGATAGATAACCTATGGAGCTTGTAGATATACACATATCCATTCATATATATACACGTGCATATATATACATACATGTATACAGGTATATATGTATACTTATACATACATATTAGGATAGAGAGAGAAAGAGAGAGAGAGAGAGAAAGAGAGAGAGAGAGAGAGAGAGAGAGAGAGAGAGAGAGAGAGAGAGAGAGAGAGAGAGAGAGAGAGAGAGAGAAATATAGGGGTGGATTTTGGCAAAGTGTAAAGTAATTTTGATGACCCCAAAAGCTCCCTGAACAATGCCTGTCTTCTTAATGTCAATGTTCTTATGGTGATGTTGAACAGCTGTGAGTCATGGAACATTACAACTGGAGAAGAATTGTTAATAAGGATCATCTGGAGAGCAATAGAGGCATACATGAGAAATGCGAGTAGGCTACAAAATACAACAAACAAGAATTATATGCTCACAAAATAGGATAGCTCAGTAATATGACAAAAGTGAGAGAAGCACAACCGACAGCTTGGGTGCTTCAGCAGGATCCTCTTGATGTTGCTATAAAGCAAGGGAGGGTCATAGTATATTGGGTGGAACACTCCGAGGTGACTTTTTGGGAAGATATGATTGGTCACGCAGGGATAATTTATCATTGGGATCACTTGAGTAAGTAGACAAACTGATGAGATGATCATCAATTGAATTGAGTTTATGAGAAAGGGTAGGAACAACATAGTGAAAATCAGACACACACACACACACACACACTCATACTAACCTGAGTACTTTGTGGCAAACACAATATAGTAATAAAGTTGATCTTTTATTCTTTAACCAATCAGTCAATGAACATTAGTTCACTAGGCACCAACTCTGTAAGGTACTTTGATCCAAAATAACATCCTTTCATCATTTTCATTCACTAAGTAGTTTTTGTACCTTAGGGAAGTTTTTATATCTTTCAAAGACATATGCATACAATGGCCATAGGCATGGCATTATAAGAAGTTACCTTTCAGAGACTACCAGTTACTTTGTCCAGTCATGACAATCTGACATAGGTTGTGGACCATTAATATCCTGTACCTTTCATTCATAATGTTACTATGAGAGTCACTAGTATTACACTGGGAAATGAGTCATGATTATTAAATAATTTGCATCAACTCACAAGAATGTCTCACTACTCTTGTCATCTTCCTGACAGTTCTATCATGGTACATATAAACATACAAACTTTTTTGGGGGCTCAGATTTGTGTCAAATAGACATGAAGTATCTGTAACTAATCATCATGATAGTCTATAAAAATGACAATTCTGAGGAATAGTCAGTACCAATGCCTAGTACACAATCACTCCTTGAAGTAGCATGAAGGAGCATTGCAATGAAAGAGTGGGGTTGTAGTTCTTCATATAACTGCTGTGAGGTAGAATCATGAGTGAGTGCTTAGAAAGTAAAGACAATGATCCTAGATTATATTCTTTTTCTCAGGATTTTGGCAGTGAAAGGGAGCAAACAGATAATATTGAGATATCAAAAGACTATTTTGGATTATTTTAGGTGACTTGAATGCATTTGTAGGTTGAGAGAGAAGAATGATAAGATAAGGAAATTGAAAATCCATGAGAAAGATAGAATAATTCATTTAGGAAAGCCATAGAAGAGGTAGGTGATGGTAGTGCGTAAATAGAAGAGTTAGCATTGGAAAGGAAGATAGCAGTCTCTTCCTCTTAGACTTCAGAAAAGGAAGAAAAGAAAGTTATTTATTTAAAAGGCTATCTATCAATTAAATTAAATAAGCTTTTCTTAAGTGCTGATTGTGCACCAGGTATTATACTAGGCACTAGAGATACAAAGAGAAAAACAAAGTTAACAATGATCTCTTGACTGTCATGTCCAGCGGCAATTTTTTTTTTCTCAATCCTCAGAGTTTTTGATCTATTGAAAGCATTTGCCACTCTTGACCACTTTCTCCCCCTGGATACCATTTCTTCTTCTTTTTTTTTTTTATTTTTTTTTAAATTTTTTTATTTAACTTTTAACATTTATTTTCACAAAATTTTGGGTTACAAATTTTCTCCCCTTTTATCCCCTCCCCCCCCCATACCCAAGCATTCTAGTTGCCCCTGTGACCAATCTGCTCTCTCCTCTATCCTCCCTCCCTGCCCTTGTCTCCATCTTCTCTTTTGTCCTGTAAGGCCAGATAGCTTTCTTAACCCCTTAACCTGTATTTCTTATTTCCCAGTGGTGAGAACATTACATTTGATCCTAACACTTTGAGTTCCAACTTCTTTAGCTCCCTCCCTCTCCACCCCTTCCCCTTGGAAGACAAGCAATTCAATATAGGCCAAATCTGTGTAGTTTTGCAAATGATTTCCATACTAGTTGTGTTGTATGGGACTAACTATATTTCCCTCCATCCTATCCTGTTCCCCATTACTTCTATTCTCTTAAGATCCTTTCCCTCCCCATGAGTGTCGACCTCGGATTGCATTCTCCTCCCCATGCCCTCCCCTCCATCCTCCCCCCCACCCTGCTTGTGCCCCTGTCCCCCACTCTCCTGTATTATGAGATAGGTTTTCCTATCAAAATGAGTGTGCATTATATTCTTTCCTTTAGTGGAATGTGATGAGAGTAGACCTCATGTTTTTCTCTTGCCTCCCCTCTTTATCCCTCCACTAATAAGTCTTTTGCTTGCCTCTTTTATGAGAGATAATTTGCCGCATTCAACTTCTCCCTTTCTCCTCCCAATATTTCTCTCTCACTGCTTGATTTCATTTTTTTTTTTAAGATATGATCCCATCCTCTTCAAATCACTCTGTGCACTCTGTCTCTATGTATGTGTGCGTGTGTGCATATGTGTGTGTGTGTGTACTCCCACCCAGTACCCAGATACTGAAATGTTTCAAGAGTTACAAATATTGTCTTTCCATGTAGGAATGTAAACAGTTCAACTTTAGTAAGTCCCTTATGACTTCTCTTTGCTGTTCACCTTTTCATGGTTCTCTTCATTCTTGTGTTAGAAAGTCAAATTTTCTTTCCAGCTCTGGTCTTTTCATCAAGAAAATTTGAAAATCCTCTATTTCATTGAAAGACCATTTTTTCTCCTGAATTATACTCAGTTTTGCTGGGTAGGTGATTCTTGGTTTTAGTCCTAGTTCCTTTGACTTCTGGAATATCCTATTCCATTCCCTTCTATCCCTTAATGTAGAGGCTGCTAGATCTTGTGTTATCCTGATTGTATTTCCACAATACTTGAATTGTTTCTTTCTAGCTGCTTGCAATATTTTCTCTTTCACCTGGGAATTCTGGAATTTGGCCACAATGTTCCTAGGAGTTTCTCTTTTTGGATCTCTTTCAGGTGGTGTTCTGTGGATTACTTGAATATTTATTTTGCCCTCTGGTTCTAGAATCTCAGGGCAGTTTTCCTTGATAATTTCATGGAAGATGATGTCTAGGCTCTTCTTTTGATCATGGTTTTCAGGCAGTCCCAGAATTTTTACATTGTCTCTCCTGATTCTATTTTCCAGGTCAGTTGTTTTTCCAATAAGATATTTCACATTATCTTCCATTTTTCCAATCTTCTCGCTATGTTCTGTGATATCTGTCTTTCTCATAAAGTCCTTAGCGTCCATCTCTACCATTCCAGTTTTGAAAGATCTATTTTCTTCAGTGAGCTTTTGAATCTCCTTTTCCATTTGGCTAATTCTGCTTTTGAAAGCATTCTTCTCCTCATTGGCCTTTTGAACCTCTTTTGCCAATTGAGTTAGGCTAGTTTTCAAGGTGTTAATTTCTTCAACATTTTTTTGGTTCTCCTTTAGCAGGGAGCTGATCTGCTTTTCATGCTTCTCTTTCATCCCTCTCGTTTCTCTTCCCAGTTTTTCCTCCACCTCTCTAACTTGATTTTCAATATTCTTTTTGAGCTCTTCCATGGCCTGAGCCCATTGGGTGGGCTGGGGCACAGAATCCTTGATTTCTGTGTCTTTGCCTGATGGTAAGCATTGTTCTTCCTCATCAGAAAGGAAGGGAGGAAGTGTCTTTTCTCCGAGAAAGTACCCTTTAATAGTTTTATTTCTTTTCCCTTTTCTGGGCATTCTCCCCAGCCAGTGGCTTGACCTCTGAATATTCTCCTCACACCCACCTCACCTCCTGATCCTCCCAGGCAGTGTTTGGGGACTGGGATTCAAATGCTGCTTCCCGCCTTAGGGCTTTTGGCGGGGGCAGGGCTGCTATTCAGTGTGAGAATTAAGTTCAGATGGTCAGGTCGGGGCAGGGCCGCCTCTCAGGCACCGTTCCCTCAGGGGGTTTATGCACAGCCCTTCCACAATGGATCCAGGCTCCTGCCCGCTTGGGGAGCCCCTGTCTGCAGCCGCCTCTCAGCTTCTATCTCCCAGGGGGGCACGAGCCATGGGGACACCCCACTCCCCTCTCGACCCACCAAAGAGACTCTCTCACTGACCCTCGTCACCTGTGGGTGGAGGGGCTTGTGCTGCCGCTGGATATCCCGTCCCTGAAGCCTGCTCGGATCTGTACCTCTCGGAGCCGCGGCCGCCGCAGGGCTGGGCTCCGCGTCTGCAGCGCGACGGACCTTTTGCGAGAGGTTTGCAGGTCCCTCTGTGGGTGGAGGGACCCGCGTGGCCGCTGGAGATCCCGTCTCCGCAGCCCGCCCAAATCCCTTCCCCACGGTGTCATGGCAGGCGCAGGGCTGCACTCAGCTCCCAGTCCCGGCGCCCAGTCCAGAGCGCGAAGAACCCCCCACGAGAGGTTTGCAGGTCTCTCCAGAACAGAAATCTCTCTCGCTCCAATATTCCATGGCCTCTGGGTGCAGAATTCGCCATGAGTTACTCCCCTCTAGCCGTTCTGTGAGTTGTGGGTTCGGAGCTATGTGTATGTGCGTCTTTCTACTCTGCCATCTTGGCTCCGCCCCCCATTTCTTCTTCAAGAGACTGTAGAGTGGCCAGACGTAGAGGAAGAGCTAGGAGAGAA